>NW_027187352.1:20035263-20082141 GCF_028583685.1 Petaurus breviceps papuanus
AAGAGTCCTTGACTTCAGGGAACTTACAGTCTACTTGGAGATAGGGTAGGAATATAGGTATATAATTAGGTAATTATGCTATAATTTCAGGAGGAAGAGAATATTAGCAACTAGAAAGTTTCAGTGAAGATATGGAACTCAGCTAAGCCTTAAGGAAAGATGGGGATTTTGAAAGGCATATGATGAGGGAGTGTATTCCAGGCATGGGGTGATGGCTTAAATCAATGCACAGAGGCAGGAGGTGATATTCTGATTTGGGATAATAGTAGCCCAGTTTAGCCAGAATGTAGAGAGGTAGTTGGGGGTAATAACACTGGACTGGTAAGTCAGAGCCATAGTATTTAACAAATTCAATACCAAGCTAAGGGAGTTTAACCTAGAAGCTGTTAGGAAGCTACTTAAAGATTTTGATCCAGGGAGCAAGAGGGTACACTTTAGGAAGATTAGCTTGGTGGCTCTGTGGAGAATGGATGGGAGAGAGGAGAGACTGGAGGCTGAAGATTAATTAGGAGGTTATTTCAATAGTCTAGGTACCGGGGGCGGCTAGGTGGCGCAGTGATTAGAGCACCAGCCCTGGAGTCAGGAGGACCTGAGTTCAAATCTAGCCTCAGATACTTAACACAAAAACTAGCCATGTGACCTTGGGCAAGTCACTTAATCCCAGTTGCCCTCCAAAAAAAAAAGAAAAAAAAAGAAAAGTCATAAGGGGTGGCCAGGTAGCACAGCGAGTAAGAGCACCGGCTCCAGTGTCGGGATGACCTGGATCAAATCCGGGCTCAGATACTTAGCACCACACCCAGAAATAATTGGCTGTGTAACCTTGAGCAAGTTACTTAACCCTGATTGCTTTAAAAAAAAGTAATCTAGGTACAAGGTAATGAGGGCCAGAAGCAGAGTGGTGGTTGTATAAGCAGGAAGAAAACAGATGGATAACGAAGATGATGTGGAGACAGAAGCCAAAGGTAGGTCAGCTGTGCTCTGCTTTGCATGAGGGAGGCATTCCTGAGGAGGGACATCCAAACAGAGATGCGGCAAAGTGAATCATTATTTCGAATTGCACTGTGTGAGGCAGAAGCATGGAATCATGGGAAAAGTATAGCACTTGGAATCTGGGCGCACGGGTTGAAGTCACGGCTTAGCCACTTACTAAATGTGTGATCCCAACCAAGTCACTTTGCTCCTTTTGATATCAGTTTCCTTATCTGTAAAATAAGGCGGCTGCAGATCCCTTCTAGCCCTGTCTGTGATTCTAGCTCTTGCTGTTTAAAGTAAGGGAAGGGAATAAGCATTTATAAAGCTCCTGCAGGGTGGAGAAACAAATGGCAAACAAACCACTCCAGTATTTTTTGCCAAGAAAACCCCAAATGGGGTCATAAAGAGTTAGACATAACTGAAACAACTGAACATGTGCCAGTTACTATGGTAAGTGTTTTTTTTTTTTTTCCAACAAGTATTACCTCATTTGATCCTCTGAACAACTTTCAGAGGTAGATTCTATTATTAATTGCAGTTGAGGAAATTGAGACAAATAGAAGTTAAGTGACTTGCCCAGGGTCACATAACTATTAAGTGTCTGAGGTTGAATTTGAACAAGTCTTCCTGACTCCAGGCCAAGAGTTCTGTCTCTACTGCACCATCAGCTGCCATGAATCCTTTTGGTAAGGAAATAATCTCCCTCATTCTATTTTGACTGCTTCATGAATTTAGATTTTTGTATATTGGTTTTTCTTAATGTGGGACCCACCTGTGTGCCTGAATGGAATGGAGAGAAAGCACTGGACATTTGTTTATTAAATAATTTCTGGGACTGAGAAAATCACTTCATTTATAAGGATTAAGTTTTCTGCTTGGTAAAATGGAGTCCCCTAATATCTTACCCTTTATAGATGAAGAAAAATGCTCTAAATGACTATTGATTAGAGAAATGCAAATTAAAACAACTCTGAGGAACCACCTTATACCTTTCAGATTGGCTAACATGACAGAACAGGAGAATGATAAATGTTGGAGAAGATGTGGGGAAATTAGAACACTAATGCATTGCTGGTAGAGTTGTTAATTGATCCAACCATTCTGGAGAACAATTTGGAACTATGCCCAAAGAGCTATAAAACTATGCATATCCATTAACTCAGCAATACCATTTCTAGGTCTGTATCCCAAAAAGATAAAAAAATTGGAAAAAAAAGGACCCACGTGTACAAAAATATTTATAGCAGCTCTTTTTGTGGTGTCCAAGAATTGGAAATTGAGAGGATGTCTATCAATTGGGAAATGGTGGAACAAGTTGTAATATATGAATGTAATGGAATACTATTGTTCCATAAGAAATGATGAGCAAGTGGACTTCAGAAAATCCTGGAAAGACTTACATGAATTGATGCTGAGTGAAGTGAGCGGAACCAGGTGAATATTATACATAGTAATAGCAACATTGTATGATGACCAGCTTTGATAGACTTAACTCTTCTCAGCAATACAAGGATCTAAGTCAATTCCAAAAGACTAATGATGGAAAGAAAATGCTGTCCACATGCAGAGAAAGAACAATAGAGTCTGAATGCAGATCAAAGCATACTATTTTCTCTCCCTCTTATTCTTGTTTCTTTTTTCTCATGGTTTTTCCCTTGGGTTCCAATTCTTTACAACCTGACTAATGAGGAATATGTGTAGTATGATTTATATGTGTAGCCTATATCAGATAGCACACTGTCTTGAAAAGGGGGGAGTAGAGGGAAGGGGATAATTTAGAACTCAAAATCTTATAGAAGTAAATGTTGAAAACTAAAAACAAATAAATTTTTAAAAAATATCTTACCCTTTACCTCTCATATTCTCAAATGACCAAGACGAGAAGAATAAAGACAAGGATTCATCTGGGTCTGAGACTTTTCTACTCCTGCCATCACCTACTCCTAACCCAAACTACATATATATTGAATCTCACCTCCAGAAGGAGCTCAGAGGTCATATAGTTCAACACACACCAGGGAAAGGATTTCCTTTCCCTATATGATGGAACCCATTCTCCACTAGATAAAAGTATTACCTCCCCAGGCATTTCATTCTACTTTTATACAGCTCTAATCTAGGTGGCACAGAAAGAGGACACCAGGCCTTCAGTCAGGAAGATTAACCTGGCCTCAGACACTTATTAGCTGTTCGACCCCGGGCAAGTCACTTAGAATCTGTTTGCTTCAGTTTTCTCATCTGTAAAATGAGTCAGAGAATGAAACGGCAAACCACTCCAGTATCTTTGCCAAGAAAACACCAAATTGGGTTTCTTCCTTCCTTCCTATTCAGTAATGACTGAAAAATGACTAAAAAACAACAAAATTATTAGGAAGGTTTTTTTTTTTTTACCTGAAGCCTCGGAGACCATCTAGTACAGTCCCTTCATTTTACAGGTAAGGAAACTAAGGCACAAGAAGATTAAGGGACTTGTTTAAAACATCAAAAAGGAAGTAAGCATCAGAGGCAGGATCTGAACCCAGTTTCTTTAATTCCGAGTCAGTTGCTACACTGCCTCCCTTTCCTCACCGGTAAAGTGAGGTTAAAAATAGCTATAGGACCTACCTCATAGAACTGCTGTGATGATCAAATGAGGACATGCATGTAAAGAACTATATAAATGTCAGCTATTATTATTATATGATGTGAACACAACCTTGGAATGGTGGTAGAGGGAGAACCAGATTTCTTAGCCTAAAATACTTCACCAGTTTAAAACCAAGATCCCCAAGGTAACCTACTAGTTTTGAAAGCAAAATACAACCGTGTGTGTGCATGCACACTTGTGCTTGTGTGTGTGTACACACACACACACATACATGTCCACACTCACACTCAAACTCCCAAACACTTCCAGAAAGTACATAGCTGAGGCCTTTAACCCAGCAATTAGGGAAAGTTCAGACTCTAAAATCAGAGCTGAGGGATTAACCTCAATAACACAGAGGATTCCAACACTATTATTTCTTCTTCCCCTTGACTCTTGCCCTTATTTCTCTTTCTCACGTTAAATCCCATGCTTCAGAGGCTGTGGAGCTGGGCCCTGTAACTCTGGGTGCCTTTCTGCCTCCAGGTGAGGCTCAGGCTTTGCCTCTGCTCATCAGAGAAGCTAGCCGGGAGCTCTATCCCATTTCCTGCCTGCCTGCTCTACTTGGGGATTTTCCTGATTTATCCATCATGCCCCAGGAAGCTCATGATTGTGAAAGCCTTATCACCTGGTAAGATCCCAACAATTTTGCTTCTCCACCTCCTCACCACCCTCGGCTCCTCTGATCCAGAGGGTGGATCCATGAACTCCAAAACCTCAGCTGAGGAAGGGAACTCGGCTCTGAACATCTCATTTCTCACCTGGCTGCTCTAACTTTGAGACTTCTCCGAGTTTTCCCCCAGGCCCCCATATTGAGCACCTTCCCTAGACCCTTGGATTTTCAGCTTCCTTTTTCGTTTTGTGTGTTGTCTCTCCCCACTCCCACCCCCAATTAGACTAAGAAGCTCCCTGAGGCCAGGGGACTATCTTTTGCCTCTTTTTGTATTTCCAGTGCTAGTGCCTGGCACAAGGATGTCCCTTTATAAATGTATACTGGCTGATTGTCTTATGAGTAAGGTATGAAGGAGGGAGAAAGGGATTTTAAAAAAGAAACATAGATCATAAATCCCAGGATTCAGAGTTGGAAGACATCTTAGGGAGATCATTTAGTACATTTTCCTCATTTTACAGATGAGGAAACTGAGACCCAAATGACTTGTTCAGGATAGCAGATCCAGCACTGCAAGCCAAGGCTTCTGATTACAAATTTGGTGCACTCTCCATAAACTGTTCCAGCTGGAAGGGACTTCAGAGATGGTCATTTTCCCATCCAACACGCTCTTATGAGGTGCCTTCTATGAGCCAAAGGGGTCTACTGCAACCTGTTTATTTGACCAATGAGGAATCAAAGACTTAGAGAGAGGAAATGACCCATCCAATATCCCTCAGCTATGCAAGTGGCAGAGCCTGGGATAGGACGCAGGCCTCCTAACTCCGAATTCAGACATTTTCTGCCAAACACACTGTCTCCCCTAGATCCTTAGCAGTGATGGCCCAATTGCTCTCTTCTGTACTTCATCCTATGGCTAAAGCATAAATGAATGTAATTCTTGGCTTACAGTACCCATGTCCCAGTTTTGCCCCCAGCCCCTAAATTTCTCTATATTTTTTTAATATGGGGAGTCACTGGATCTTGGTTGCTGAGTCCTACAATATAGCTAGCCACATTCAGAGATGTGGTATTTTTTATTGAAAAAATATTCCTGCAGATGTCTTTATTGGCAAGGAAGAGAAGGCCAAATATCATCTCTTCTGAGTCAGAGTCATGGGGACGGAAACTGCTAACAGATGCAAAGTCATGGCTTGCCTAGAACTGAGGGCAGTCAGCCTCAGGACAGATGTCTGAAGTTAGTTAGGCCCAAACCACCTGGAAACCTTTGCAGCTGCCTCACCATCAACTCCAAGCTGCCTCCTGTGAACGTGTCAGTTTCTTCACCCCAACCACAGGAAAGCAGGCCTGTATATGCCAGGCTGAGATATCTGTTTTGGTGCCTTCTTGGTGGTTTTTTATAACAAGTTCTTTAGCTCCCATAACTAGATTGCTGAATTCATTTTGTTAGGGGGCCACACTAGACCTGGGTGCAAGAGCTAGGATTTAAGCAGTGCTAGGAAGACCCCTGTAGCATCTCTCTCCTCCCACCATAGTTCCCCTACTATTTCTGCCTGGTGTTTAGATTTCCTCCATTAGAAATTCACTCCTTTGGGAAGTCCTCAAAAGTCATATAAGTCAATCTCATTTTTTTTAAAGCAATTGGGGTTAAGTAACTTGCTCAAGGTTACACGGCCAGGTGTTTCTGGGGGGGGGGGTGCTAAGTGTCTGAGCACGGATTAATCTCATTTTTTTTTAACCCTAGCCTTCACATCTTCCCCCTTCCCACCTCCTTGAGACTGATTTGCCTGAAATAATAAGGAAGTTGTTGGTGGGTTATTATGGTGTTGGGGGTAGGAAGGGCAGAAGAGAAAGTAATTCTGGAATCTAGGTTAGGTCTAAGCGATATGGAGAGGAAGGCAACCACAGGTCAAATACATACATGGAGATAGAGGAAAAGGGGGACAAGAAGGATGGCAAGGGGGCATGTAGGAGGGGGTTGGCCTCTACAGAGGACAAATGTCCATAATATTGGCGAGGGCTAGCCCTGGTCAGGGGAACAAAAAGATAGATTCATAGACCCCTCTGTGCAAAAGACTATAATGAGGACAAATGATCTAGACACCATTTCTCTGTGGAAAGATCCAATTGAGCCTCCAAGATTCAAAATTATTTTTAAAAATGTACTTGTTTTCCTAACATTCTAGTTATTTCTCCCCTACACCCTGACCACTGTTTTCACTGTTCTGGAAAGCCATAGTATGTGACTAGGTACTATAAAGTAGGTCCTGAAGATATAAAGGTAAAAATATAAGTCATAGATCTTAAGATCACAGGCCTAGAACTGGAAGAGACTGTATAGGTCATTTAGTTCAATACCCACATTTTATAGATAAGAAAACTGAGGATCAGAAAAGTAAAGCAATTTATCCAAAATCACACAGTGACAGTCAGGATCTGAACTCGTATCCTCTGACTCTAAGCAGAGTGCTCTTTCCCCTGCACCATTCCATATGTCATAGGTACCATTTTGTCCATTGGCACTGGACATTATTCACCTATACACCATGTGAATAACTCCTTATATCTAGATATGTCTATACCTTTCTTTCATATATATATTTATATTATATAAACATATAATATATTATATATTTATATTATATATTCTATAAACATATAATATATTATATATATTTATATTATATATTTCTTTAAACATTATAGGTCTTGAGAGGCATTGTAGATGGGGAGCTGACCTCAGAGTTAGGAAAACCTGGGTTCAAACCCCCATCTCTGACATGTACTAGCTCTGGACATGTCATTTAAGCTCTGTGTTTTTTAAGGTAAGCCCATTAAGACCACAAGTTGCAAAGCAGGTACCTGTTCTCATCCTAATCATGTTCCCAGGTCCAACTACCCAACCTCTAAAACACATCCCAAACCTAACTATGGGCATCATTTCCCTTAAAAGCTCTGGACATCATTCATCACTACCACAAGTATCATTCATACCCTAGTTATATTTCCTTTATATTCCTCATGTGTCATATTTAAGTATTATTCCTCCATATATACCAAGATTAATTTTTCACATAATTGAACTATCATTCTTCTACAAACCTTTTGTATCATCCTATTCATTCTATGATTTCTTCATAGAATTAGACGTTATTTTTCTCTATACACTCAGTATATTTCCTTCACATGCCCTGGATACTTTATTGGCAAATGCAACCTATACCTTTCTTTCATATATATATATTTATATTATATAAACATATAATATATTATATATTTATATAATATATATATGCCTCCTCTACCAACTCTTCTAGGTGCTGTTTTGCTTGGATATGCCTGGTTGAAATATATTTTTATATCCATCTACTTCTTTCCCATCTACTGGGCCTCTTACCTCATTGTTAGTGCCAACATCTAGCAGAACTGGGAGGCAGTGCTGTGGGTTCACTCCACCACAAGCAGTATACAATGCAAGCTTGCCCACTGGGATGCCCATGCCATAGCAGCCCAGGTCTCCAAGGCCCAGGATGCGTTCTCCATCTGTTACCACCACAGCCTGAAAAACAAAATCCGGGCATGTTGAGTTGGAAAAAAGATTCCAATCTGGATGATACATTTATTTTATAAGCTGTGGTAAGTTAGATATTAAAACCAAATATTCTGTGACTTTGTTGGAATGTGATAAGATTAAAGAATTTCATTAAATTTCCCCTTTAAAACAAGTAACTCCATGATTCTTGGCTGGTTATTGGGGAACTCCACAGAGAAGAGATGACTGAAATACATCTGGATTGCATTCCAAACCAATGATCCCCAGCAAGTGCCATAGGAACTGAAGTCAACTCAACAAAATAGGTCAGTTTCATTTTGACTGATCTTTGAGGAAACCAATCAGAGAGATCCATGTAATACTGGATCTTGATTCGCCCTTCCCTCATATACAATTGGTTACCCAGGCCTATTGATTCCATCATTGCAAATTCTCTCACAATCCCTGCCTCCTTTAATCCTGCTCCCACTACCCTACTTTAGGCCCTATTACCTGAACAATTGTTTCCTTAGCAGTCTGCCTGTCCCCACTCTCTCCCCCTCCAATCTCTTCTTCATATCATTTTCTGAATAATTTTCCTTAAGCACAGCTCTGTCACTTCTTAACTCAAAACAAACAAACTCACCCTTAAGGGACTCTCTATTCCCTCTGATTAAATTCTGAATTAATTTCCCTGGCCTTTAAAGGACTTCAGAATATGATGTTGTCCTTTGTTTCCAGACTTAACCTCATATAACTTCTCTCTACACACTTTATACTCCCTCTTCTCCAAACTGGAGTATTCTCTGTACTCCAAATGGACTCTGAAATCTCCAGCCTTTGAGATTTTATTCACACATTATTATTATATTTATAAAATAAAATTTTATTTATCCTGTACCTAGAATGCTGGCTGCCTCTTCCCTTGCTGACTTCCTACCCATCCTTTAAAGCCCAATTAAAATGCCATTACCTCCACAAAACTTTGCTTAAACCCTCTGTCAGGAGTAGCTTTCCCCTTTCCTAGATATTACTTTGCCTTTAACTCCCTAAAACAGATGTGATGCTGTATTTTACAGTGTTTGGATTCTTATCCAAGCTTACAGAATAGCCAGTAGAAAATTCTCCAAATGCTTTCACATAGTATAGGTTAAGTATCTGGATTGTCATTATTGTCTTGGTAACAATCCAGGGGAGCAGTTATGGGTGATGGTGAGGTCTAAAGTGTGACCCTCCCCCCCCATTGTGGGTGGTTGAGAAAGAGTGGAGATGGAATACAAAAGTCAGGGAGAATGATGGCAGGGTCTAGCAGTCAGTCAACAAAAATTTATTAAGTGCTCACTATGTGCCGGGTACTGTGTTGGGGATGCAAACAAAGGCAAAAGATAATTTCCATATGCACAGAGCTCATGATTTAATGGGAGAGAAAATAAATAAAAAGCTGAAAAGAGGGAGAGGGTATACTGTATGGGGCCATCATGAAGTCCAGGGGAGTGCATACTGTGGGAAACGAAGAGAGGGGTGCCCTGTGTACTCTCCTTAAATGGAGGATTTGGAAGGAGCTCTCTCTGTTTACCCTCTTTCCTCTCCAATCAAAGGGAGGGAGGCACCACAAGAGCGAGGTGTATACTGAGCAGGTGTGAGATTCAGGGTTGATGTGGTCTTGCAGGGTTATGTGATTCCAGGAGAGCACTGATGAAGTTCAGAAGGATGCAGACAGGTGGGAAACCATGGTTTAGCATGGAGAGAGACATATGATCCAGATAGTGAAAGGAAGGAAAGTATACTGAACATATATACATTGCAATCACAAAGTGTGATATCATCACAGAATCTCAGAACTTTAGAGTTGGAAAGACTCTCATTGACCCTCTAGTGGCGGGGGGGGGGGGGGGAACCTGTGGCCTCAAGACTACAGGTTCCCCACCCCTGCTCTAGTCCAACCCACTCACTTAAGGAATCTTCACTGCAATCGACTTGACAAATTTTCATCCATCTTCTCGAGAAACTCCAGAGTAGGGTTTGGGGTGGGGGAAATTCACCATTTTTCAGGACAGCCCAATACACTTTGGACTGATTTTTAGGGACGTTTTCCTAACATGAAACCTAATTTGCCTCATTAAGTCTTCTGTCCATTGCTCCTGCTTCTTCCCCCTGGAATCAACAGAGCAAGTATAACCTGTTTTCAACAGATTTGACTCTTTGGAGACAGCTCTTATGGCCTCTGTTAGTCTTCTCTTCTCCAGACTAAACGCCCTCAATTCCTTCACTTGGGCCTCCTATGACATTTATGGTCCCCTTCACCATCCAGGCTGTCCTTCTCTGGATACTCTCCAGTTCATCAATGCCCTTCTTACACTGGGGTACCCAGAACTGATCCTACTAGGATAAAATACAATGGGGCTATGACCTCCTTATCCCTGGACACTGCACCTCTCAATGGAGCTCAAGATTATATTGAATGTTTTTGGTTGCCACATCACACTGCTGACTCCTGTTGAGTTTGCTGTCCAATAAAAAGCCTGATATTTTTCAGGCCAACAGGTGTCTCAATCAAGCCTTCCCCACCTTGTACTTGTGAAACTGACTTTTTGGACCCAAGTGAGGCTTTACATTTATCCCTATCAAATTTTATCTGACTAGATTCAGCCCAGTCCTTCGGACTGACAAGATCTTTTTGAATCTTAACTGTCATTCAGTGTGCTAGCTATCCATGATTTATCACATCTATAAATTTGACTGATAAAAATGTTAAATAGCAGAGAGCCAAGCACGGACACTCGGGGCACTCCACTGTAGAACATCCAAGTTGATATTAAACCATTAATGACTCTTCTTTAAGACCATCCATTTCTCACAAGTTTCATGTACATTTCATTATATTATCTTCTAGTTCATTATATTGTAGGGGGCAGGCGTTGTTTTTCTTTTTATTAATTTTGTCCCCAGTGCTTAGCACAGTGCCTGACACATAGTAAGTGCTTAATAAATAAATGTTTATTGGATTAGATTGGATTGGATTAGTCCACACCTTTTCCAGATTTCCCACAAAAATAGTATGGATAATTTACCAAATACTTTGATAAAATCTAGCTAAGCAAAATCCATAGAATTCCTTTATTAGGCCAGTTTGGTCATCCTGGCCAAAAAAGGATATAAAGTTAGTCTGCTGTGCAGGATGGGTTCTTGATAGGGCTATGCTGGTTATGTCTTTGCAAACCTCTCCCCCCTTTGCCATTCTAGATGGTTTCCATCTCTTTAATGATTAATTGTAGAATTTTCCTAGGAATCACAGCCACACTCCTTGCAAATAGTTTGCAGACTGTTATCCCCCCCCCCTTTTTTTTAACTGGCACATGCTCTTCCCCATTTTATGGATGCCTCTCCCATTTGGTGCCTCTCCCATTTTCTATGATCTTTCAAATAGTACAAATAGGCTCAGCAATCATACTTTCCAGCTCTTTCAGTGCCCAAGGATGTGATTCATTTTGGCCAGGTGACTTGAATTTATCAAAGATAACCAGGTGGTATGAAACTCAAAGGAGAGGAGATTATTAAGTAATGGAGGCAGGATGAGCATCTGGAAGTGACACTGGAGGGCAAGGAGAAGACCAGGAGAACTCTTCTTGGCCTGGTGAATCTGAGGGCATAAGGAGGGGGAGGGCTGTCTGTCTTTTCATTGAGAGTTTTAAATGTAGTATATTACTCATAAAGCACAGCTCACAAATCATCCCAACATTTTTATTGCTTGATGATCTTGGTGTTCATCACTCTTCCCCTCTTCAATCCAACCAGGTGTTTCCATTTGCCATGTCCTGCAGATCTCCAAGGACTGGCCTTTCAGGGAAGGTCATCCATGCTTCTAGGCCTGAGGCAGAATGCTGCCTTAGTGATTAGCACTGCCTGATTTTGACCTTGTCTTTTTTTGTTTTGGTTTTGTCTCTCACATATTTCCTCTTGGTTCTAACCTCTGTCTGGTTTCTGGATTTGGACGCCTGCTTGAGACCTTGTTATTGTCTCTGTTTCCCTGTTCCAACTCTGCTAAGTCAGGTTCTGACCCAAGGTTTTTCCTGATCATATTACCTTGGCTTGGAATGACCCAACTCTTAGTGACCTTCAGCTTGGCACTCATTCTTTGTATTTGTCTGACTCATTTTTTAGCCCGATCCTCCTGACTTGCTAGTGGCACAAAGGATAGAGTGCTCAACCTGGAGTGAGGAAGACCTGAGTTCAAATTTGACTGCAGACACTTCCTAGCTATGTGACCCTGGGCAAGTCTCTTAACCCTGTTTGCCTCAGTTTACTCATTTGTAAAATTAGCTAGAGAAGGAAATGGCAAACCACTCAGTATCCTTGCCAAGAAAACTCCAAGTGGGGTCAAGAAGAGTTGGACATGACCGATGACCCCCACCACCACCATCAACAACAACAACGACAATCACCTGCCTTGCTGTCACTTCCCTGGTTGTATTTGCCTGCCTTCCATCTTTATCTTCTCACTTTTGGTCTGAATAGCAATTTCCATTTATTCCTCCATACAGTGCTCAATAAATAAAATATTTTGTACTCTCTGTGTGTTCATTCTGTTGGTAGTCAGTCTTTGGTTTCCCTGGGCAGCTAGGTGGCATAGGAGTGGAACATGTTTGACACCTCAGAACTAAACGATCCTTAAAGCCCTTTGCTACTCTGACATCTTCAGTGAAGAGATTTCCCTCTTTCATTTCTTAAATGATTGGGACCCAGGAGAAGAGAATGCCAGCAATGGGTCAGTGAATGTAGCTGGCCTGCTGCCCAACATTGCCTCTGAGGGTGTCAACACGAGGATAGGGAGTGATTTAGGAGCTTGGGAAAGCTTGGGAGTAGGTCAGCTATTCTCAGCTGAACCATCCTTCTCACTCCTGAAGCAGGGGACTGGAAGATGGCCACTGTGGGAATGAAAAATACTAGGAGTTCTCACTTTATGTCTTGATTTATAACCATTGACTTAAAAAAAGCCTGTCCCACCCCCTGTTTTCCTAGGCCAGAGTTATCCATCAAAGTGAGTGGCTGATGGGCTACTTCCCCACTTCTCAACAACGTCACCCCATCCCCAACAACTCACTCCAGACCTAGCTGTTGAGCCATACCCCAACTGAAGCTGGGGATTCATCAGAAAAAAAATGATGCTTTTTACCCTTGGCTGTGTGGTTGGAGAGAGGAGTAAAGAGAGGGATGCATCTCTGATCCATTCCTTTCTTTCTAACTGGTAGCAGTATGGGGCTGTGACTTTTTAGTATCTCTATGACTATCTAGATTTTGTCTTTGTAGTCACATAATGGTTACCAATGAGGTGAGATGAGACTAGTTGGCAAAGATCTTGCTTATCTTGATTCAATTCAACAAACATTTATTGAGCACATTCCACTAGAGGTTATATTACTATTTCTATTTTATGAATGAGGAGACTGAGATTGAGAGAGGTGATGTGATTTGCTCCTAGTCATAAAGATATAGCAAATATCAGAGAGTCTCATCTAGAACTCAGGCCTCCTGATGCCAACCAAGTCTGGTGCTATTTCCATTTCCATCTTACTGCTGCCTCCAATAAGCTAGTCTATGAATGGTTCTCAGTGGAACCTATTAGCACATGGAAAGGTAGTGATGGAGAAGAAAAATAACAAGCCCTGAAGGGATAAGCTGCTGATGGTGAGTCATGGGTGCCATCTTCGTATATGGAGAACCCAAGAAGAGAATGAGAAACAAAGCTTCACCATCAGTTTTCTTTCTACAAATAGGAGCCTGGATATTGACATGAAAACTCCTGAGAGCTCCTGTGAGAATGAGAAAACACACTTAAATAAAAAGTGAATCCCAAGCCTCCACCTTTACATACACTGTATGGAAGCACCAGAAACAGAATCAGTAGAATTTTTCTAGACTAACCTTTATCATAGGCTCCAGCTTCCTTGTTGGACAGCTCCACCTAGCCATTCTCCCAGTAGCTTAAACTCAACCTGTCCAAAAGGAAACTCATCCATTTCCCCTGCTAAAAACCTTTCTCATTTGTCCTTTTCGTCCATCTCTACTGAGACCATAGACTATAGACTCCCAATTGGTCTCCCAATCTCCAGTCTCTCCCCTGGATAATTCATTTTTCATAGAGCTATCAGATTAATCTGCCTAATGTTCTGGCCTTGTCAACTTCCTGCTTACAAACATTCAATGGTTCCCCATCACCTTATGAATAAAGTTAAAACTTTGACTTTTCATTCAATGTCCTACTCAAACTGACTTTAACCTATTTTTGCATCTTCAACCCATCCTCCTACTGTTCATTATAATTTACAATCTAGCCAAATTGGACTACTCACTATCTACTAAATATGTCCAAAGCCTTTTTGCTTTTAGACTTTTCAAGTGCTGATTCTTATTTCTGAAGGACTTCTCCTTACTTCTACCATTCCTTTCTGTGGAAATCCTACCTATTATTCAAGGCCCAGATAATGACACCTCCACCCAGAAACCTTCCCTGATCCCCCCCTCAACCAAAAGTTATCCCTCCTTCTATAACTTCTACTTTTGAATACTTCTAATTAAAACTATTTGTATTCATGGGATCAAAGAATTTTAGTATTGGAAAGGACCTTGGAGAACATCTAGTCACTAGATGTTCTTTTATTGAGAGGGGATTTTCCTATTAAGTTTGGATTCAGTCAAAGGGCTGCAATTGAGGACCTACAGGGCCACATGTGGTCTTAAGGCTTGCAGGTTCCTCACTCCTGACTAGTGCAACCTGCACACTTAACAGATGAATGGAAAGGAAGTGGTTTGGTCTGAGGTCATGCTTTATCTTTCCTACTAGACTCAGTTCCTTGAGGTCATGGACTTGTATCTTGTACTTCTTTGTATCTCCCCCAACTATGAACATTCAGATTGAAATGGGATTGAAACAGAATGCAAAAAGTACATTTAACAAAATGTTTGTTGAATGAACACATTGGGTAGAACCCCAGAGCTTAATGAGACCTCATGAAATTGGCATAGTTCCAAACAAGCTTACTGATCCTGCTGAGCAATTGCATTGGGAGACGGGGGACATCCCATCCATTCCAAAACTCACATTATTATCCAGGCCCCAATCAATTAGTCTTTGAACCTCACTGCATCTCTCAGGCAGTGCTCATTAAATATATAGCCACGCAATTTTTAAATAAGTCTGCTATTTAAATCTGTATTTTTTTAAATTGCCTCTCCAATTACCCTGTAAACTCATTGAGGGCAGGGAATATCTTCCCTATTGTGTGTGTGTGTGTGTGTGTGTGTGTGTGTGTGTGTGTGTGTATCCCAGAGTGCTCAGTCCAGTGCCTAGCAGAAGAAGGGCTGGGTGGGTATGTTTTGAATGACTAATTGTTGGACTGTCTTAGAATATGGAACAAAGCAATTTGCTAGGTCTTGATGGTCCATTAACCCTGGCTTGACCCAGGTTGATTTGTCATTTGCTTAGGCTGATTTCCTTTGGTGTTTTTGAGATTTCCCTCTGGATCATTAGAGACACACCCCAGAAGATTGTCTTGTTGGATGGAAACCAGAAGCTGGAGAACTGAGCCAGGGACTGTGCAGAACTGAATTCTTAGCTGATACATGAAACCAATAGATGGGGAAGAGAAATTATACCCAGGGAATGTCTGTACATAGTCTACTAATCAACCATTCAGGATACCTAATGGTTATAGCTCAAAAGCTTACTTGGTGTTTGGCAGAGGACAGAGCCAAGGGCTAGCCACATCTTCAGCTCTTTAGGTTAAACTAAGATCCCGGAGATAACAAAATGATGGGTGGGTCACAAAGGAAATGTATGAGGAAAAAGATTATGAACTATTACTTGGTGAACTGCTAGGAGTTCTAGACAAAGAGAATTATGAACCTGTCCATATCTAAGAGGAACCCAATAATAATAATGATAGTGTAATAATGATAACACCTGACATTATATATTACCTTAAAGTTTGTGAAGTGTTTTATGAACTTAGTTTCACTTGAATCTCTTAACAATCCTGTGAGGTAGATACTGCAGATACCAATCTCCATTTTTTAGATGAGGAGACTGAAGCTTAAGTATTTTGTCCTCAACCCTTAGTCAAGTATTCTATCCACTATTCCAGTGGTTCTCAAAGTCTGAGAACCCCTGGAAGTCTCTGGGATACTTCCAGTGATTCTGTGAGGTCAAAACTATTTTCCTAATAATATTAAGACATTATTAACCTATTAAAAGACTCCCCCCTTTTCTAACTACATACCTGTGTGGGGCTGAATTTTCTTCAGAAACATCATTTGAAACAATATATCACAACAGATTGAATGTAGAAACAAATATGGAATCTACCTTCTATTAAACCTAGCATTAATGAGATTTGCAAAAATATGTAAAACTGTCATTCTCCCAATTGTTTATGGAAAATAGTTATTTTCATAAAAATATGTTTTTAGATTAACATATAGTGGAATTGTTATTGTTTTAAATTAATTGATATTTTAAAATTTTAAGTTTTAATTTCTGATATGTTGACATAACCCACATAAACAAAAACTATTCAGGATTTTCAGTAATGTTTGAGTATAAAAGATACTTTTATACTCAATATATTCAATAATTTAATGTAAAGGAGTCCTGAGACCACAACATTTGAGAAATGCTACACTATACAGAATACTGGTTCATAATCACCTCGTTTGTATAGTCATGTGTAGACCAGCGCTAAGAATTCTGTTTTTAGTGTCAGAGGTGCTGGGTGGAAATTCTAGTTCTGCTGTTCAGTATGGATGTGACTTTGGTGCAGTCATTTTAACATCTATGGTCAACCAGTCAACAAAAATTTAGTAAACGCTTTCTAAAGTTCTAAGGGCTAGGTGGCACAGTGGATAGTGAGTTCAAATCTGACCTCAGATACTTACTTACCAGCTGTGTGACCCTGAGCAAGTCACTTCACCCTCTTTGCTTCGATTCCTCATCTGCAAAATGAGCTAGATTAGGAAATAATAAATCAATCTAGTGTCTTTGCTAAGAAAACCCCATGGGGTTACAAAGGGTCAGACATGATTGAGATGACTGAACGATAACAAAATACTATGTGATAGGAACATGTTTGTGTTATGTGCTGAGGATATAAATATAAACCCAAAGGTCCCTGCCCTGCCCTTCTTTTTATTTTTTCTGGTCAACTAGTGACTTTAAAAAAGTCTTCTAAAATTTTATTATTTATTTAAAATTTTTCTCTTTTTAAATTTTGAGTACCAAATTCTCTCCCTCCTCCCACCCTCTTCTATACTCACTGGGAAGGCAAACAATATGATATCAATTATACATGTGAAATTATGCAAAACATAATTCCATGTTAGTCATATTTTTTTAAAAAGCAAAAAAAAATAAAGTGAGAAAATTATACTTCAATCTGCACTCAGAGTTCATAATTTTTCTCTCTAGAGGTGGATAGCATTTTTTCATCGTGAGTCCTTTGGAAATGTCTTGAATTATTGTATTGATCACAGTCGCCAAGTTTTTCACAGTTGATCCATTACAACATTGTGTTACTATGCATAATGATCTCCTGATTCTTCTCACTTCACTTTGCATCAGTTCATATAGGTTTTGCCATATTTTTTTTTCTGAAACTACTCCCCTCATTATTTCCCAAAGCTCAATATTACTCCATCACAAATCATATGCCACAACTTGTTTAGCCATTCTCCAATTAATGAGCATCCCCTCAACTCCCAGTTCTTTACTACCACAAAAAAGCTGCCATAAATATTTTTGTACCTATAGGTCCTTTTCCTTTTTCTTTGTTCTCTGTGGAATGATATGGTGGATTCAAAGGGTATGTGCTTTTTATAGCTCTTTGGGCCTAGTTTCAAATTGTCCTCAAGAAAGGTTGAACCAATCCACAATTCCACCAACAGTTAATTAGCGTACCTATCTTTTCCTCAGCCCTCCAGCACCTGTCATTTCTGAAAGGTGTGAGGTAGTACCTCAGAGTTGTTTTAATTTGCCTTTCTCTAATCAATGATGATTCAAAACACTTTTATATGCCTATAGATAACTTTGATTTCTTCTTCAGAAAACTGCCTGTTTATATCCTTTGATCATTTATCATTTGGGGACTGGCCTTTATTTTTATGAATTTGACTCAACTGTATGTTCAGCATAAATTTGCAAAATAAGGCCTTTATCAGGGAAACTTGCTGTAAAATTTCTTGATATTACTTCATTGTCTATAATACCTTTCAGTAAAATATATTGTTCTTGGTTATTCCTTTTAATTAGGTCTATTTTTGCTTTTACTTTGTCTGAGATCATGAATGCTACTTCTGCCTTTTTAAAATTTAGCTGAAGCATATTAGATTTTGCTCTAGCCCTCTATTTTAACTCTCTTTGTGTCTTTCTGTTTCAAGTGTGTCTCCTGTAAACAACATATTGTTGGATTCTGGTTTTTAATCCATTCTTCTATCTGCTTCCATTTTATTGGTGAGCTCATCCAATTTATATTCATAACTATGATTACTGTGCTTTTTTCCCTCCATCCCACTCCATTTTCTTGTTTCTTCTTCTTCTCTCTCTTTTTATCCTGTCCCTCCTTAAAAGTCTATTTTGCTTCTAACCACTGCCTCCCTTAGTCTGTCCTTCCTCTTATCATCCTTCCCCCTTCCCCCAATCACTTTCTTTTATCTCCTTCCCCTCTGATTTTTCTATTGGGTAAGTTAAATTTCTATATACATCTGAGTGTGTACATATATTCTTTCCCCTTTGAATTAATTCTGATGAGGTTTGAGCATTGTCTGCCACCCCCCCCCCATATTGCCCTATACTGTAAAAGCTCTTCTTTGTGTCCCTCTTTTATGTGAGAAAGTTATTCCCATTCTACCTCTCCCTTCCCTCTTTCCCAGTGCATCCCTCTTTCTCACCCCTTCATTTTTCTTAGAGATAATTTCAACATAATTGACTTGTAGTCATGCCCTCTGTCTCTGTATTGTCCTTTTTAACTGTTCTAATAATGAGAAAGTTTTTAGGAGTTACATGTATCATCTTCCCATATAGGAATGTAAACAGTTTAACTTTCTTAAGACTCTTATGATTACTCTTTCATATTTACTTTTTATGTTTCTCTTTGAGTCTTGTGTTTGAATGTCAGATGTCAGATTTTCTATTCAGCTCTGGTCTTTTCATCAGGAATGCTTGAAATTCCTTTATTTCATCAAAGATCCATTTTTTTTTTACCCTCAAGGATTATACTCAGTTTTTCTGGGTAGGTTATTCTTGGTTGTAATTCTACCTCTTTGGCCTTCTGCAGTATGACATTCCAAGTTCTTTTCTCCTTTAAGGTAGGAGCTGCTAAATCTAATCCTGACTGTGACAACACAATATCTGAAATGTTTCTTGCTGACTACTTTAAGTACTTTTTCTTTGACCTGGCACCTCTGGGATCTAGCTATAACATTTCTGGGAGTTTTCATTTTGGAGGCAATTGGTGTAGTCTTTCAATCTCTAATTGATCCTCTGGATCTGTGATTCTGGGGGCAGTTTTCCTTGATGATTTCTTGAAACATGATTTCAAGGTTCTTTCTTTGATCAAGGCTTTCAGGTAGCCCAATAATTCTTAAATTTTTTTTCTCCTTGATCAATTTTACACATCAGTTGTTTTCTTATGAGATATTTCACATTTTCTTCTTTTAAAAAAATTCTTTGGACTTTGTTTTATTGTTTCTTGATGTCTCATGTAGTCATTCACTTTCACTTGCCTGATTCTAATTTTTAAGTAATTATTTTTTTTTCAGTGAGATTTTGTACCTCTTTTTCCATTGGCCAATTCTGTTTTTTAAGGTGCCATTTTCTTCAGTAATTTTGTGCCTTTTTTACCAGCCTATTAATTCTCTATTTATAATTTTCTTGCATCACTCTCACTTCTTTTCCCATTTCCCTCCTTCTTAGTCCTTTCTTTAACTCTTCCAGAAATTCTTGTTGGATATGGGTCTAATTAACATTTTTCTCTGAGGCTTTGTAGCTGTTTTCACATTGTTGTCTTCTTCTGAGTTTATGTCTTGGCTTCCCCTGTCACCATAGTAGCTTTTTATAGTCAAATTATTTTTTTTCTCATTTTTACAACCTATTTCTTTGCCTGGGGATTAGGAGGCACCACAATTTTTTTGCTTTTTTGCACTGATGTTTTCAGAGCTAGTTTTGGGGGTCTGCAAGTTTTTGGTGGTTCTAAGGTAGTGTGATCCTGGAAGAGCTGTGGTCACTGCTCTCTAGTATTTACCCAGGAAGGGCTCCTGCTCCCCCACAGCCATGAGTTCTGGTGCTCCTCTCTGCCCTGGAACTGGAACTAGGGTCCTTTCTCCCTTGTGACAGATTCCCAGCACTCCTCTCTTCCTTGGAACAGTGACCCAGAATTGCATTTGAGCAATAGAGTTGCCAGTCAGTGCCAGCTATACCCAGTGAGCAAAAGGTCCTCTATAATGTCTCTCTCTTTTTCTTTTTGGAGGGGGAAGGCAAGGCCATTGGGGTTAAGTGACTTGTCCAGGGTCATACAGCTAATGAGTATATCAACTGTCTGAGGCTTAATTTGAACTCAGGTTCAACTCCTGACTCCAGGGGTGGTGCTCTATACACTGTGCCACCTAGCTACCCCTTAAATCTTTTCTGACCAGTGGTCTTACCCCTTTACTTTCTGAGCTGAGACCTCCTGAAGCTCCTGCTGCTGCTATTGTTGCTGTGTGTATAGTCTCCAAGACAGGCCCCTATCTGGTGTCACAAACTTCTCCTGCTGACCTCTTAAATCTTCCCAGGCTAGAAAAATGCATTCCCTTCACCTTTTGTTAGCTCTGCTGCTCCAAAATTTGATTTGAAGTGTTATTTTAAAGTTGTTGGGAGGGGAATGCTGAGAGAGCTCAGCTGGGTTGCCTAAAATCCACTATCTTGGCTCCCCGCCCTCACATTCTAATGGGGGAAGACACCACATTAAAAGGGAACTGAAAATCCGAAGTACTAGTGAGACAGAAGGATGAATGAGGGATGGCTGGCACGGGGTCCTTCCTTTATCCCTGTTGACTGAAGGAGTTTGACTAGACTTTCTCTAAGGTCCAGTTCTAAGTTCTATGAAGCTATTATTAATTAGGTAGACCATGTAAATATCATCATCCTCATTTTTACAGACCTGGAATCTCAAAGATGTTGAGTAACCTGCCCAAAGTCACACAGCTCTTAAGTATGAGAGTTGGGATCAGAATCTAAGACTTCTGACTCCTAAGCCCAGTGTCCACTCAGCATAACTATAGAAGTGTCCATGTGGGTTTCTCATGTTCTATTGACTTTCCCCAGCATTGACAGTTTGCCAAATTTGAGCACATTTAGAGAAGAAAAACCAGGATGGTGAGATGACCATAAAACGATTCACTTCAGGAAGTGGAGATTTTTAGCCTGGCAAGAATAAGAGAACCATGATAATTGCATTCAAACATCTGAAGGGTCATGTGGAAGAGGGATTAGAGCTGTCTTGTTTGGTCATAGGGCAGAACAAGTGGCACTGGACAGAAGTTGTATAGAAGAGGGAAGGAGAAGGGAATAAGCATTTAGATAGTGCCTACTACGCCAAGCACTTTTAACAAATAGCATCTCATCTGATCCTTACAACAATTCCTCAAAGTAGGTGCTGTTATTATCTCCATTTTACCATTGAGGAAACTGAGGCAAACAGAAGTTAAGTGACTTGCCCATGGTCACACAGTTACTGACTGTCTGAGGATGTATTTGAATTCAGGTCTTCCTGACTCCAGACTGCAGCATTCTACCCCCTGGGCAGCATAGTTGCCTAGGCTAACTTTAGGGCAAAATATAAAGAAAACCTCCCGACAAGTAAAGTTATTGGGAATTATCATTTGTCTGGGGTACTGTGAGATCTAGTCACGTTCAAGTATGGCTAAAACTTTGTCCCTTCAAGCTCCGAGAGTCTGAGATTCTATGAGGAAAACATTATCAAGTACTCTTCCTCTCTAGCCTTTTCCTTCTTTCAAATACATGCATCCGATACCCTGTGATATAGTGGGCTTGTTGTCAAGAGGACCTGGGTTTGAATTCTGATATTGCCACTTATGTTAACTGTGCGACTGTGAGGAAGAATCATCTCATCTCCTCAAACCTCACTTTTCTCATCTGTAAAATAGGGATGACAAGAATACTTGCACTACTTTCATCATTGGATTGTGATTATGTGTGTGTGCTTGTGTGTGAATGTGTGTTTGTGTTTAATTGTAAAATGCTACCCAGAGCTGGGGACTTCTGGAGAGAAGTTATACCTTTGTTTTTCCCACTCTTTAAAGAAACAATAAATAAAAGACCTCATATGCTCTCCAAGGAAGAAAAGGAAACTGCTCTCTGGGCTGGTCAGGTGACCCCAAATACTCTGGTGTTCTTAAGCAGGACTATTTCTAGGGTTTCTGATGTCTTGCCTTGAGCTCAGGCAATAGCCAGTTTAAAATCTAGAGGGGTCTGTTGGCTCTGTGGTTGAGGCATAAGTGATTTACCCACCATCCAAACAACAGCAAGGAAAAGAGGACCATACCTTAATATTGTCTTCTGGCCAGGAGTTCAGCATTGTGGCAATGTGGCCTTTGTCATGAATGGTGATAAAGAGCCCACTAAGAAAAGACACATACACACAGAGAAACAGAAACCATGTGGTCAAACCATGAAATGCAGTGAGGACCAGCAGCTTAAGCTTGATTTAAGATTAATGTGAAGTATATACATGGCAGAACCCAGACTTAGATAAATTTGCTTTAGATCTATGAGCCATCCCTTTATATTTAGGACTCAGATACATTTTTTTAATTTTAAAGAGAAAAAATTACAAAGAAAAAAAAAGTCTGTATACCGTTGGCATGGGACACTAGTTTCAAACCTTTGGTTGAAACTCCCACCTGGGATCACCAACATCCACAGAAGCATCTCTAAGGATCTGCTGGAAAGTCTCAAGCAGGTTGCTATATAGACAGGATGATAGAAGTAGGGTCAGATGGGACCTCAGAGGCCATCTGGGCCAACCCTAGGTTTTTATAGATGAGGAAACTGAGCCCCAGAGAGGTTAAGGTCACACTATAGAAGTGGCAGAATCCATATCTCACACTTCTTCCACAACAACGGAGGATTGGACTAATTACTTCTTACAGGCTAATTGGGTTGAAGTCTGGACTTTATTGAATGGAGTTACATTTCTGGGAAATATGCTCAGACTCATGTTATGACAAAATAATCCTATTTATATAAGAGAAGTCTAAGGAATAGGATATATGGGAAACTATAATTGGGAAGCAACTACTTTTCTGTCAGTGGTGAGGGTCCAGGGGTGAGTAGTGGGGAAATAAGGAAAGTAAGGAAAAAAATTGAGAGGAAACCATGAAGTAGCAGTTGTACGATGTAGTAGGCAAGTCAGGCCTTATTCCCATTGTGGCTATGGTAACTACAGGGAGGAAGCTGTGGGTCCTTCAGTCTGCTAACCTGCCGCTGCCATTAGCACCAGTCACACCAGCACTGTGTGTACTGGATTGGTGTGCTTGATTTTGCATTAGAAAGTCCAGGGTTCAAATCCTGCATCCAATATGAGGAGGGAGTAACTTCCAGACATAAGGGCAAGACAAGGCAAAGGGACAGTCAGATGATTAAATGCTGTATAGTACCAAGCCTACTTTATGGTTCCCTCTAGAACACTTTGTCTGGATATCTTCTTTGCTCTGTTTTGCATTACTTTTATTTGTGTGTTATATCTTGCACTGCTTCCCTCCCCCTCCCCTAAGTAGACTATAAGTTCCCTGAAGAAAGAATCGTGTTGTTTTTTATTTTTATATTCTCAGCTCCAGCAATGCTTTTGAACTGTGTTATTTGCGGATTGTGGAATAACTTAGTCAGAAGAAGAAAAATACTGTTAGAATAATTAGTCACCCAAGTTTAGATTGTCTTGTGTATCAATTTTCCTTTCAGAAGAATAAAACAATAAATTAAAAAAAAATTTCAAGCACTCATTATGTGAAAAGCACTATGCTAACCTCTGGGGATACAAATAGAAAGGTGTGACAGCCCCTTCTCTCAAGGAGCTTACATTCTAATGGGGGAGACAACACAACTAGGAGATTTCAGTGGCAAGTCATATGGCAAGACCCAATGCTCCCTTGGGTGCACTGGCAAAGCACATAGTAATGCAGCTTTTAAACATGATTTCCCCTGATGGAGCCGTATTGATTTCTGATGTTAAACTGTTTGCCAGTGCCAAGGATTCTTGCGGCAAGAATTCTCTATTTCAAGTCTTTTGTAGCTGGGGCTGCTAAAGAGGCGAGGCCTGCAATTCCTGCAGAGGAACTTGACAGGTTGAATCTCTAAGATTTGCTCCTATGGTAACAGACACAAAACTACCTCAGTGGGCCAGTAATGAGGCCAAAGCTCTTCCAAAACAAAGCTACGGGGAACTAGTCTTGAAATCCTAAAGATCCATTGTAATTTCTGGTTGTGTCTGTCTCAATCCTCTCTCCCTGAAAGGGGCCAAAGTCTCCTGCATAATGATATCTTATGAAGCAATTATATTGATGGTTCCCTCTCAACTTTTAGATACAGGGAGTCACCATACAACCTGGAGACTACAGAAGGCAGGAGAGAACAAGAGGGTCCTGGAGGTGAGCTAGCTGAATGCACACCCAGGAGCCAGGCTCAGGAGTTATCAGTTAATGGCTTCTGATTGGAAAAAATGACAATGTAGAGATATTAGGTCTCACTTTTGCTTTCCAGGCACAGAACATCTTGAGGATGAAGCTGTGCAACCAGATACCTCTCCAAAGCAAAGAATTCCTCTGAGTAATGAGATCAACAGTGCAATTCAAGACCATGTATTGTTCTGCCCAGCTATTCACCACTCCTAGCATTAAAAGATGCTCAATTAGCATAGAATAACTCGTTGGAATCATGGTGTATGAAAGCACTAATTGGAAAATGTTTTAAATTATGTAATTTATCCACCAATCATTTCTCCTACTTTTTTTCCCGTTTCCTTAAGAAAACTCATTTTTAAATAAGGAGAGTCAAAATAGAACAAAAACATATTAAGTTGCCAACCTATGAAATCTATAGAATCTTGGACTTGACAAGACCTTAGAGGTCATTCAATCAATTTCCCTTCCCTAAGCATGACTCTCTTCTATAGAATCCTTCCTTAGCCGCTTACACTCTTATACAGGGAACTTACTTTCTTACCAGGCAGTCCTTTCTATTTTCAGATAGTTGTAATTGTTAAGGGGTTCTTCCTTGTATCAAACCAAAAATTTTTACTCTGAGTTCTACCCTTTGCGACCAATATAAATCCCTTTTCCACACTATAGCTCTTCAAATATCTGAAAGCATTTCAAAATATCCTTCTCTTTCTCCATGAGTCCTTCTGTTTTGTAGGTAAAACATCTTCATTTCCTTCAATCCTTATATGATTTGATTTTGAGTCTGTTCCATATCTTGGTCACCTTTCTCTTAAAACTAAGCTTGCCAATGAACATCTTAATATTTTTTTTAAGATATAAAATGATTAAATAGAATAAAACAAACATTAACCTAGTCCTTTAAAAACTATAGTTTTTTCCCCCACAATAACCCTTTGTGATAGGAAATATCAGTTATTTCCATTTTATAGATGAAAAACTGAGGTTTAGAGAAGTTCAGATCAATTCTATGAAAATAGAATTTATTAAGCATTTACTAAGAACTCTGTACAATGCATTTCCTATGTACTCTATACTATGCTGAGGGTAGCTAGGTTGTGCAGAGCATAAAGTGTCAGGCCTGGAGTAAGGAAGATTCATTTTCCTGAGTTCAAATCTGGCCTCAGATACTTACTATCCCTGTGACCCTGGGCAAGTTGCTTAACCCTGTTTGCCTTAGTTTCCTCATCTGTAAAATGAGCTGGAGAAGTAAATGACTAACCACTCAGTATCTCTGCCAAGAACATCCTAAATGAAGTCACAAAGAATTGGACATGACCGAAAAATGACTAAACAAAAACAAATACACTGCAGATACAAAGACAAAAGAAAAAAAATTAGTTGTGCCCTCAGGCATGCAAGATGGGACCTGAACTCAGGAATCTTCTGACTCCGAGTCAAGAATTCATTCTATTATGCTGTGCTGCTGAATATAATATGGTCTGATATAATAATAACAACATGATACTTGGAGAAGAGATGGGGAAAAAGAGACTATAATGAAGATGACGGTAGGTGAGGTAAAAATTGACTGATTAACAAAATACAGAGTGTAGTGATTAATGGATGGATGTCAAGTTGGGAGTTGGGCATCTGGTCAAATTCCACATGGCTCTGACTGTGGCCTAGTTCTGTTGAATATGTTTTTTTCATCAGTGACTTGGATGAAAGCATAAATAGCGTGTTGATTAACCAGATCTGTGGATAAAACCTGCAGGAGTACATTGGATGACAGAATCGGGGTCCAAAAATATTTTGAGAAGCTACAGTAATGGATAAAGGTTAACAAAAGCACATTTAATAAAAGAAATATAAAGTATTGTATGATTTTAAAAAAATCAACGGATGAGTACAAAATGGCGGACTTGTGGCTATTCTGAAGTTTATATGAAAGTGGCTTACAGGTTTTAAGTAGACCACCCGTTCAGTATGAGTCAGTGGTGTGATGTAAGCTGCAAAAAAAGTTCATTTGAGCTTCTTAAACACTTCCAAAGAGCTGTGATTTTAATCATTTACTTGCATTGCAACCGTTTCCACCCCTTAACAGACAAACCTCAGAAGTTTCTGTCATCAAAAAAATGTATGCCCGGGTGGCCAACTTTATGGTGAGGGGCCCCTCAATTACTCCTTCTATTACAGACACTTCATCTTTCCAATTTGGTAATACCTTCCAGGGGGTGTGCTGCGTTAATATAGACTTTGAAAACCTAGAGTCTCCATGTTATAAGTAGACTTTAGTGGGAAAATCCAATCTCAGGCTGTATGAACACAAGGTGGGATGTGGGGGCAGTCCTGAGGCACTATGCCCTGGTTAGACCACATCTGTAGTAGTATGTCCAATTCAGGTGTTATGTTGTAGAAGAGAGCATACATGTGTGCTGGAGTGTGTCCATAGGATAAAGTCCAGTACATGGTGGGTACTTGATATCATGCCACTCCCTCACATATATTATTTAGGAAAAAAAAAGTTGTGGATGTAAGCTGGAGAGTAAAATATTTAGGGGTGGAGAAAGGGAGACGTGGTAATATTCAAACATTTGAAAGGCTGCCAAATATAAAAGGGCTAATACTTACTCTCCTTGGCCCCAGACCACAGACTAGAATCAGTGGGTGAGCTACAGAGGGGTAGATTTTGACTCGATATAAGAAAAACTTTCAGTAATTAGAAGTGTCTCTCCCCTCCTTCCCCCATGCCCTAAGGCAATGCATTGCCTCATAACATAATGAGTTTGCCATAACTAAAGGTTTCTCTCTCTTTTTTTCTTTAAAGTCTAGCTCAATAATGTGTTAGGAATTCTGTAGAGGGAATTCATAGTTTGAGTAGGAGGTTAACTGGGTGACCTCCAAGGCCCTTCCAATTCTGAGATTATCTGTCCTTGTTTTTATATACAAGGGCGTGAACAAGTCAAGCTACAATGTGACTTTCTGAGCTGATCATGCTATTTAAATGGGCCCTGTAGTGCTGGTCTTTTGGTAATACAAATAAACATCCATTTCATTTTTTTTTCCCCTAGGCTCTATAAGTTTGGGTTTTGATATGCTGCTTTTCTTAGAACAGAGTCTTCCTATAGCTTCCCTGCCATTTGAAGCTAGCTCTAAGTCCAAGCCCAGTGCGGTCACAGATGGATATATCTTTCCCCAGACAGTGTCCATCCCCTTTTACAGAGCATCAGTGGATGTGCCATATGAGAAGGCTGATGAGGTGATTACCATATCCGTGGTCAGGGCACTCCTTAGCCAGTTGCCCTTTGTGCATGGTGGAAGGACTGGCTGACCTGAAAATGGGTGGGCCACAAAAAGCACAATAGAAGCTGCATCCTGAGCCCTGGTTTCAACATCTAGGCCCCACTAGGAGGAAGGGAGTTGTCCAAGATGAAAATCAATGTAAAACAATAAAGAAGGTACAGATTTTCCTCTCCACATATCCACCTCCTGTACCCCTCTAGTTATCACTCCCAATAAGAGTTTTCTCAAGGCTTAACACTGTTCATTCATATATATATATATATATATATATATATATATATATATATATATATATATATATATATTTCGTTTATTCTTTGTGTAAGCCACGTGTAATTTGGGCCAAAATTCTTAACATTATGGCCCTGGGTTTAATTTCATAAGATTTCCCACAAATACCTATGGTTTGTGCTTCTTCCTATGGAAATTGTGGTAATCATCAGTATCCAGCTCATTTTGCTGACTCCAAAAAGGCCTTTAACTCCTCGCCAAGCACTAAAGATAAAAAGACATCAAATATAGGCTAGCTGTTTTTTTTTAACTGAACAAAAAAATGCAGAATGGACTTATACCTGAGACTTATGACCGTCAAGAAAACCTCCACCTTCCCACAAGGTTACTTTACATTCAACACTGTTCTTGTGACTTTAGCTATTAAGATGTCAATTAAACCCTCATTTTCTGTTGGGACCCACCTTTCTCATTGAGACAAGACCCTAGGGTTGCTAAAAGATTAAATTTCTTCACACAGAAACCTTCATAGCCAACCTGGTTCACATTATAATTAAAGAACAACATAGGTTTGCTCCTCCCAGTTGTGGATCTTCTTGGATCACACAGTTCTCTGCTGCAGCAATCTCGGCCCACTTCCCTGCCTAACTGAGGGCTCATTTCTTTTTCCTCTTCCTTTCATCACAGCTGTCTCTCCTTGGCTAGAGGGGCACACAGACACAGCAGCCTACAAGTTCTACTCCCCTCATCTGGCCTATTCCTGCCTCCTGGTATGCACAGAGTACTATGACTTCCATTAGAGCCAGTCTCTCTGTCACTGTTTTGATGTCCTCCTCTGACTGAGATCCTTGATGAATCTGGTTTCACATAGGGCCCTGTAGATACACAGGCCCTCTCCAGCTTCCCATGCAGCTCAGTATTTCCACCTCTTTACTTTGAGGTCAAGTGTTATTATATATGGAAACAGGTTTCTTCTTTTTCATGTACCCCATGCACCTCTTAGGAGAGGGGTGGGGTTGCCACAAAAAGTCAAGAGGAGGTTCTCTCTGTGCCTGCTACAGTCCATTGTGGCAAATTATAGCATGGAGCTTAGAGTGAGAAAACATGGCATAGGTCTCAGTTAGAATCCGAGATTCTCAGGGTTGGAATGGATCTCTCCTATACTACCCTGACAATCCTAGCAGATGGTTACTCAGCATTCCAAGCTGAGTGACTACAGACAAGTCATTTCCAATTCGGGGGTGTTTTAAGTTCAACTCTCTTTTGTAAAATAGGGATAAGACCTGAACTATCTACTTCACAGGGTTTTTGTGAGGATAAAATCAGATATGACTGTGAAGAGCTCTGTAACCTATAACCTTCCAAACACGACATATATGGGAGTTGTGGTGGTCTTTTGTGTATGGAGGTAATAGCAGGCCTGCATAGCCAGCCTCTTTTCTTCCTAGCCTATCACTCCTTATTTTCAGTTATACTCTTTCAGTCTGTGGGAAAAAGCAATGAGTCTCCTAAAAACAACAGTACCTTAAGTGAGAGAAACAAGAAAATCATATCTTGTGCTATGTAGGCATCTAGGTGGCAGAGAAGATAGAACACTGTACCTGGAGGCAGAAAGACCTGAGTTCGAATCCTGCCTCAGACACAGCTGTGTAGATCCTGGGCAAATCACTTAATCTCTATGTACCTTAGTTTCTTCATCTGTAAAATGAGGATAATATTGGTGCTTACCACTCAGAGTTGTTGTGAGTATAAAATGAGATAATATTTACAAAGCACTTTGCAAACCTTAAACTGCTATGTAAATGCTAGCCATTATTAATATTGTAATTATTGCATATTTCTACAGTTAAAGAAAGAAGAAAGGATATGTTTTATTTGTAGCTACAGTCCTTTTAGGCAAGTGCTCTAAAAGGTTATGCAATAGTATCACATTTCTGGATGGGTTCAAGGTCATGGTCCTTTGAAAGGAATTTTCTTGGTAAACTGATTCTGCTGGAAAGAAAGAATGGATGTGAAAGTTGAATTTAACATGCTATGCTCTGCAGAACTCCCATGTAGGAGTTCTGAGGCCCTTTCCAGATTCTACAGGCAAAACCAGGTAGGCTGAATTTCTGCCTAGGAGGAAAAATACATAGTGGAGGTTAATGATTCCACAAAGGCTTCATGCAGAGGCAGCATCAGATTGTTAGAATAAAGCAGATGTGAGCTCTGAAGTCTGATACTGGCTCATTATATGATCATTTAATGTTGCTGAGCATCAGCTTTCTTATCTGTAAAATAGGAATAATAATAATACTTACATTATTATTACTTTCTAATCCGTTAATGGATTTAAGGATACCTATACTGTCTTTTTCACACAGTCAATTTTTTCATTCATTTTTCTGTCATGACTCTTCCTGACCCCATTTGAGGTCATTTTCTTTCTTTTTTTTTTTTTTTTGGAGGGGGGAAAAGCAGGGCAATTGGTGTTAAGTGACTTGCCTAAAGTCACACAGCTACTAAGTGTCAAGTGTCTCAGGCTGAATTTGAACTCAGGTCCTCCTGACTTCAGGCCTGGTGCTCTATCCACTCATGGCTCCATGTGTTTTACAAACATTATCTCATTGGATCCTCAAAAACAACCCTGTAAAGTAAGGGCTATTATTATTATTATTATCCATATTGTACCTATGAAGAAGTTGAAGCTAGAAGAAGTTAAGGCATTTGCTTAGAGTCAGAGTTAAGGTGTCTGAGGCAGGATTTGAATTCAGGTCTTTTTGACTTCCCTCCTAGTACTGTACTACTGCACTACACAGCAGTCCTGTGCTTGAAACAGACTCTCCCCTGGAACAGGTCACAACCTATTCATGCCTTCATTCTGCCACATGGTCTTGTCCATGTCCTTCCATCTAAGAGCTGCCCAGTACGGGGGAGACTTTCCTCTGATTCTTTCAATATTGCTTGAGATATGTACCTGCTATCTCTCAGTCTCACTAGATGACTAGCCCTCTAATCCTTTTCCAGGATACAAATCCTTTCACCTACTTACTGGAGTTTTAAGTAAGCAGTGATTCTCACAATCTTGGATAGGATAGGGCTATTTGCTCCCCTGAACTTAAAAAAAAAATCCAAAAACTTTGCCTGAACTTCATGAAAGTAACTGTAGATAAAGTCTCTTCATTAATAAGACACTGTAAATTACATTAGTATCTCCTGCTTCCATCAAGGCCTTCGAAAAATCCCTTTCAGTTTTTTTTTTAATTCAGTTACCCGAGAAAGAAAGAAAAACAAAGATAAGGTTCACTTAGCCTCAGAGATCTGGCAGTGAGAGAAATAGACTCTTACTCTTAGGCCTTATCTCAGGCCTTTAGTCAAGCTGTGTTTAGAAAGTTCTGTTCAATTAAAGAAAGAAAGAAAAAAACCCATTCAAATAGGCAACACTTATTTAGGCCACTTGGCACCTATTCACCCCCAAAAGAAAAAAAAATAAGGAGGGAGTTAATTAAAAAAGGTCAGTGACATTTGGAGAACCACTCAGGCCTGAATCATTATGAGGGACATATACTTTCAACCCTGTATGGAACAAAGCCTCTCTGTTGACGATAAAGCTGCCATTCCATGCATTTTTGGCTGTAAAGAAAGCACCGTCCTCTTACTGCCCCAGGCTGACAGTGAGTAGCTATTTTTAAACCACAGAGGCACTTGGGGAGTAAACAACCCAGTAGGAGAAATTAAGTCTGATGAACTTATTTAGGGTCTTCTAGGCTCACAACTCGCCTACTTATGTGCTGTGTTATGCCCTGTGGGAGGATGCCTGGCATTATATCCTCCTATACAAAATACAATCCTTGCCCATTAGGAGCTTAAAATCACACTCTTAATTGCTGCCAGTGAAACAGTGAAATGTCCTTCTTGGGAGTTAGGGACAGAGGGTCAGTAGATAATTGCATGGAACGAGTTTGGTAACATAATTTTCTTATGACTGAAGTATAAAAAGGCCTGAGTCCTGGCCTTTGGTTTCCCTGCCAGGCTGTTTAAGTTAGCCTGAGCTTCAATGCTCTTTCTTTACTTCCTAACTAAGAAGACCTGAGCCATCACCAGCTGTCTTGACCTATGTCTTGCTGCTGGACTCAGATGACTCTGGAGGAGAAAGTACATAGCCCTGCCTCACTTAAATCCAACTCACCCTCCTGATATCATTGATCCTCTTCGAGAATGAAGGACAAAAACCAAGATGCTCTGACAAACACAGGGAGTCACTTTTCATTTTATTTCCTTTTTTAACCTTTGCCTTATCAAGTATTATATCATAGAATCTTAGACCTCAAGAGAGGATAGGAGAGGGGAGTTTCAGATGTCATCCGGTTCATTACCCTCACTTTACAGGCAAGCAAAAGGAGGCCCAGAGAGATTAAGTAGTTTGCTGAAGGTCCCACAAGTAGTAAATGCCAGATCCAGGATTTAAGACCAGTGCTACACCATTTGTACAACCTTGCCTCACATCTACACCATCTACTTTAACCTTTTTTACTTTAACCAAATTTCCTTTTATGCTGTCCTTAACAAGTGGTCATCAAATAGTTGCTGGAATGCTTCTAGTGATGGCCAACTTGTGGCTTCACAACACAACCCATTCCACTGATGACTACTCTTTGGGGAAATATTTTTTCTAGCAAGCTGAAATCTGCCTTCTCAAAGCTTCTCCCCATTTATCTTATCCCTGACCTTTGGAATCATGAAGAATAAATTTACACACTTTTTCACACAGCAACACTTCCCACGTGTGAAGATAAGTATCTATCAAGTCTTGCTTTCATTTTCTCTTTCTTGGGCTATGTATTTCTGGCTCGCTATGGAACAGTATTCCTTGCCCCTTTATCGTTTAGCTTATGGTCCTCTACTTTCTCAATCTCCCTCTTAAAATGTGGCTGAATTATATACAATTCTCCAAATGTGCTCTGACTGGCACAGAGCAGAAGGGCTATTTCATGTGGTCTAGACACTAGATTTCTATGATGCAACCTAAAATCATATTAGACTTTTAGCAGCCTCATTATTCGACTGGCTCATAGGAAACACTGAGTTTCTTCAGCTGTCCTCCTATGACACAGTTTCATTTCTCACACTTTAGTTCATCCTCCATTTGGCTGTCATGGTGATCTTCCTAAAGGGCAGGTCTGCCCACGTCACTCCCCCCATTCAATTTTATAAACTTTAGTGTCTCCCTATCACTTCCAATTTAAAATATAGAATCCTGTTTGTTGTTCAAAACCCTTCATAACATGGATTTCCCCCTACCTTTATAGCTTTATACCTTACCCAACTTCCCTCCATATAAGAGGTGACTCAGTGATGCACGCCCTCTTACCGCTCCTGGAACAAGACATTCCATCTCCTGACTCTGGGCATTTTCAGTGGCTGTCCTCTATGCTTGGCTTATTCTCCTTCTTCATTTCTACCTCCTGGCTTTGATGGCTTCTTTCAAGGTCCAGTTAAACAGCCACCTTCTAGATGAAGCCTTTCCCAATCGTTCTTAATGCTAGTGCCTTCCCTATATCAATTATTTCCAATTTATCCTGTATACATCTTGATTTTACATAATTATTTTCATGCTGTCTCCTCCAGAGAGTTCCTCAGGAGTAGGGACTTATTTTTCAACCTTTCTTTGAATCTCCAGTGCTCAGCACTTTAATAAATATTTATTGGATGACTGAATGACATGTGGAGATGCACTGTGGTATAATGGATAGGGAGCTGACATCAAAGCCAAGTCCACCTCCAACATAGTGCCTATATGGCACTGGTAAATCACTTAAACTTGCAATGCTCTAATCTAATGAGATTAAGGTGGTGAGAAAGTACCAATTTAAATTGTTAGAGGGAATTTCCTCACCTAGAAGTTCCCTATACCAATGAAATCACATTGTAGAGATTTGGAGTTGGAAGAAACTTTAGAAATCACCCTAGTCTCTCATTTTACAGATGCAGAAACTGAGACGCAGAAGAGTCCAATCACTTGCTTAAGGTCATATAACAGAAGTAAGTGACAGAGCAGAGGTTAAAACTTAGATCCTCTGGCTTTCTACTCTACTAGACTGATCTTTGCTTTTTTTTATCCATTCAGATTGATCAAATTCAAAGTTTATAAATAATAATTCCCAAGTATACCAATTCGATGGTAAAATACTAGATTGTACCATAAAACACCAAAGAAATATTGGTGCTGCCAGGAAATCCTTCCACAGCTAAGGAGGATGTCAGTTTTTTCAAGCAAGGAACAACTGTGAAGTTGGCCAAGTCTATCAGGACCTTTCTGTTCTATTCCCCCTCACCCCATTGGCTCTGTAGGGTGATCATTTACAGAATGGCAACAGTTCCCAACTTTCCAAACTTACTCTTTTTGGCAGACAGGTAGGGATAGGACCTATTGGCATAGGGAACTCCCTGAATGATGAAGTAAATGCCTTTTACCAATGCAGAGCCACACTTTTTGAGACTTGGACAATGGCCCAAGTGGAGCAGTGGATAGAGTCTTCCTGAGTCCAAATCTGGCCTCAGACACTTATTAGCTGTCTGACCCTGGCCAAGTCACTTAACTTTCCTTGCCTTATTTTCCTTACCTGTAAAATAAGCTAGAGAAGGAAATGGCAAATTACTCCAGTATCTTTGCCAAAGGAAACCCCAAATGCGGTCATAAAAAGTTTGACATGACTGAAAACACCTAAACAGCAGGGTTAGGGAATAGAACCTGTGCTTTCATCAGTTTAGGGAACTCTCCCGAATGACAGAGTAAATGCCTTTTACCAAGGCAGAGACACACTTTCTGAGACTCAAGAGAATTGCCTGCAGTACTGAGATGTTGTTACTTGCCCAAGGTCATGCTGCTATGTTGGAGGTGAGATTTGAACCTAGGTCTTCCTGGTTCTAGGACCAACTCCCTACAAGCTGAATCATGCCCTCTCTTCCGCAAAATGATATCAAAATAACAAGCGCTGATTGTGCTTCAAGGTTTACAAAATGTTTTTCTGTCTGCATTTGAAATCAGAGGATTTTAGTAAATGTGACCACCACTCACTAGCTGTGTAACCACAAGCAAGGCACTTAACCTCTGCCAGCCTGAGTTTCTTTAACCATAAAATGGTCAGGATACTTGTGATTCCTTCCTCACATGGTAGATTTGAAGGTCAAAGGCCATATGTGTGTGTGTATACATATATATGTATATGATTTTTCATAAGGTCATTGTATCACAGATGTAGAGCTGGAATGTGTCTTGGAGGCCACCCAATCCATCTCCTTCATTTTATAGATGAGGAAATTGAAGCCCTTGAGAGGTAATCAATGTCAGGAGCCAGATCTGAATCTAGGTCCTCTTACTTAGTCCAGGGATGTGGAAGCTGTAGCCTTGAGGCCACATGTGGCCCTCTAGGTCCTCAAGTGTGGCCCCTTGACTGAATCCAAATGAGGCCACATGTAGCCTTGAGGCCGCAGGTTCCCCACCCCGTATCCAAATCCAATACTCTCTTCATTATATATTACATTACACTATGTAGTGTTGCCACTAAAAGTATCGTAAACCATAAAGTGCCATATAAATGTTATTTACTGTTATCATCAACAGATGTGTACTGAATATCAACTATGTACATGCCCTCTTTCTTCAGCATGCTCAGTACAGCTGGTGAAGGAATAAGCAAATAAAAAAATAAAAAAAAACTGTTGAATAATGACTGGTAATGATGGCCCTCCCAGTGTGTCTGTCCATTTAGTGAGAACCACATCTATGTATTATAAATGAGTGCTCCCCTCCCCTATCACATAGGACAGGGCTCTCTTCGTGGTAGTTGACCAGTGATTATTTAGAAGATGAATTTACAGAAATGAAGATAAAACCTCATTTTAATAGCAATTCCATAACCTCTAAATGAAAAAAAAAATAAACTAAGACATTAGAAACCCTGGATTCTCCTCCCAGTCCTGCTTTTTGGGAATTTTGTGACACTGGACACTTTATTACTATCTACCTCAGTTTCCACAGCTGAAAAATGGGGATGCTGACACCTGCCCTCCTCTTCCCTGCTGGGATTTTGTCCAGTTTCCAGAGATATCTGGGGGAACACTAAGCTCTATGGAGGATGCTATTGACATACAATAGTATTTGCATGGGATTCTAGATTCCTTTTTTAAATGAAATGTCATATTTTTCAAGTCAGTTATTTCAAATGCTATGCCTACTACTTTTGTGCCCCTGTAGATGATGAGGTGCTACTTGGCAGAGAAGCCAAATACTTGAGGTAAATTCCAAAGGGAAGGAGAAATTTCTTCATCTGTTCTCTGTGAATAGAAAGGTTTCTGATAAGGTGGACAAGTAGATAGATGTGGAAAATGTGGAATTCATTAAGAGGCCTGATTACACAGCAAAGCTGAGGAAGAATGCCCTCTATCTCCAAATGCATCACTTTCTGACTAAATTATTTGTAACCATGAGAAAAAAGGCCACGTCCATGGAAATTTCAGCTGAAATTGATACTGGAGCCCAAGTAGAAAATCAGCTCAAAATCGCAAAATTATAATTGTGGTGCTCACAGATGATTCTTATCAAGACTGAGGAAGGTCAATGTGGTTTCAGCTGTTTGTTGAAAATGAAAAAAATGTGCCAAGAAATGCAGAGGGAGAGTTAGTGAAAAGCAATTATTTTTTTTTTAAGCAATGCATTTACTTTCCAAAAACAATAATCAAGAAACCTTGTGGTCTACTCTTTTCCTGAGTAGCCACACTTAACACTAGTCATATTCTATTAACACTGCAAGTCTAGAAGTAGCTTTACAGATGCCCCAATTTCTAAAATAAATGAAAACTTTCCTGTAGTCTCTAAGGGTTCTGGTTGCTCTAGGCCTTCAAGACAAATTACAGTGTTCATTTGTTCTCTTGTTCTGTCTCTCTGTCTCTGTCTGTCTGTCTCTCTCTCTGACTGTTGTAACAAGAATTTCTTAGTTTTTCAAATGCAAATGATTGTCAAATTGAAGAGATCCTTATTTGGTATTAGCTTCTATTCTGACTCAAAAGCATTCCCAATGAGTCACCTGTTTACAAGTATATGCAAAATATTGAGAAAAAGTTTGGGTTTTTTTTAAGGCCTATCCATTCATTTTCTGGGGAGAAGTTTCCACATTTTTTCCACTGAGTTATAAATTATTGCAATTTTCTCACTAAGCCACAAAGCAAGAATCTTTGGAACCAAACTACAATGAGAAATCCAGGGCCCACAAGAATGGGGAAGGCATGATTCTGGTTTGCATTCTCTCATGTTTATGAGGCAATTCAATTGTTGGACATAATGGTTTTTATCTCCAAGCAATTTGTAAGCGGAAGAGCCCAACTGCATTAATATATCATATAAACATTTCTGAAGTTCTTATTGTGTATTAGTCATGAAAGCTAGAATTTAATAAGAGAGACTGAAATGCTGTTTTCAAAGAGGACAAAAGTTCACTGTAAAAACATATGCTTAAACACAAGGGACTCTGACGATTGAAAGCAAATGCAAGAGGCGGCTACGGACCAGAAATCAGATGTTTTTAAAAGGTTCACATAGTAACTAAGAGATAGAAGGGTCTGACCAGGCTTATAGCTTTTCATGTGGCCTCCAACAACATAAATGCCATCGCCAGGAAAAATCCTAGTGCTGCTTTCAACTGTCAACGTCAAAGGAAACCGAGATGTTATTCAATTGTTTTCTCTCTTTAGATCTCAGTTTCTTTACCTAGAAGCACAGATGGGGTTGGCTGGATGATCCTCAAGTCCCTTTCAGTTCTGAAGTTTTTCGATTCCATGATTCAAACCCTAACTCTGCTACTTATCATCTGTGTGACCTCAGGCAAATCACTTCAACTTTCTGGGTCTTGGTTTCCTCATTTATAAAATTAGGGGGTTGGAAAGTTATAATGTATGATCCTGTGTTTGACCTGTGGTCCTATGAGCACATGTGATCCAAATGCACCCCCTAATTAAAGTGTCTCCTTTCTAAAACATCCCTGAGAGTTATCATATAGGCCACAACCCTCCCTAGACTAAAACTTCATGAGGGTAGGGGCTCTTTCTAATCTAAACTGTATCCCTTCCACATCACCTAAACATAGTGCTTTGCATGTAGAAAGAGCCTAATAAGTATTCACTGAATGAATTTATAAAGACCTCTATCTACTACTTAAGTCTATTGCTCACAAGTTAGCCTACCCCTCCTTCCTTTGACCCTTGTACTCATCCAGTTACCTTCACATCTCTCTCCTCCCTTTCACTGAAAAGTTTCTTGAAAATGTAGTCTACCTGATAGCTCCACCTCTTTATTGCTCTCTTGTCTACCTTTGCAATTATCTTCTCCCCTTATCTATCTTAATCACTAATAACTTCCTAATTACTATGTCCAATTAACTTTTTCATCCCTCATCTTCTTTGATATCTCTGAAGTATGTGACGCTGTTCTACGTTCCCTCCTTTTAGATACAGTCTTCTCCATTGGTGTTAGAGGTACTACTGTCTCCTGGTTCTCTTCTCTCTTCTTCACTAATCATTCTTCTTTATCTCATTTGATGATCAAAAGAGATAGTATGTGTAAAAGTGCCTGGTACATTGTAGCTTATTCCCTTCCCTCTCTCTTCCTTCTCTGTCTTTTTTCCCCCTTCTCCTTCAGTCGCTTTCCCACTTTTAAGGTGCATGTTCCACCCTTCCTCTCTTTTCTCTCGCTATACTCTTTTCTTTGACAATATCATTCATTCCCATGCCTTCACAGCTTCCTGGTGTGGTAGAGTGGACGGAGCACTAACTTTGGAGTCAGAACAGACTTGGGTTCAAATCTGCCCTCTGGCATTTTTTGGTCACGTGCCCATGTGGAAGTCATAGAACATTTGTCAGTTTTAGTTTCCTCAGTTGTAACCTGGAGGAGAATAATACCTGGGATTCCAATTTACTGGGTTGTTATGAGGCTCAAATGAGAGAATGTATGAGAAAGTGTTTTGCAAACCTTAAAACTGCTTCACAAGCTGTTATGTTATTCTCATCTTGCATTTTATGGAGTTCAGAGAGAAATGATCCTGGGACAAGTTACTGTTTTCTTGTTCTTTTATGTTCAATGTTCAGTGGACTTTTGTCTAATTGAATTTTTTAAAAACTTCCTTTTTATAATTGAATAAAAGCTTTGGTATGTGATCTCAACTTCTGCCGGCTCACTGAAAACATCCTTGGGACGTAAGCAGCAACAGACAGTGTGACAAGGAGGATTTATACTTCATCTTGTTTGCTTGGGATTTTAATTTATTTGACCAGGTCTCTATCTTTTCAGAGCTTTTCATTCCATTGAATTTGGAGGTTATTATTATTATTATTATTACCATTACTATGATGGCTATGTTTCTAGTTCTGATCTAGGCTCCAGATATACATCTCCAGCTGCATAGAGGGCTTTACTTACTTAAATGCTCTATAGCGCCTCAAACTCAATGTATCTGAAATTGAACTTGTGATGCATTTTACATAGCATCCCAAAAGTCTTGATATAGATTTAAGCTATAAAAAAATTTTTTTTAATGCACTGAGACTTTTGGGACATCCAAATATTCATCTGCGTATGTGTTATATATATTCTGTATTTGACTGTAAGACCCATTGAGGCGGGGACTATGTCTCATCTATGTATACAGGACTCTGCATATAGCAGACACCTATTAAAAGCTTGTGTAATTGAAATAAATAGTTGAGTGACTCTAGGCCTGGATAATTAAATTCTGGAGTGTCGTGCACAGGGCAAAAATAGGATATGATTAGATGTGAAAAGTGATAATACTTAAGAATGATATCGGTCACTGGTAAGAGATGATGTGCTCTTACTGAATTTCAGCTTGTAAAGTGTCTGTTTTCCTAGGAGAATAAGTTGCAATTGCTCCTAAGGTAGAGAAATTCAATGAGTGGCGCCCACAAATTTGTTGCTGGCTGTTCCATGTGCTGGTTAAGACTGTGTCAAACAAGTACTCAGATTAATTTTCCTTTGTCACATTTGTCATAATTAAGTATTGGTTTAGAGGTCAAACAAATTTTTTTTCTTTTCTCTAGTTATGGAGAAAAGAGAACTATCACCTAAGCCAATTTTAAAAAGATAAATCAAATAATACTAAAATACTCTATTAAATCTGACTCTTAATATAAGCAAATGTATGCAATATAATACAAGACAGAAATAATTCTTTCTTTTTCTTGTGGGGAGGGGGAAGGTAGAGCAATTGGGGTTAGGTGACTTGCCCAAGGTCACATGGCTACTACATATTAAGTGTCTGAGGGCAGATTTGAACTCAGGTTCTCCTGATTCCAGGGCCAGTGCTCTATTCACTGTGCCACCTTGCTGCCCCAAGACTGAAATAATTCTATGATATCTTGCTCACTAAAGTCAAGTGTCATCAATTAGTGCTTATCATAATTACAGTCCTCCTTACCATTTTCTCCTCATTTATGGAGGAAAGCACTTTCACATTCTCTGAATCTTTTCATAGGTCCAGAATCTTCTGGTTCTCAGGTTCAGCAAAAAATGAGAATGGTTTCTGCACTCCAGACACTTACATTCTCCTGGGGATAATAAGACATGTGTCCTGCCCACCTCCAAGGGCAGCTGTGAATTCGAGAGGAATGATAGAATGGAAAGAACATTGGAAAGGAAACCAAGAGTCCTGGATTCTCATCCTGATCTGCTACTAACTACCTGTGAGGCCTCAGAAAAAAATCACTTCATCTCTGTGGTCAGTTTTCTCATCTGTACAAAGATGGCCCCAGATAAGTGATTTCCAAAGTTCTTTCCAGTTTTAACATTCTCGGGTCAAGTGAGATCCTATCAGAGTCTAATGGCTTCTAGTTGCCAGATGCCTGTGACTTTAAGCACAGGCATGACTAAGAGAATAGGAAAGATATTTCAAGATTACTCTTCGCTTATCTTGTAAGACAGAAATATCAGTGTCTAAACTTTCTGGTTTCTGCTGTGCTTCAGACCTCCAGGGCCATGTGAGGAAGCCCACTGCATGAAACTTTCTTAAGGGATGCATGCAACTGGGGGATTTCCATATAGGAGAAGACACTGGGTAAACAGACTCTCCAAAGTTACAGTGCTTTGCCATGCAGAGGTCCCATCAGGTTTTCTTGCTCACCCTCCTTATAACACAGACAGCCCCATAGCATGAGAGCAAACTTAGAAACCAACACCTATTCTGTAAAATGAGGGAAATTCATAGAATTGTGCTGGAAGGGACCTTCCACTTTGTCAGTTTCATCTTCCATCTTCCAAGGGACCACACCTAAGTGTTCCTGGAAAGATGAGATAATCTCCTTTTCAAGGATCTCTTGGGAAAAGGGACTCCATAAGCTTTTGTTGGGGAAAACCATAAGTTCGTTACAGTGTGAGGTCACGCTTCTTTGGAAGTGACTGAGAGATGTGGAGAATGGATTGGCTGTTGCTGGATTCTTCAGAAAAATCGTGATTTGAAAGCCTGTTTGTTTTTACAAAATCAAGGGTGTTAACTATCCTGACAAAGTCCCTGAAACAGAATAACCTGACTTCTATAAACATACAAAGTATAGTAGGTAGGACGCTGCCTTCCCCTTTCACCCCTATTGTAACATAGCCCATTGTTACACAGGTTAGGATCTATTGTGATCTGTATCATATACCTTTATGTGTCACCTCCAGAATCAAATATAAAATCCTCTGTTTGGTGTTCAAAGCCCTTTATAACCTTCCTCTTTCCTTTCCAGTCTCCTTATGCATTATTCTTCACCTCCCCATGTACTCTGTGATCCAGTGACACTGGTCACCTTGCTATTGCTTGCACAAGCCACTTCATCTCCAAACTCCAGGCATTTCACTGTCTTGCATGTCTGGATTCTCTCCTTCCTCATCTCTACCTCCTCCCAGTTTCCCTCAAGTCTCAGCCAAGATCTCATTTTCTACAAGAAGTCTTTCTTAATCCCCCTCCTCTTCAATTTATCCTAAATATATCTACTAAGTGATAAGAAAATTTAACTGTTTGTAATAACGTTCAATTCTTTGAGAGGCAGCATGACAAAGTGGATAGAGGGCCAGCTTTGGAGTCAGAAAGATCTACATCAAGATATCCATATGCTAGCTGGGTTCCCATAGGTAAATCACTTACCATCTCAGTTCTCCTGGCAATCCTCTAAGATTATACATTATAGATGAGTTGTCACCCTGTATTGGTTAACACATTTCCACAAAGGGGAATTTCCTAAATCCATGAAATCACAGATTTAGGCCTTAAGCATCCACTCCAAATATAAGGCCTAGGATGTTAGAATTTCAATAAGCTTTTATTTAACATTTGCTATGTGCCAGGCACCATGCTAAGTACTGGGAATACAAACATGAGTAGAAAAAAGAGACAGTTCCTGCCCTCAAAAGCTTAAATTCTAATGGGAAATGACATAAAAGGTGTAATGGTTAGGGAGGAAAGAAGATGGGAGCACAGTAGAGAAAGTCTAGAAGTGAAGCCTGTAGAAATGAAGACGTGGCGGGCTTGGGCAACCTCCTTAAAATGGAGGGTATGTCCAGTGGGTGAGGTGAGCTCCCAGGGTGGAGAAGCTTTTCTGCCCTATGGCGATGAGATGGGTCAGGAGGGTTGCCTGGAGAGGAATGATTTGGGGTCAAAAGGGACATCAGAGGTAATCTCATGCAACTCCCTCCTTTTGAAGATGAGGACCCCGTGACACAGAGAGGTGAAAATGTTTGCTTAAGACGACAGATGACTCACTACTAGGAATAACAACTCTTCTCTGTGCTCTTTACCAGATCCCACTGCTGCTGCTGACACAGAAGCTTCAAAGCTGAATGGGCCTTTGCCATACTTAATTCAAGTTCAACATCAGGGCTATCCAAGGGGAAAGCTGGGCTAAACTGTCTGCCTGAACATACGCACTTCCTTCACAGGGTAAGGAAATTCTTTCCACACCTACCCCTTTGATCAGTGTGGCAAGGATCACCAGGGACAAAAAACAGGGAGGACAGAGTCAGATCAAAATGACAAAAATATAATTTTGTTTAAATGGTGGGGGAAATTCTCTTTTAGCTAAAGGAAGTCATATGTAGTACATCCTGTCCTATTGCATGTAGGGCATTGGCTTCTAGCCTGAATAACAATGATGCTCATGTTGCACATCGGTAGAGAACACGAGTTTTCCTCCCTTGGCTGCCCCACGTACATAACTGATGACAGCTGTGATGTACCCACAAATAGATATTTTAGTCAAATTCACAAATTAAGCCTTAATAAAATGGCACTGGAGTTTCATTTCACTGCTTTGATGAATCTATGATCTCACCAAGGTGGGGACTCATTCCAGTGATACAGATTGCAACTCATCCATACCTGTCCATCCTGTGTAATCTTGACCATGTCTTATCATAAATCATCCATTCAACATGCTGGGGCCTTCCCCTACATCTCTTCCCACTGCACAGATATCAATGTGGGCTGCCCATCAATAATCCCTCATTTTCACCTTATGACCAATTATCCTTTTCTACAACTCTCTGATGCTATCCTATACATGAATTCTCTGACACAATTCCTCATTAGTAACATGTAATCTATCCATGCCTATCATGTACCTCTCTATTGGCCTCAAACTGATACACAACATTAATTCTTTGGAGACTGGTACTCTATGATATGTGGCCAAAGAGTATGACTAGAAGAATAGTGGAGAGCCTTTTATTCAAGAATTTAGAAATAATTAAAAGCACCACACAAATTTCACAAAGGCAACCTAGCCCACTCCCTTCCTCTGGAGTTCATCCTGGGCCAAGCTCACTATCCATCTACAGTGTACATTCAAGATATTTGGACTAGCTCTGTGAGTTACCCAAACATCATGTGGACAACTGCCATTTTCCATCATTTGAATCTTCTGTGTGATTATGGATCTTATTTTTTTGTTGTTGTTCAGTTGTTCCAGTCACATCTGATTCTTTGTGAGATACCAGAGTGGTCTACCATTTCCTTCTCCAGCTCATTTTACAAATGAGAAAATGGAGGCAAACAGGGTTAAATGACTTGCCCAGAGTCACACAGCTAGTAAGTGTCTGAGATCAAATTTGAACTCAGACCTTCCTGACTCCAGGCCTGACCACTGTGCCACCTAGCTGTACCTGGATCTATTTAGTATGCTATAAAATGTTCATATATTTGATTTAATAGGCACAATGTCATCTAAAATGAGAACATCTAAAGGATTTCCCCTTATGTATGTTAGCATCATAGCACAGTGGATAGAGCCCTAGACTTGGAGTCTGGAGACCTGAGTTCAAATCCTACCTCAGACATACTATCTCTGAGATCACAGACAAGTCACTTAAACTCCCAGAGCCCATTTCCTCAAATTGGGATAAAATTTTTAAAAATTGGGATACAAATACTTATACTTCTTACGACTATTGGAAGAAAAGTATTTTGCAAACCTTAAATCTCCATAGAAAATGTGAATTAATATTCTTAGTGAAGTCTTCCAGTATAGGAATTTGAGCTGGACATCCTTCATAATGAAGGCAAACACCTTTGGTGAGCATATGATCTCTTTGTTTTGTGTTTAGTGGGTGATTGTTAACAGGAAACCAGATTTCATCAGATGCTAAGGCCATTCTCATATTCTTTTAAGCTTAGCAGAGCCTCTCAGACCTTGGGTCTGGCAGAATAATTTTAAAAAATTTAGGCCACCTCCATGCCATGATGAGACAGCAGAGCAGAACTCTGAAGATATTTGGCAGCATTTGCTAGAGGTACAGTGTATAGAATGATGAAGGAAACAGCCCCCAACAATCAGTACACATTGGGAATATCGTGTTTAGTTCTGGGTGACGAATATTAGGACATACATTAACAAAATGGCTCACAGTGAGAGGCAGGCAATCAGCATGGCAAGGGGATCTGAGACCATGCCATATGGAGAAGAGTAGAAGGAAATGTTGCTGTTTAGCTTGGAGATGATTTATTACGACTGGATAGCTGTTTTCAAGTTTCTGATGGACTATTATAGGGAAGAAATTTGTTCAGCTTGATTCCCAAAAGAAGAACTAGGGAGAGTGGGTGAAAGTTAGAGAAGTAGATTTTGGTTTGATGTAAGGGGAAATTTACTAACACTTAGAGATCGCCCCAATGGACTTCCTTGGAAAGTAGTAATTTTCCCACCAATGGAGATTTCCAAGCAAAGGTTGGATGACTTCCTCTGTTAATTACTTCCTATTTATCCTCTATATAGCTTGCTTTATATATATTTGTTTGCATGTTGTCTCACTCATTCATTAGATTGTGAACTCCTTGAAGGAAAAGACTGTCTTTTGCCTCTTTTTATATCCCCAGTGATTGGCACAGTGCCTGGAACACAATATAGGTGCTTAATAAATGTTTACTGATTAATTGATGACCATTTCTTGGGTATGCTATACAGGTGATTCTTTTTTAGGTGGGTTTGGACTAAATGGTTTCTGCTATCAATTCTCTATGATTTTGCCTCTTTCTGAATTCTAAAGCCAAAGTGGCTAACACACAGTTGAGAAAACATCCACTTTATTTGTGTGTAAACTTATAACCTAATGTCAAAGAAAAATATTACCATCAAACAGGGAATTAGATGCAGGGAAATTAGAATTCAAAATAAATTATCTTTCTTTCCTCCACCCTTCTACTCCGAAGGGTCATAGCCTTCAAGGGGATCCAGATAATAGTTAAGTGACTAAAATAAAAACTCCTGACAAATGATATTTAAACAACTTTATCCCTTGGAAGCATTTCTCATACCACCTCAATTAGGTCAATTTTAGCCTCCCCATCATCCATCTGTCAAGATAAGCAGATTCTGTGACGTGTTCTAAGTTGGACAGCTTGTCAAGAATCCCAATCCTAAATCCTAAAACAGATATACCAGGGAAAATTTTGCCTATAGAGATGCATGTATAGTCTTCCCACTGTCAGAAAAAGTCATCGCTTATATTTATAGAGTGCTTTAGGGGGCTTACTAAGCACTTTCCTCCCCACTAACCTCTGGAAGAGGTAGTGAATATAGTTCCCACCCCCACTTTAAAGATGAAGAAACTGAGGCTCCAGAAAGTTTTAAGTGATTTTATCAGGCCACAGTGATAGAAGAAGTAAGAGTTGTATACTGTGCAACTCAGATAACTGAATAATTATGAAACTGTGGATTTGGAAGGGATATTTGTTCAACTATCCCACTTTCCTTATTAGGCCGAGAGAGGTAAAGCAATTTACCCAAGGTAACACAGTAGATTCAGAATCAGAATTCAGGTCCCCTGATTCTCCAGCCCAGTGCTTTCCTCACTTCTACATGACACTATGGGTACAAAGAGGGTCATAATTTTCCAATATGCAAACTAGACCCTAACCAGGTCCAGCTGGAGATTTTGTGTTACCTCTGTAACGGCTGGAGGCTTTCCAACAACATAGTCCAATCGGGTTTGGCTAAGGAATGTCATACATATCTGGATCTGGAAGAGCCTTGGTTCCAGCAGTCAGCATTTCACACACCCTCAAGATAGGGAGGATGCTAGTTATTTTTAATATCTGCTCTGTCTCGCCTACAAATCTTGCTCAAGGGTGTTTTTGTCCTGATGCATTGACAGCTGGGTTGGAATAAGATTATGATGTACTCACAATCTGTGGATGTGCCAGATCACGTGATGCAGGGTGGAGAAGGAACCCAACTGAGTATATTTAATAGCAGAGATCAAGTTTGATTTTGTGTGTGTGTGTGTGTGTGTGTGTGTGTGTGTGTGTGTGTGAGAGAGAGAGAGAGAGAGAGAGAGAGAGAGAGAGAGAGAGAGAGAGAGAGAGAGAGAGAGAGAGAGAGAGAGAGAGA
>NW_027187352.1:20082151-20102341 GCF_028583685.1 Petaurus breviceps papuanus
AGAGAGAGAGAGAGAGAGAGAGAGAGAGAGAGAGAGAGAGAGAGAGATTGCTGGCAGTTTCCAGATGTTAGGACTCATCACTCAAATGAAGAACTATTCCTATATTTTATAATCAAAAGACTGACCCAGCTGGATATAAACTTTGTGAGACCTCAAAAGTGGAGGTGTGTCATTCATATTCTTAAAGATTCTATGACTTAGAAACCCACAACAATATAGCTCTGGGAGGTACTCAAAGGAACAGATTAGGTCAGAGTGGGCAGTAATGGCCCATGATACACAAAGAAGATATTTTCTTCCATGTGAAGAAAACCAGGAATCATCAAATTAAGCATGGTTAAGAGCATTCAGGTGAAGATCAAGGGAGGGAGAAGCAGAAGCAATTTTGTCACAGCAAGCCTGATTGATTAAGTAGCTGCCATGTGATAGGCACAGTGCTCATCAATGTGGATACAAAGACAAAATGTGAAACATCATTAGTATCATGGAGCTTACATTCAATTGGGGGAGAATAAATATATAACAAATACAAAAATAAAAGATTAAGTAGGGAAGCTATTAGCTTTTGTGAAGAAACAGGAAAGTCTTAGACTAAGCCTTTAGTGGGGAATGTGCAGCCTAGGTCCTTGGGTGCAGCCTTTTGAGTGAGGCCAAGTTTTACAGAATGAATCCTTTTATTAAGGGGATTTGTTCTGTGAAGTTCAGATTCAGTCAAAGGGCTACACTTGAGGACCTACAGGGCCACACATAGCCTAAAGGTCAAAGGTTCCCCACCCTTGACTTAAAGGGTGCTTGAATTATGTCTTGAAGGCAGTGATGGACTCTATGAGATAAAGCTGAGTAGGGTCTGTATTCCAAGTATGGGTAATGGTTGATGGAACATGGGATGCTATCAGTGGAGAACAGCGAGTAGGTCAGTTTCATTGGACCATAGAGGGCAGGAAGAAGAGTAATGTAAAATAAGACTGGAAAGATAGTTTACTTCTAGGTTGTGAAGGACTTCAAAAGCCAAACATAAGGGTTTATATTTATCATAGAGGCAACTGGGGTTAATATTTATCCTAGAAGCAATTAAGGAGTCACTATAGGAGAATGACATGATCAGATCTTTACCTAAGGGAAATAACATCTGTAGCTGTATGGTGAATGGATTATAGTAGGGGAGAGACTTGAGGTTGGAGGACCAATTAGGAGGCCAGATGAGAAATAAAGAATGATAACCTAAAATGAGGTGGAGCTATGTGAGTGGAAAGAAGGAATCAAGATATGAGAGCTATTGTGGAGATGGAAATGGTAAAATTTGGCCTCTATTTAGAGGTGTGGGGCAATGAAGAATGAGGAGATGCAGATAATGCTAAGGTCAGGAACCTGGGAGACTGAAAAAAAATGGTGGTCTCTTTGATAGAGAAATTTGGTAGAGGAACAGGTTTATGGGGAAGCATAATAGTTTTGTATTAAACATAATGAGTTTGAGATATTTCTGGGACATTTGATTTGAAATGTCCAGTTAACAGCTGGTGATGCAGAGAATGAATGACATTCTGAAGACACAAAGAGGAATGAGTTTTATCAGGTAGAAGACCACAAATGGCCTGAAAAGATGAACGTGGATTCACAAGGATTTTAAAAAGATAGAAACATAACATGGCAGCCAGGACAGGTAATAGAAGATGAATATAAAGACGTGGCAGGATCCTATAAGAATACTGTTAGTAGGGCTAAGGTTCAGAATGGCCAAGGCTGGGGAGGAAAGTAAGAGGAGCAGCCAAAAACAATTTAAAGTGGGGGCACTTAAAAAACTATATGGGGGGAAGAGGAGAATCGAAGAAGGAAGAGAAACATTTTTTTTAGGGGGATGGGGTAATGATAACTAACAAAAGACAGAAGGAAGAGCTGCTCAATTCTTTGTTTTGCCAAGGAAAATGACCTTTGTACTAGAAATAACAGAACAAAAATGGTTTATGGCAAATTGACATTCAAGAAAAGTGAGGAGAGAGTAAGAAAGCACCAATTTTGCCTTGATGGATTCAATTCATCATAGCCCAGTTGGCCTACAATTTTAGGTCCTGAAAGAACCGGTGGATATGATTGTTGAGTCAATGCCACTTAATATTTAATTGTAGAGAATGGGCAAGATGCCACAGGTTGGGAGAAAGGAAATGCTATTCTGCCTAGAATCAATAAACTAAAGGCCAGTGAGTTTGACTTCAATTCCTCGGAAAATTAAAAAATATATTACTAAAGGGATAGTTGGTATACCTCTAGAAAAAGGAAGTGGTGATCACAAAGAGCCAACATGGCTCCTCCAAGAACATGTCATGCCAGGCTAACCTTATTTCGTTCTTTAACAGGGTTACTGAACTGGTAGATCTGGGTGGCATTACAGATAGAGTTTAGCTTCATTTTAAGGAAGCATTTGATAAACTGTATTATACTATCTTTGTGGTAAACTTGGGCTAGAACATAGTGCAAATCAATGGATACAGAGCTGGCTGGAGACCTGGACTCAAGAATTTATCACATTGGTTCTATGTCAACTAAGTGTCAAGGGGAATGCCACAGGAATGCTTGACCTTTTGCTGTTGAACATTTTTATTAGTATTATGCATAAAGCTAAAGGTGGTAGGCTCATTAAATTTGCAGATGAAACAAAGCTATGAGGGATAGCAAACATGCTGGATGACAGAATAATAATTCACAGATCTCCACAGGTTAGAGCTCAGAACATTGGACTAAAGATGAACATTAATAGTAATAAATGTAAAGATTTAGGTTTGGGTTCAAGTTATAGTGAATTAGATCTTCCTCTCACAAGGAATGGGATGAGGGAGAAAGGGGTGAATGTATCCAAGTATGGTATATAAAAGTATGAGTGCATCTCTATGTATGTGTAAGAGAAAAAGACAGAGGAATGGAAAGAGGCAAGGGAGGAAGAGAGGGACAGAAGGAGAAGAGAAAGGGAGAGGGGAAGAAGAAGAAAGGGAGAGGAAGAAAGAGAAAGAGAGGGAGGGAGAGAGAGGAAGGGGAGGGGAGAGAGGGAGGGAGGGAGGGAGGGAGAGAGAGAGAGAGAGAGAGAGAGAGAGAGAGAGAGAGAGAGAGAGAGATTTTCATCCAATAGTTAATTACTAAGTGTCTTATGGGACAGCTAGTTGGCACAGTGTATAGAGCACTGGACTTGGAGTCGGGAAGACTTGAGTTCAAATTTGACCTCAGACCCTAATTAGTTGTGTGGCCTTGGGCACGTAACCTTGTTTGCCTCAGTTTCCTCATCTGTAAAATGAGCTGGAGAAGGAAATGTTAAACCACTCTCGTACCTTTGCTAAGAAAACCGTTGTATATGCAAGATGATGAGTTAGATATGAGGGGAGCTGTAAGGACTTCTAGTCCCTATCCTTATAGAATTCACAATTTAGCTAAAGGAATGGAACATATACACATATATGTAATGACTACACAGGAGTTAATATTAATCAGCTAGATAGTACAGTGAGTAGAGCACTGGGCTGGGGGCCAGAAAGCCCTTACTTCAAATCCTGGTTCACAAACACTCAATAGCTACATCACCCTGGGCAAGTCTCTTACCTGCTGTGAGCTTCAGTTTTCTCATTCCTAAAATGTTGATAATCATAGCTCTTCCTCTTAGGATTGTTGAGAGAATCAAAAGAGAAAATTTAGGTAAAGCAAAAATGTGGGTTCTGAGTTCAAATCCAGCCTCAGATACTTACTAGATGTATGACCTTGAGTGATCAATTTAATGTCTGTTTGCCTCAGTTTCTCCATCTGTAAAATGAAGACAATGATGGCACCTGCCTCACAGGGTTTCTATGAGGATCAAATGAGATGATAATTAAAGAGTGCTTAGCATAGCTAGGCACTCCTAGCTCATAGTAAGCACTATGAAAATGTTAGCTACTATGATTGTTGTAGTTAGTATTGTTTTTACATGTGTTGTGATATGAGAGGATGTTTTTGACTGGCTTTGTTGTCTGTGGTTATGACACCTTCTACTTTAGAGGCCAGTGGGCATCAGACTGGAAGAGCATGTTATGATAAAACTCTGGTCAGATCCAGCCTAGAGTTGCCTGCATGAAATGTGCTGAATGACCCCATTCTCAATTTACTAGTCCTAGGGTAGAGTGCTTAGCAGTAGGCAGCTGGCCCATCCTTGCCGGGAATTGAATTTCTATTCATAAATTCATAAAAGATCAGTTTTATGCTACATTTTTTATGGCCCATCTGCAGAAACTCCCTTTTGCAGATAGAGTTGATGCACACAAGCTAATCGGTCCTGCTTTACTTCCAAGAAAACTTTCTGGCACTTTCCCCACTGTTGGCTTTCTTCAGCCATAGAGAACAAATACACAAACCTCAGAGGAAGTGGGAACTAATACATTTGTTTCTCTGTGCCTTTTTTAAATGCATTGATGTTGTGTACTCTCTGAAGACTAAAAGTCTCACAAATGTGTTCCAGTGTGTTTCATGGTTTTCTTCTCCTTGTCACAAGCACAGATGATCTCAGATTTATGTAATCGTGAACAGAACTCCTTCCAAGATTGTTGATGTCTCTGTTGGCTTTAAATGCTCTTAATTTGTATTCCCATACTTGGGCGGGACTAACAGGTCTATTGGATGACTTAAGTCCATCCATTTGTATGGCTAGTTAATTTAGAACTAGAAGTCCTGGGTCCTAGTCTCTGCTTTACCACCAGCTAGCTGTGTGATGGTGGGCAGATCATGATCACACAGCTTGTAAGTGTCGGAGGTCAGAATTGAACTGAGGAAGATAAGAATTCCTAACTCCAGGACTGGTACTCTGTGCACTATGGTGCCACCTAGCTGCCCACATACATGGTACATTATATATGGAGTCTAAAGGGGATATGGTGAGTAAGGTCAAGGGAGAGAGGTATGGGAGATTTTTGAGGTAGGAAGGCACAAGACCCAAGGAAAGGAAAAGTACTGAACCATATGCTCTGCTATGCTGACTATCCAACTGCTGTCTTTGCCTTGGATTACCCATCCTCGTGCTTTTTGCCTCACTACACCCTTACTCTCACCTTATCAGGAGCCTTCCCTGCACCCTTCTCTACTCTAACAGCCTTAGCCTTTATCTGTTCCCACAAGTAATCCTTAAAGGTTAACAATCTACAAGCCCATCCCTATTTAGCTTGGAAGACATCAGAACCACCGAACAAGGAGTTATGGCCTACACATATCCTACACAGTGAAAAGAGCTGTGTTCATAGAAATCTACGTTGCCTTGAAATCCCAAGGAATTATCTAAATTCAGGGCAATCTAATTACATTCAACACATGCACACTTTTTGAGCTTCTACAATGTTCCAGGCACCAGGCTAAGTAGAATGAGCAATGCAAAAATCTCTTAAAAGAATGATTCATGTTCTCAAAGAGCTTATATTCAAGAAGGAGAAATAAGACAGATTTTTAGGCAGAGGCTAGCTGTCCTAAAATCAGGAGGATTATTCATTGTAGCAGGGACTCCTAACTCAGCTTAGACTAGATGAGTTCCAAGGATCATGACAACTCTGAGGTTATGTGGTCTGTGATCTAAACAAAAGGCTGCAGTTAGGAATATTAATCTGGCAATAGTGCATAGAAGAGAAAAGACAGGGTTTGCCCACATCATTCCCTAGAACGTTCTTTCCTCTTTCCTTCTTTGTTCATTCCACATATGCATTCTGTTGTCAGATCTTCTTGTGGCTACCTTCACAAGATCCCTCACTGTATGTCCACCTTCTATTCCTTCATATAGCCACTACCCTGGTGCAAGCCCTCATAGTCTCTGCCTGGACTATTTTTTGTCTTTGTTTCTGCCTCAAGTCTTTCTATACTCAAATCCATCCTTCATTCAGTTACTAAAGTGATCTTACTAAAGTTAAGGTCCAACCACGTTGCCTTCCTCCCTTCTCTTACTCAACAAACTCCAGTGGCTCCCAATTACTTCCAGGGAGAACTACATAATGCTTCACTTTGGGTTTTAAAAACCCTTCACAACATGGTCCATTCCTACCTCTCCAGTCCTTTTACATTTTACTGCCCTCCATGTATGCTACGGTCCAATGACACTTGACTCCTTGTTATTCCTCATACTTGATTTTACATGTATTTTCACTAACTGTCCCCCATTCCTGGAATGATCTCTCTTCTTACCTCTGCTTCCTGGCTTCTTTCAAAATTTAGTTCAAATCTCACCATCTGTAAGTTGCTGTTGTTGTTGAGTCATTTTTCAAACATGTCTGACTCTTGTGATCCCGTTTTGAGGTTTTCTTGGGAAAGATACTGGAGTGCTTTACCATTTCATTCTCCAACTTATTTTTACATAGTGAGGAACTGAGACAAACAGGGTTAAGTGACATGCCCAGGGCCACACAGCTAGGAAGTGTCTGAGGTCAAATTTGAATTCGGGTCTTCCTGACTCCAAGCCCAGAACTCTATCCACTGCCCAGCCATACAACTAGTGCCTTCCCTCTGCTATACCTTCCATTCACTATATAGATACATATATAGAGAGATAGATAGATAGATAGATATAGATATAGTCACTTAACCCAGTTTGTCTCAGTTCCTCATCTATAAAATGAACTGAAGAAGGCAAGCCACTGCAGTATCTTTGCCAAGAAAACCCAAATGGTGTCATGAAGAGTCAGATGTGACTGAAATGAGTGAATAGCAGCAGTATAGGTATGTGCAGGTACACGCCCATATACATATAATGCATGTATTAGCATGCATGTGGAAAATATCCCATATAATAACTAGGAAGAGAATTCATCTTAGTGCTTCTTTCAAGCTACTTTCATCTATGTCTATTTACATTTAGTTTTCATTAGAATGTAAGCTCCTTGAGGGCAGCTACCGTATTTCTTGCCTTTCTTTGTTATACCTGTGCTTTGCACAGCACCTGGCATGTTGTAAGCAAATAGATGCTTCTTGACTGATGGACACTTTAAACTCTAACTTAAGTGCTTCTATTGGAGACTTCATCTGTCTTTTCCACCTCAAAACAACCTCTTATCTCACAAAGCACATTTTTTCGGGGGCAACTGATGCACTTATGTTCTCTTGCATTTTAGTCATCTACATTGGTGTCTTACTCACCTACAAGACTAGGGGTTACTAACCTTTATGTGTCACGGACACCTTTGGCAGGCAGTCTGGTGAAGCCCATGGACACCTTCTCATAACAGTTTTTAAAGACATGAAATACAACATATAGGATTACAAAGGAAATTGACTATATTGAAATGTAATTATCAAAATATTAAAACAAGTTCACAGACCCCAGGTGAAGAATCCCGCTACTGGACTGTAAGAGTGATGATGGCAAAGAGCTGCCTCACCTGCAATTTTTGTCTCTATCATCATAACCCATTGTTCTACAGACAGTAGGTGTTTATTAAATAGTTTTTGTTGCTTTTGCTGTAAGAAGACCTGCGGCTTGGTGTTCTTAACTCACTTCTATATCTAGAGAAGTATAAATATAACCTCCCTACCTATGACCTTAAAAAAAGAGAAAAAGGGCAAAAGGGCTAATGAACACATTAATGGAGGAAAACAAGCTAAATCCTCCAAAGATTTCCACTTTCTGGTCATCCCTGTCTTAACAGCTATTTTGGCATCTCCTCCTGAGTTACAATGAGGCAAGGCAGAGCTTCTGGCCTGCCAAGAGTTTTAATTTTAGTATCCAGCTGGCCTGAATTAGTATTTGTTTAAGGAATCTTATTGTTCCAAGGAAAGGCTCAGAAGAATGTTTATCATTTCAAGGACTGAGGAGTCCGAGAGTCTTCCTTGTCTATCTCCTCATCATTAATGGTTTCTTTCTCATGCTGATCCATGGGGTTGTTCTATCCCAGCTCACCACAGAATCAAAGAATGTTTGAGTTGAAAGCAAGCTCAGCAAAGACCTAGTTTGATGCCCTTATTGCAGAAATGAGGGAATGGATGCCCAGTGGGGAAAAAGGACTCTCCCAAGATCACACAGCTGACTGGTGGAAGAGACTTATCACTGTGGAAACTGAGGTCTTCTGGATGCAAAATTTAAATTCTAATTTCTAATAGGACAGGGAGAAGGTTGGGCCAAAAATATATAGATGACATTCAACTTAAAAATCTATGCCCCAGAAGAAAAAAATGAATTACATAATCATTCAAAGAATCAATTGTATAAATAGTAGAGGGGAAATCTTGAGCCCCAAATTCTTCAGTTTTCAGGTATATTTCCAGGCAATGTTTCATCTCAGATGGATGCTGTGGAAGGTAGCTATAAATATAGCCAGCTAAACTGAAAAGATTACTTAACTAGTAGATCAGAGAAGTGCTATACACCTATCTTATCTGGATCTTAGCAAGCTGCTTGACAAAATGATAGCCTTGTTGACAAAGTGGAAATATGGGCTGGATGGCAGTGGATAGCTGTAGAACAACACATAAAGAGTGGTAGACAGAGGAGAGAAGATAGGACCTGAACACAGACAAGTGGGATTAGAGTCCCATCTCTGCCATGGCCTCGCAGTGCAATGTCATCATGTGGCATCTTCAGGAGTTAGTTTTCTCATCCACGAAGCAGGGTATGGATTGACTGGGTTTAAAATGTGTATGGTACTAGGATACAGTGAATGATTGAGAGTTCTGCCTTAAAGATGAATGGAACCACACTGAATCCAATTTACATTGACTTAGAGTTAAAGGAACCTCAGAAGTCAACAAATTAAACTAAATCACCATTTCTTTCTGCATCCACCTCACAGATAGCTAAATGCTATCTTTTCAAAGATCTGTCACATCCTATTCTTACAACAAGCCTCGCAGGCCATATCATCCCCACCTTATAGATGAGAAAACTGAGGGGAAAAGTAGTCAAATGATTGTTCTAGGTCACATAGCTAATTGGTGACCAAACAGGGATGAGAATGGAAGTCTTCAAACATCTAGTCCAGTGGTCATTTCATACATACTTACATATACACACATATATATACATATGTGTATGTATGTATGTATGTATAAAACAACAACAACATTAATAACTAATGTTTATATGGCATCTTAAGGTTTCCAAAACATTATTATTATATTATTTTATCCTCATAAAAGCCTTGGTGGGTAGCTGCTATTATTATCTCCATATTACAAATAAGGAAACTTAGGCTGAAAGAGATTAAGTGATTTGCCCACACAGCTAGTAAATATCTGAGACAGAATTTGAATTCAGGTCTTTCTGACTCCAAATTCAGTGCTCTATCCACTGAGTCACCTAGATGCCAATATGTAACCATAGCTAATTTTTTTAGAGCTCTTTAGTGTTTACAAAGCATTTTATAGGCATTCTCTCATTTGAGTCTAAAACATCAATGTGAGGCATGTAAAACTATTATTTTCATTATTGCAGATGTGAGAAGTGAAGTAGAGGAAGGCTAAGTGACTTATCCAGGGTCATCCAGTTAGTAAATCTTAGAACCAATATTAAAAGTCAGAGGTTTGTCTTCCTGATTTCAAGTTCATTACTCTATGCTTTAGAGAAGGTATGAAGGGTGGCCAAAGGATCACAGATTCTCTCAAAGGTGGGAAGGGATCCTCCAAATCGTTTAGTCCAGCCTTCTCATTTTGCAGATGAGGAAAATGAGGCTCAGATTCTTTCAGTGAATTGCTCAAAGTAACATAGGTATTAGGTAGAAGATCCAGTATTGTAATGGATTGGCATGGGTCTCAGTGTCCTTTTATCCTTAGTTACTTAAATTAACAGTAGACAACTTGTGGAGGTATACAAGGAACCAAACTGAACCTTGGAGGAAATGACTAAGATGAATAACCTTGATAAATTCGAGAAATAAACATAATCAAACCCATTAGGGACAATAGAAAATATTCTCAGAGAGGAAAAACAAATTCCAGAAATAAAAATTGAGGAAACACTGACTCTGTCTGAATGATAATGGGTTATAGAGGACAGAGGACTTCCCTTGTCATCATAAAGAACTTGTTTCAAATCTGATGTCTAATCCATCATGGTGGCAGGATTCTGGGAGAACCACTTGACTTCTGAGAACTCCAGGAAATTCTCTAGGACTTTTAAGTGGATGAGCAGGTGCTGATCTACATATGGTGAAGAGAATTTCCTCACTGGGAGTCGCCTATACTAGTGAAATCAAAGGTTTTGTCCAACACACACACACACACACACACACACACACAGTTTTTGAAGAAATTTGCCTGGGCCTCTAGAGCCAGCAGTAGATAGAGTTCAGGTCGAGTCTGACCTCTGACACTTACTAGCTATATGATCTGGGCAAGTCACTTAACCTCTATCTGCCTCAGTTTCCTCAACTATAAAATGGGTATAATAATAGCAACCATATCCTAGGGATTTTGAGAGAATCAAATGAGATATTTGTAAAGAGCCTGGCACAACAATAGATGCCTAATAAATGCTTATTTTCTTTCTTGCTTCTTGATTGATTACTTACAGAAAATCAGAACCATCAAACTATGTGATTCTAAGATGTTTAAATGAAGAAAGCCTACAAGGCGGTTGTTCTTTTACATGAGTATATTGTCTAACATGGAGGCACCTTGCATCCTGTGTTTTCCTACCATGTGGGTGAGCACAGCTTCCTGAGATTAGCTGTGTGGACAGAACAGGTTGTACCTTTAAAACTGACCAGACTGGGATAATTTCTTTCCTTCCTGCATATTTTCCTGCTGCTTCCAGAGAAGATCACCCTGAACTGAGCTAGAAGTGTTTGAGGAGCTAGCATGTGGAAGAATGGTTTAGTCTTGTTCGTTTTGGCAGAACAGTGGCTAGAACTAGGAGCCATGGAATAGAAGTCTCAAAAAAAAGTTAAATTTAGACTTGATGTTAGGAACTCCCTGACCATACAACCTGTCCAGAAGGGGAATGCTACAGGGCAGCCCTTAGAGGTAGTGGGTTCACCCTCCCCAGCACTGGAGGTCTTCAAGGAGAGATTGGATAGTCACTTGCTAGGGCTGTTATAGTAAGAATTCATTTGGGGCAGAGGTTGGACCAGATGACTGGTGAGGTAACTTCCAACTCTGAATTTTGGTGATTACAAGTAAAAAATGATACCTTATAGTTATGTAGTCCTTTAAAGTTATAGGAAACTTTCCCATACAATATTTTTTGAGATAAGTAGAATGATTATTACTTTCTCCATTTAACAAGTGAAGAACCTGAACTCAGAAAGATTAAATGAGGTGCCCAGAGTAGATGACAAAGCTGGGACTTGAAATCCATTCTATCTATCTCCAAGTCCAGAGTTCTTTTCATCTAAACTCCAATAACCTATAATTTAATGCAAGTGTGGACAGCAGAATTTAAATTATGCTTATCTAGAAACCCTTCACCAAAGTCCTATTCCAATACCTCATTAGATTGTAAGGGATGTCACTGGGTTCTCCAGGTCTCTGCTATCAGAACCCACACATCAAAAGGTCCAAAGAAGGAAAGGCTTTGAGTTAAGTTCCTGGAGACAGACTGTTTTTCTGTTGTCTGAGGACAAGCCTAGCTACGTTCAGAGAGGCTCACCACCAGAAGACTGGCCACTTATGAACAGTACTTTTGGACCACAGAGATAGATTGCCATCTGCATTGGTGGACTGAGTACTCACTGTTCAATTTTCTGAATTATATCTGAGTACCATGACTGTTGTGACAACAGTCTGTACCCGGGCAGGAAATAAAAAGAAGTTAAGTGAACATGACTGTGAGAGGCTGGATCTGATTTCATAGCTATATCAGCCTTCCTTCCCTATACTGGAATGCATGCAACATACACACAAACACCCACACTCACACACACACACACACACACACACACTGCCCTACATCACAGGGTGGTTAGTAACTGTAAACCTTAAAAAGTTGTTTCATAGCAATTGAGCAGGTGACAATCCAGTTGGTCTAATCCCTATTTGGAGTGTTTCTGGAATACTAAGTTCAGTTTGGCATGCCAAAGTTTAGAAAGGATAATGACAAGCTAGAGAGTGACCAGAAGAGGACAACCAAGATGGCAGAGGGACTTGAGTTCCTCTTCTGTGAGCCTCAGTGGAAGGATCTTCAATGTTCAGCTCAGATCTCATCTTCTACAAGAAACCTTCCCCAGCGCCCTAGATGGAAATGTCTTCTCCATGAGATAACTTTTCTGTTATCTCCAATTTAACCTGTATATAGCTTGCATGGGCATAATGGTTTGCATGTTGTCTCCCCCAATAAACTGTGAGCTCCTTGAGAGCAGGGACCATCTTTTGCCTTCCTTGTACTTAGCCAAGTACCTAGAACACAGAAGGTGTTTAATAAATGCCTATTGACTGACTGACCCACTGATCTACTCTATACATATTCACATTGTTTGCATGTTGTCTCCACGTGAGTTCCTTGATGGCAGGGGCTGTTTTTTGTTTTACTTTGTATCCCTAGGGCTTAGCACTGGGCCTGGTACATAGTAAGAACTTAACAAATGCTTCGGATTGATTGATGGTTAGCCCAGGGGTGGGGAACCTGTGGCCTCAAGGCCATATGTGGCCCTTTAGTTTGGATTCAGTCAAAGACTACACTTGAGGACCTAAAGGGCCACATGTGGTCTTGAGGCCATAGGTTCCCTACTCCTGGGTTAGCCTGAAAGAAAGAAGCTGGGCAGGACATTCTAGCTGTTTACAAGGGCTTTTATTTTAAAGGGCTGTCACATGGAAAAAGGATTAGATTTGTTCTTTTTAGCCCAAAGGGCAGAACTATGCGCAATGGTCCAAAGTTACAGACAAGAAAATTGGGTTTTAATGTCAGGAAAAACAGCAACTAACAATTAGAATGATCTAAAAGTGGAATGGTCTATTGCTGGTGAGAAGTCTCTAAATAAAGGCTAGATAAGCTGTATAAGTTATGGTATAAAGGGGATTCCTGGTCAGCTATAGCATGGGTTTGGTGGTTTCTAAGGTCCTAAAGCTAAGATTCTGTGACCATGTGACTTTGGTCAATGAAAGGACTTTTCAAAAGCAGAGCTGTTAAGCATCACAATATCAATCCCCCAAAAGGGAGGTTAAGTAAAGTTTGAAAAAATATCCCCCAAACCCCCTATTTCTCAGAAAGGTTTTAAAATGGAGGAATTAAGGAAGGATTCTGCCAAAAGGCAGGGGAGTGAATTGCATACATCAACATGATTCTTTCCTGCCCTAAGAATCTAGGACAATATTTCAGTCTGATGGTTTAATGGCAGCCTTCCTTCCCTATTTAAAGGCCATCTCCGTCTTCCCAAAAGTCTTATGAACAGCGCACTGAAGGTCAAAATTCTTTGTCAACGTGGCTGGTATATTTGTTAAAAAAACCTTTGTGGAATCATAAATCAAATTTACTCACAAATTTCTCTGAAATTCTGTCATTCTAATTAACATTTAGCTCATGTAAAAATTTGATCTAATTAACACTCAGCTTGATAAAATAGAAGAGAATATTTCTCATTTCCTGGTTTTCTTTCCTTCACAAATATACCCAGAGAGAGACTGTTTTTACTTCTAACCTCAATTTATCCTACTCTCTACCCCTCCTTCCTTGCCTGGAATGACAGGGACATATTTAAGTGGAGAGGAAGAAAAGAAGAACAAAGAACAATGCACATGGAACAAGAAGTTCAGAATCTTGGTTCTAATATTATCTGTGTAAATATAAGTAAGTGCTTGATTTCTCATCCATCAAATGGGAGAATAATATTTGAATCCTCACAATCTTTACAGAGTTGTGAAGGAAGGGTTTTGTAAACCATGATGTGTTATATATGTGCTACTATTATTTTTAATATTTCTATTAAAGTATGGTCTATTTTTTACTCTTTGAAAAGTCTCTGATAACTGATCTGTGTATATTTCTAAGGTTGAGTTACCTGAATTCCATTCCTGAGAGGTAAATGGGATTCGGGCTAATTACAAGTTAACCTGAGGGGTGAAGGTAAACATGAAAGCTATCTTGGCTACAACTCTAACTAATTCACAGGTTAAATGGGGGAGGGGGTGGGGGAAGGAAGAAGGGCAACTAATACCCAAGGTTCAAAGGTAGTCTATAGGTCTACACACCAAAAAATAGCAGCTCACAATTCCAATAAGCAGGCTTACTTAGAATTCTCAGTCAGACAGAGAATAGGCACGGAATGAGTTATTTAAGGGATGTCCTGAAAATCTCCTCCTCTGCACTATATATTACATGTATGTATGTGTGTGCTATTGCTATTACTATATTTTTCTTATAGTATGGGCCAACTGCCCTGTGGCTACTTGCTGGGTGTGTTATAAAGGGGATTCCTTTCCATAGGACCATAGACTTAAAGCTGGAAGGGATGTTTGAGATGACCTAGGCCAATCTCCTTATTATATAGATAAGGAAAAGAAGGCCTATACTTCAAATGAGATACTATTTATAAAGTGCTTAGTAATCATGGTGCCTGGCATATAGCAGGTACTTAGTAAATATATGTTATCTTCCTCCTCTTCCCCTCCCCAGACAAGTGCAGATGACTAGTCCAAGGTCATTCTGGTAGTAAGCAGCAGAGATGGAATTCAAATGATTTCAAATCCAGTGTTCTTCCCACTCTACTACAGGTTGGACAAGAAGACCTGTGGCACCTTTCCATCCCTGAGATTCTATAACTCTAGAAAGTGCTGTCAAGTACATGGACAAAAAAAAATAGTTCTGTATAGTGGGAAGCTGCTATATGCTCCTGGGGACAGCCAGCATTCCAGCAGCTACAGGAATTCCTGAGTGTGGGCAGATGGAGTTCAACTAATGGATTGGCTGAAGTTCAAACCAAGAGAAAGTAACATAAAAGAGGTAAGGGAAAAAATCACTCTGCAGCCGAATAATAATATGCTGAGTTCATGCCTACAGTTAAAAGATATTACTTATGATATGTTTTGTTTTGCAATTTTCTTTTTATTAACAAAATGTGAGCATATCGTGACTTTTTCCTTACCTTATGTTTTATTATTAATAATTATAGCTTACATTTATATAACACTAGAATTCTTACATGTATGCCAGGAGTTCTTAACCTTGTCATGAAGCCCTCTGGCAGTCTGGTCAAGCCTATGGACCCTTTCTCAGAATAGTATTTTTATTTGGATGAAATTAAATACATAGGATTACAAAGGAAATCAAATATATTGAAATCCAGTTATCAAAACTTATTTTTAAAAAGGTCAAGTAAAATGTTAAGATATACACCATCGCATGTGACAATCACTACAACCTTGTGAGGGAAGCAGTACAAGAATTATTATTCCAACACTTTTGCAAATGAGTAAACTGAGACTCAGAGAGCTTAAATGATTTGCCCAAGGTCACACACAGGTATTAACAGAAGAGCTGTGGCTTGAACCCAAACATTCTGACTCCAAGTTCAAAAGATTTTATACCACAACACAAGGATAAAGGAGAAATGTTTCTTGTTTGAAACTTGGGAATAAAGAGGATTCTGAATGTTACTTTAAAAAAAAAGGTAATGTGAACTTGTGACTTCCCAATTTCACTGTCAGTACAAGTTTTCAATTAAAAAAAAAACAAAACTATGAACAAGCTATTAAGTTTTGTTCTTTCCTGATAAAAACAATAGGTCTGAAGCCAAGAATGCAACCATGTTGCATTTAGCAGCTGAGCATCTTTGCAATGGTACAGTACAAGCCAGCATGCAAACAGCCCTGCCTGCCCCCAGAGTAATATAAAGCTGTCTTCTTTATGAGGTACAGGAAGGTGCCTATTCCAAGAGTCGGAGGCATAAAGGAAAGGCTCTGTTGCTCCACAATGGAAAAACTGTGGGATTGGGGACAAAAAAAAGATGCAGCAAGAACATGGTGCCAGCCACTGCCCCACCTCCATCCTCCACATTCTGTCCTTGACCTTCTTAGAGCTCTTGTAATACTTTGTTCCTCTCTCATACACTTACTATAATCGATTTACATTGTAACTATTTTGTATTTGTTACTTTCCTTATTAGATGATAAGCCCCTTGAGGGTAGGAATTATGCCTTAATCAGTTTTGTATCACCCTCAGTGCCTTATACACTGCCTTGCAAAGATTAGAGGCTAAATTAATGTTTAGAGGATGGATATTGAATGAATTAGCCCATGAGACTTATTTAGAACTACAGACAACTTTATATAATATGAGAAAAATGTGGAGTTGGGTCTCCAAATCCTTTTAAACTCCACATTTTTTTCTGTTCGAAAGATTTCCCACATCTGTGATCACTAGTGATGAAAGTTGCATACTTGTGTATACAATGTAATATTTCTCCACAGGACTATATAATTACATAATTATAACTTGTATTCACATATGCAATGTAGCAGCAGTTTTGACAGCTCTAGCAGCCCCAGGTACTTTCTGCATCCTCCTTTCATTTTCTTTAAGCACAAAAGGAAAGATGGCTTTTGGGGTGATATACTTGCATACTGTAAAGGACCGAGTAGGAGGATCAAGAGATCTTGTAAACTCTAACAGGAATTTTGAATGGTGGCATTGTACTTCTGCACCTGTTTCTCTATTAATGGGAAGGCTCACTCCTTTGGTCAGAAGACTTCTATGTCTTGCTCGTCTGGAAGTAGCCAATGTGTGCTGGGGTGGTTTCAGTGAGAATACCCCCACACCAATCGTGTCAACAACACATACGTGACTGTGCTGCCAAGACTCCAGAAGCCATTGAGAAAGAGCAAATAGTGAATGGTTGCCTGCTGAGCTGGGAGCTCCTAGGAGGTAGTGATGGTGGTGTATGTGGTGGTGACCAAAGGGAGAAGATGCTGAGGCTGCTTGACTGTAGAACTTGGGAGTGACCTGTCTGCTGGAGAAACATGCAACAAGTTTTTCCTGTTAATTGACTGGGAAGTGGATGCCATCCCAACAGGGTCACCATGCACCCTGTGAGATAAAGGTGAATCAGATATTGATGGGATGTTGACCTCTTTTACATACACATAAATACATACCCCACTTTGTGACTGTCCCAATCAAGCTTCTTGGTATAAAGGCCACTTAGGTCCACTTGTCTCAGTGATAATAAGGAGAAGCAGACACAAGGAGATAAGTACAATAAAGTTTAGACTCCCCAGACCAGCTGCTATGACTTCCTAAAGCCTAAGTGAATTTTAACCCGGTACCTCTTAGATTTCAATTTTCTTTAGTAAATGTAATTTAATCTGCACATGAATGAGTTATCCTTTGTCATCTCTCAAAGTTGGGAAAGAGATTGAAACCCTGTGGGAACAGGGGCAATAAGCCATAAAAATTATTAATTTACATGGAATAAATCATATCCTTAGACTACATGGAAACACAAGCAGAGGCATTAAAAGGAAAAAGGCAGGTCCTATTCATGGATGCACAGAGAGGCTGAAAAGTGGCTTGAGACCTAGAGGTTCAAAGTTCTTCCAGGGCCTAAGCAACTGACATCATCTGGAGCTTATGGTACTGGTACCTGGTGGTTTACACAAACACTGTGCTCTAGGTAGCACAAAGCTATCTCATCTACTTTTCCTTAGTGCTCCCATAAAGCAACTGTGTCTCAGAGAGGACACATTGTTTCAGTTGGTTTTCAGTCATGTCTAACTTCATGACTCCATTTGGGGGTTTTATTGGCAAAGATACTGGAATGGTTTTGCCATTTCTTCCTCCAGCCCATCTGTAGGATGAGGAAACTGAAGCAGAGTTAAGTAACTTGCCTAGGATCACACAGCTATTAAGTGTCTGAGATCACATCTGAACTTGGAAAAATAAGTCTTCCTGATTCTAAGCCCAGTGTTCTATCAACTGTGCCATCTAGCTCCTGTACTCATGTGTGTGTGTGTATATCCCTATACATACTAAACAGAAATGATGATGATGATGATGATGACGACAGCTACCATTTACATGGCACCATAAGGTTTGCAAAGTACTTTACATATGCTATCTTATTTTGATCAACAACCCTAGAAGGTAGGAACTATTCTTATCTCCATTTTACAGATGAGTAAACTTGAGACTGAGAGGTTAAAGGCTTGCTCAGGGTCACATAGATACTAAGTGTCAAATGCCAGATTTGAATCTAGGTCTTTCTGACTTCAAGTCTAGGGTTCTACCCATGTGCTACCTACCCAACAGTAATATATAATATTATTTACATAACATCTAAATCTATTTTTAGATATAAGTATATGCACATGTATCTGTATACATATGTTTATGAGAGTAGAGTAAAATATCATAACATTGTAAATGTTAAGTTGGAACGGACCTCAGAAATCAACTAGCTCAATCCCCTCATTTCACAATGAGGAAACTGAGCCCCAGAAAAGTTAATGACTTGCCTAGAGTCATATAACTAGTAAATGGCAAAATTAGAGATTCAAACTCAGATTCTCTGACTCTAAACCTAGCATACTTTCTATTAGGGGGAAAAATGAAATGAAGAAAAGAAAGAGTAGAAAAGTGGAAGAGAGGGAGAGGGAGATGCAGAGAAGAAGAAAGAGAGGGCAAATAAAAGAAAGGACAGGCAAAGGAGGGAAGAAAAGGAGAGACCATCTTGTGTCTGAATTACAGGCTGGGTTGGTATTGTTTCCTGCTGTCACCGTTATATGTTAGTGATGTTGAAGGGGGCACAGTCCCAGGCCACAGACATTCCCTATGAATGCATTCCCTTGTTTGCACCCATTACACTTACCGTGGCCTACGGAAGGTCAGGCCATACTGCTGACATGCCAACCCCACTGTAGGTGTATAGACAATGGGCATGAACTTCTCCACATCTGATGTAAGTACTCGGTAGAAAAGTTTCTCATTCCTATCTTGGAGTGTCATGAGAATGATATACCTTAAAAGGGGGAGAGAGAGAAACCAAGGCGGTTGTTAGAGTCCACATGGTCTCCACTGTGGATGGCCACAGGAAGGCCCATAAAGAATGCCAAAAGAACATCAAACTTTAGGTTATAAGTGGTGAGGGGGGGGGAGGGAATTTCTATGGAGAAACTGAATCTTCCCTTTTGAGCTGGTTTAGCATCAGGCATAAGCAGATGAAGTAGCCACCCACATGATTTCAGGGGACTCTCTCCCAAATAATACCTCTATTACCTACCATCCATGCATGCCTACATTTCCCCTATTAGGCACTTTTATCAGTGAATTCTCCCATTACAAGAGGTTTTCAAACCCTTTCCTTCTACAACTACAGAGGGGCATTGAAATCCATATATCCCCTTGGGGTGTTAGCACACTGGCAAATTTATATTCAGGTGAAAATGACATATCAGATACCTTACAAAGAGCAAGTTTCCAAGTAAGACAAAGAGCGGAAAGGGTAATAGGTCATTGGGCCCCTCCGATGGGGAGGAATCCTAAAGTAAAGGAGACAGAAACTTCACACATGTCACAATATTACATGTTTGCATTGGCTCTAAGTTCTCTGTAGTATACCCCCCTAGGGTTCACGGTCAGAGTTAGGAGGAATGGAAGCAGAGAAGTAGATGTTGGTTTCATGTAAGTAAAATGCTTCCTAACAAATTATAGTTGTCCCAAATTGGAATGAACCTCCTCAGTAAAAAGGGAGTTCCCTATCCCAGGGAGTCTTCAACCAAAAGCTAGTATAAGGTACACTATAGAGAGGATTCTTGTTCAGTCACTGGATGGACTCAATGGTCTCTGGGATTCCTTCAAAATCTGAGCTTCTGTGACTGACTCATGGAATGCATGGTCTTTCTAGGAAATCCTAAGACTCTTGAGAGCAAGTTATCTGTCTGTCTTCACCCCAACCCCTAACTCAGGAGGTGGTAAATAAATATTTGTTAAATTGAAAGACTCAGGTTGTAGGATTTGAGGGAGGAGTTAACAGCATGGGCATTCTCTACATACTTGTCCAGATCACTGGGCTGTTTCTCATAGTATCTCATCACCCGGAGGAGCTGGACATCTTGGCTCAAGAAGCAAGGGGGTATTAGGCCATGGATGCCAAGCTGCAGCCTTTCTTCCAGTGTAAATGCCATTCCCTAGGAAGATCAAAGAAAAAAACACACACATAAACACATTAACAAAGCCAAAAAGCAAAAGAGTGTCTCAAGATATCTCTCTCTCCCCCCTTCTCTCTCTCTCTCTCTCTCTCTCCCCCCTTCTCTCTCTCTCTCTCTCTCTCTCTCTCTCTCTCTCTCTC
>NW_027187352.1:20102441-20207872 GCF_028583685.1 Petaurus breviceps papuanus
TCTCTCTCTCTCTCTCCCTCTCTCTCTCTCTCTCTCTCTCTCTCTCTCTCTCTCTCTCCCCCTCTCTCTCTCTCTCTCTCTCTCTCTCTCTCTCTCTCTCTCTCTCTCTCTCTCTCTCCCTCTTTCTCTCTCTCTCTCTCCCCCCCAGACTCATGCTTTCATTAGTGTATGAAATTGATTGCTAATGGGGAACTTTTCCCAAAGTAGATGACCCTTTCTCTGAAACTTCGGGTTTTAAGATTTTCCTGGAACAATGAGAAGTTAAATGACTTGCCCTGGGCCATATAGCCATTTTATGTAAGACTCAGGATTTGAATTCAGGTCTTCCTGAGTCCAAATCCAGCTCTCTCTCTTTACTATACCATGTTGTGAGTGGTCAATAACTTCCCTCTATAATCCCAATGTCAAGTATTAGAAAGTAGCACTAAAAAAAAAAAGTAGCACTAAGTAGAGAGGGCTTCACATAGGGGAAAGAGCAATTAACTTTGAGTTGGAGTACCTGGGTTTGAATCTCTTCTAGCTTCTAGCCAGAAGATCTGTTTCTAGCCTGGGCCTTTGGCAAATCACTTTCTTTCTCTGTGCCTCATTCAAAAAAACAAGGGGGCCAGACTAGATGTTTTCCTGAATGCTATGATTCTATCTGATCTGGTTTCCTTTTTACAATTATGAAGTTTTAGGCAAAGGGAACTCAACAGTAAACTCGAGTTTTAAAAAGACACATAAAAGGCAGACCAAAAGGCAAGTGAGAAGGTAAATTGAAAAAGAACTATTCTTCTAAGAACTATGCCAAGAGCACTAAAATGTACAGGGAGATTAGACTGGCAATAAATGCTAAGGGCAATAAAAAGATTTGTTTAGATTTGCTTTTGCTTATTTAGGTGGGTCAGGGCTGATTTAGTAAATCAATCACCCCAACCTGCTTAGCCCAGATACCTTTATCAGGTCAGAACACACTAATCAATCAGAGGTGTAAAGAAAGCCTGGATACCTCTTTTGGATCAATCAATCAAAGGCAGGTCAATTAAGTGTGATGGGACGTGTTTACTTTGGTTGAATTGGTTATGCCTTGTGTGGCTTCTATTAAACTAGAGAACTAATTTGGACTTGGGGATTTGAGCAACCAAGAGTTTAGTAGTAGAAACTTCATGAGAAGAAATTAATGGGAAGGGAGTAAGGGTATCGATGGGGAAGGAGAAAAACTCCAGCCTTCTCCAGTCCCCCAATCCCCTGAAGACAAAAATGCTTAGAGGGGGCAAAGGATCCTAGATTTAGAATGGGAAGGGACCTTAGAGGTTGTGAAGCCCGATCCTCTCATTTTACAGTGGAGGTTAAGTGACTTGCCTATGGTCACAGAGCTTTTTAGAATGAGTTGGGATTTGAACCCAAGACTTGATAGTTGTTTCCAAGTGTTTGAAACACTATCACTAGGATTAGACTGGGTTTGCTTGGCCTTAGAGCACAGAACTACAAGTTATGAGTGGGAGAAGCAGAGAAACAATACTAGCCTTGAGGCAAAGGGAAAAAACAGCCCCCACAATTAGAACAAGAGTAGAAGAGGCTGCCTCAGAAAGGAGCCTGGTCCCTGTCTCCGGAGGTATTCAAGGAAGATCTAGAAGGTTACTTGTTAGGGATCTATTGGTTTGGGTAAGAGTTAAACTAGGTAGTCTTTGAGCGTTTTTCTAGTTCTTAGATTTGAGGATTGTGTTAGGTAGAGCTGTATGAGAAATGAGAAGAGCCTGGAGATTGGGCCAGCACCCCCAGGAGGTACAAGATTTGGTGAGACATGAATACTCAATGCAGGAAATTGGATTATCATTTGGTCCTCATGGTTCTCCCAATAAATCACTCTCAGTATTGATCCTGACTCTTATCTAATTTGTTAGTTAGCCTTCTCATCTTCAAATCTGATAAACATGTCAATCTGTCAATAAATATTTATTATGAGCCTACTATGTGCAGGCACTATGCCAAATGCTGGGGATACAAAGAAAGGCCAAAAACAATCTTCACTTTCAAAGAGTTCATAGTCTAATGGAGAGACAACTCATAAACAACTGTGTACATACATGATTAATATATGATAAATTGGAGATAATCAAAAGAGGGAAGAAACTAGAATTAAGTGGAAATGGAAAAGTCTTCCTGCCAGGTAAGTAAGGAGGTGGAGATGAGGAGAAATGGCATTTCAGGCATGGTGGACAGCCAAAGCCAAAAGCTGGAGTGTCTTCTTGGAGGAATAGCAAAAAGACAAAGGGTCACTCGATTGCCAAGAGTATAGTACATGGGACAGGGAGGGGGGTGTGTGTGGGAGGGGAAGTTGAGGTGTTTGCATGCCATCTATACTTTTATAAGTTATCAATAAAAATAAAATGCTGCTAAGCTTAGATCCCTTGGAAACCTCCTTCCAAGCTGACATCAGACCATTAATGAATACTCTTCGGATCTAATCATTCAACCACTTCTGATTCCAGAACCAGATGATTATCAGTCAATCATTTATTAAGAACTTACTCTGTGCCAGGTACTGGGGACACAAGTACAAAGAATGAAACAATCCCTATTCAAAATGAGCTTGCATTCTAATAAAGGAGATGACAAGCACATATAAAACTATATACAACACAAATAAAAAGTTAATAAATACAAATATATAGAAAGTAGTTAAATACAGCGTAGTTTAGCTGAAAGAAAACTAGCAGTTAAGGGACTTAGAAAAACCTTCATGCTGAAGTTGGTACCTGAACTGAACCTTAAAAGGAAGAAAAGAACTCTCTGGGGTGGAGGTAAGGAGGGAAAGCATTCAAGGTATGGGAGGTAGTCAGTGCAAAAGCCCAGAAACTGACATGGAAGTGTTCTGAATGAATAAAAGAGAGAACAATGCAGCTGGATTATATAATGAGGGGAAGGGAAATGATGTTCAATGAGGTTAGAAAGATAGATGAGGCCAAGTTGCATAGGAGTTTAAAAACTACATGGAAGAGTTTAAAGCATTTTATTTTACAGACAACTCCAGACAACCTTTCTACTGCATAGTGCCACACATCTGTATTCATCCTCTGTTACCAATTCTTGCCTCTATCCCCTCAAATCTAACTTGCCTTGGGAATTCCCTCAGGAATTCATATCAGTCTCTTAAGAAATTTGCTCTTTTTTTCCTCCTCATTAGAACAGTTTCTCTTTCTGTCTTTCAAATTTTATTTTATTTTATTTATTTTTTAAATAAAGCAACTGGGGTTAAGTAACTTGCTCAAGGTTACACAGCCAGTTATTTCTGGGTGGGTGCTAAGTGTCTGAGCCCGGATTCCATGCCCAGGTCATCCCGACACTGGAGCCGGTGCTCTTACTCGCTGAGCCACCTGGCCGCCCTCAAATTTTATTCTTAAGAGCTCCTTAACCTTTCTGGGCTGGCTTTCTCTATGGAATTTCTACATATTCTTCTTTTGAAGTCACTGAGATCTTCTCTCCCAAACTATTATAGTACATGTCAGAAATATATATACGTATAATATTGTGTGTGTATCTATCTATACATACATCCACACACAGATCGATATAGATATATCTTCTCTCGATAGATTGCAAACTCTAAGAGACTGGTCCTTTCTCCCTACTCTACTCTTCTGTCATATAGATTATTTCCACTTCAGCAATATGGCTTCCTTGTTGGTCCTTCCCCTTCTGAAGGATGAAATTATCATTATGCTAAGTCAAGAAGCTATTTACATCCCCTACTTGTAGCAGAGAGAACTTCTATAGTTGTCTACTGGTCTCCTATGACTATTGCAGCATTTTTCTGTGCCAGGCTTGTGATTTGTTCCTTCTATTCCTCATCTATTTTCTTTTTCTGCCAAAGTGGACTGCAGTATAATCTAAGGTAAAAAAAATTAGTTTCTGCCTTTGTTATTAATCTTTGCTAAAACACTTTCTACTATATAGTCCCCATCTTGTTCCAAGATTTCTTCACAAGATAGATTCTTTTAATATAAAATATTACCTTCCCTTTTTACCTACATTGTTTATTTTGAATAAAGCAGTCCAGCCATGGGTCTCATCACACCAAATTTCAGTGATGTTTATAAAGTCAAATCTGCCTCCTTGCATTACAGCTCCCTAGTTCTTTTTGCTTTTCTGCGATCAATCAATGAATAGGCATTTATTAAGTACTAATGCTAGATGCTGGAGAAGAAAAGACAAAGAATAAAACAATTCTTATTCTCAAGGAAATTATATTCTAACAAGTAGATCTAACCTTCTAACATTGTAAGTGATATTTTTAAATAATTGAAATAAATGCTAAATTTTAGTTTGAAGTTTGTGAAAATAAAGATGTAATTTCCCCCCAAATTCAGAGACCCTCTGAAATCTATTCCAAGAAACTTAAGGTTAGGAACACCAGATCTGCAGCCTATCCCACATGAATCATGATTAATTCAAGGTCTTTCTATACTTCTAGAAAATAAACATTACCTAAAATCTGGAAAATTTCAAAGCATTACAGCCAGGAAAATAGCTAGAAGGATAAGCAAGATAGATTGCTAAGAATTCTTACAGATATAAGATGATTTAGAAACCTGGTTTGTTTGGGGTTTGTTTGTTTTTTTTTTTTTTGCATTGTCTGGGTTCAGAGTCATCAGTTCATAAATCCCTGGGTGCTGGTCCCCAGCTGCTCCACTTGGGAACAATATTTGTCCCCTAATCCTCTTGTATGGGGACACTGCCCCCATAGAGTGAGCGCTTTCAAAAAATATCATTAAGCAACTCAACTGTTCTTTGCCTTTCTCAAGAACTTGACTGCCTAGGATGGGACCCTGGGGATCCCTATTAAGCCCAGGGATCTAATTATGACATCATCCTTGTTAGCTGCCATTGTGGCTTTTAATAATTACTCACTGCCTTCTGGAGGGCTAATTGTTATTCTTGGATAACTGCCACCAAATCCTTTTGTACTTGGAAGAAAAACTGAAACTGTTTAGTGACTGCTGATTTCAGGATTAAAAAAAAAATCCAGGGGTTTCTTTTTGCACTGAAGCTGATTTGGGGGCAACTGCAGCTCCCCAAGCTCATGGGCATCCTCCTTAGTCAAGCTAGATGCACGTGTCGATGTGACAATTTTTCCATACCTTTATGGAGCACTTTATGTACCTTTATGTAGCACCTGCCCTTCGGGGGAAGGGGTGTGGAACCCAGCAAACACTCACAGAGTGCCTAACCATGAATTATTACACAAATGCTCAATTTATCACCAGAGGGCTTTGTAAATGAATTTCCAGCTTCCGCCTCTGTGACTGAATCAATTGTATCAGGTCTAGGGTATATTAAGGACCTTATATGGAAATCTTCCCTTCTGCAAATGAGGCTAAATCTCCAAGAATATCAAAATGGGGCATGTCCAAGGTCAAGACTAATTTTGAGGGGCTTAGGGGTGGAGAAAAGCAACCCACCTACAACTGAGAGTTTTAGAGTGTTATCCTGAAAGATTAAGTGACTTGCCCAGGGTCACACAGCCAGCATTTGTTAAAGGTGGCACTTGAATGGTCCTACAGCTTCCTGAGGCTGACTCTCTACCCACAACAACACATTGTCCCTCTAAGATTCATTTAGGGCCCTTCAAAACTAAAGGGCTGTTTCCTCTTTGCTTTTAGAGGCAGCTGTGGATGTAAAGGATAAAGCTTGGCAAATCTTAAAGTGTTACATAAATTTTAGCTATTGTAACTATTATAATATATGATATTCTATAAAATATAATAAATGGATATAATATATATTTTGTGTGTGTATATGTGTATACAAACACACACATATATATAGAGAGAGAGAAACACAGAGAGAGACACACACACACAGAGAAAGTAATTCAGGGGCATTTATTAGTTATGTGACTCTATGGGTAAGTCACTTAATGTCTCTGCCTGCCTCAAGTTTTTTCATCTGTAACAAGGGGGACATTAACAGCATCTGCTTTCCAGGGTTGGTATAAGGATCAAATGAAATTATATTGTAATGTGCCTATCAGAGAATAGGAACTATATAGAGGCTTATTCCCTTCCCTTCCCCCTCTTTGTATCTCCAGTGCCTTGCTCATTTTGTTCAGTCACGTCTAACTCTTTGTGACCCTATGGACCATAGCACACCAATACTATCCATGGGGTTAAAGATACTGGAAATGTTTGTCATTTCCTTCTCCAGTGGATTAAGACAAACAGAGGCTAAGTGACTTGTTCAGGGTCACAGAGATAGTAAGTGTTTGAGGTCAAATTTGAATTCGGGTCTTCCTAGCCCAGCACTTTTATCCACTGAATTATCTAGCTACCTCCCTTTGTCCATAGTAGGAACCAAATGAATAAGTATTTACTTGAACACACTACGTAAGAAGAAATATAATGCCAATACTAAGATGCTTGTGATTTGAGCTAAGGAGAACAATACAACAATGAACTCACCAATCAATTCCTCATCCCTGGAAGTCTGAATGACCCCTCCTTAAGTACATTGTAGAGAGGAATGACTGTTTCTGCAAGGAGTGGAATAGATGCTATACAAAGTCCCTTCCAACTATAAGATTCTGTTTCTAGAAGGTGCTCATGATATGGGAACTTGAATTTTGTGACTTTAAAAGACAAAGAAAGCTAAAGTAATTCTTGATACTTACTAACTGGGTGACCCTGGGCAAGTCACCTAACCCTGATTGCCTCACCAAAAATAAATAAATAAATAAAGTGATTCTCGTTTAGACAAAGGCTTGTCTATTCTCTTCTCTTCAGTCAGGACCAATGACTAAGTCAGTCAGTCGGTCAGACACAAACACTTATTTATTAAGCACTTTTTACCATGTACCAGGCTAAGAGCTGGGAATACGAAGAAAGGCAAGAACAGGAACCCCGTTGTCAAACAGCTAGGTACATGCAAAATAGTGTTTAAAAGGTGTGCAGTGAGTGATGTCAGAGGGAAGGGACTGGGGATATGGTGGTAAGCCTGGGCAGGCCTCCTGCAAAAGGCAAGAGTTCAACTGGGTCTTGAAGAAAGCCAGGACTAATGGTTCTCTCCAGGCATATTCCAATGAGTTGTCTATAAGTAATAGCATTTGTTATTAGGAAAGAAAGGGAAGAGGAGATGCAATGTAAAATGACCCCCAGAAACAATAGAAACGGATTCCTAATTTATTACATTCACAGCACACCAACAGGAAATTTTTCATTAGCCCCTTTCTTGACCGAAAGCTAGCAAAAGGCTCGGTTCTCTTGTATATGCCTCAATTTATTACAAACTTTCTATCAATTTATGAATACTTTTTAGTCTTGATTATAACCATTAATAATATAACAAATAATACACTCGAATTTCCAAATTTTAAATTTCACATCAGGGTGTCAGGTTTGCTTTTATAATCAGGGCAAATGGGTTTATTTAATAAAAACTGGCTCTGAAAATTGGGAGTTCATCAGAAAGCATTGATTAATTTGCTAACTTTTCCTTTCTTACAGCATTGCTCTTTACTTGGTCTTTAGCCAAAAGATGAATACATGTTTAACCCTTGCATGGAATCTGCCATCCAGAACAAAACATTGTAAAGGTCATTTAGAATGGACAGAAATGTCTGCAGAATGTAAAAGAGCGTTGCAATGTCAGTGAGATGTTTTTTGGACTTGTGATCAGCAGGTCATAAAAGCCATTAGAATGTCTGAAGGGGACATTTAGGCCTAGAACTGGGCTTGGATGATCCAGGGGTTTCTGTCTGATTTTTAGTTGTAGACTTATCTCTTAATGATTCAAGTCTAATAGCTCAAATCTAAATACTTCTCCCTGGCTTTCAGGCCCCTGTGTGATCTGACCTAATGCTACCTAATTTAATACAGTCTTCCTACTAGTTTTGGCCTTTCTGTGACTCCTCAGTGCTTAGCCCAGTGCCTGGCATATAGTAAATGCTTAATACATTCTCGATGATTGATTGGTTGACTGCACAATATGTACCTGCTGTTTCAGTCACTCTCAATCAGCAATGATCAATTATTAATTATTTATTATCTCTAGGTCAGGGTGGGGTGGGAAGAAGAAAAAAGGGGGGGAAATGTACACAATAACTTCATTATATGTTGAAAAGGAATAACAAGTACATAACAGATTTGCAGTTTCACAAGCAATTACCTTTTAAAAATTATACTTATGTTATGGATATGCTTCTTTTATTCCATAAATTAAAAGTTTTTAAAACCAGCAATTAAAATTATTTTGCTCTCAGGCCTAACTTACTCTTAAAAATCATTAAAGACCCTCCCCAAAGAACTTTTGTTTACATGTTTATACTATCAGTATTTTCCATACTTAGAAATTAAAATGTCTTAGTATTATTATGAAAATGTTTTTGATCTCACGGACCCTCTTTGAAGGGGTCTTATCTCATTACCCAGAGTAACTGGTTTAAAAATTTTCCTTTCTTAATTTCCCCTTCTCTCCTTAGCCCCCTTTTCCAAAAACCATCTAAAGACAATCTCTTAACACAACTGGTCCACTCTTAAAGACCTTTTATTATCATCATCTATTCTCTGCTCCTTCTCTCCCAGTTTTGGAGCAAGGGATAGCCCTATTTTTTTTTTTACTAAAGGTAGCTCATAGCTATATGTGATCCTATCCTTTCTTGTATGCTTTAGGATTTTATCCAGTAATCATCTATGTTATACAATGGAGGAGTGTGATATAATGGATAGAGTTTGGCACTTGAAGCCCAAAATGCCTAGATTTAAATCCCACCTCTTGCACTTACTGTGTGACCCCTAGTTGAGACACTTGTCCTCTTTGAGCCTCCTTTTCCTCAACTGCAAAATGAAGGGTTTGGACAAGGTGGCCTCTAGGGTCCCCTCCAGTTCTAAAAATCCATTATCGTATGGTCTTTTAGCCTGCCAATTTAACAAGCTCTTTTCCTATTCTCTTACAAATATGAACAGGTTTTCCTTCTCATTTCTATATTGAAAGCACTTTCTCAAAGATTACCAATAACACCTTGATTTCCAGAGTTGGAAGGGATATTATGCATCATCTAGTATAATTCCCCACTCTTATTTTAAATGCAGAGATTGAAGTGCAGAGAAGTTAAGAGAATTTGACCAAGTAGAAGCAAGATTCCAACCAAGGTAAGCTGACTTCTAATTAGACATTCTTCCCACTGACACACTGCTCTGAGAAGCCTTTTTTTTCAATCTTCATTGACCTCTCTGCAAACAAATGACAGTGTTGACCATTACATCCTTCCCAATATACTCTCCTCTATTGACTCAAGTATACCACATTTTCTTGGCTCTTCTCTCACCTCTCTAACCGATCCCTTTTCTGCCTATAAAACCCATCTATATACCAGAATATCTTATTAGCATTTCAAACTCAGCAAGTCCCAAACCAAGTTTATCTTCTTTCCCTCAAAATCCAGTCCTATTTGTTTCAGTCAGTGCTACCATTAGGTCTTTCATCCTGTTTCTCACCTCCCATATCCCATCAATTACCATGTCCTATCAATTCCATCTGTGCAAGAGCTCTCCCATTTCTCTTTTCCCGTAGCCACCATCTTGGTATGGTCCCTCAATTGCCATCTACCTGTACTAGTACAACCTCTGTGCATATCTTGTTAAGACCACTCTTCCCAAATTAGAACACTAATGCATTGTTAGTGGAGCTGTGAACTGTGAACTCCAACTATTCTGGAGAGCAATTTGGAACTATGCCCAAAGAGTTATAAAACTGTACACCCTTTGATCCAGCAATGCCAGTACTAGATCTGTATCCTAAGGAGATAAAAAAAAAGGAAAAGGACCTACATGTACAAAAAAAAGTATTTATAGCAGCTCTTTTGTGGTGGCAAAGAACTGGAAATTGAGGGGATGACCATCAACTGAGATATAGCTCAACAAATTGTGGTATATGTGTGTAATGGAATACTACTGTGCAATAAGAAATGATGAGCAGGCAGATTTCAGAAAAACCTAGAAAGACTAATACTAACTGATCCTGAGTGAAGTGAGCAGAATCATGAAGACACTGTACACTGTAACATGGATATTGTGCAGTGATTACCTATGATAGACTTAGTTCTTCTCAGCCATACAATGATCCAAGACAATTTCAAAAGACTCATGATGGAAAATGATATCTATATCCAGAGAAAGAACTATGGAGTCTGAATGAAGATTGAAGCATACTATTTTCACTTTGTTTTTTCTTTCTTGTGGTTTTTCACTTTTGTCTTGATTCTTTTTTTCACAATATGACTAATGTGAAAATATGTTTAACATGACTGTACATGTATAACAAAAGAAATGACTACCCTCTCCCTTCATAATCTACCCTCAATGCCAGACCAGTCTAGATCTGGTCATAGAGGTAGAATTAGACCATAGATCTAGATCACTACTCTAGCCAAAACTTAAGACTAGGTTCTTATTACTTACTACTAAGTTTGCACTCCTTAGCCTTCCTCTCCATTACTTCTGATACCACCCTATGTTTTGATCCTTCTCTCACAGCTAGATGGTGCAGTGGATAGAGCACTGGGCTAAGAGTCAAGACTTCTATTCCTGAGTTCAAATCTGGGCTCAGACACTTACTAGCTGTTTGCCTCAGTATTCTCATCTGTAAAATGAGCTAGAGAAAAAAAATGGCAAACTACTCCAGTGTCTTTGCCAAGAAAAACCCCAGAGGGGTTATAAAGAGTCAGACAAGACTAAAAATGACTAAACAAATATATTATCTTTCTCTACACTCTCTATGCTCAACCCACATTGGACTTTTCATTGTTTCCCATAAGCATCCTGTATTTTCCCACCTTTTTTTACTTTATTTTAATTGTTGCTGTGCCTAGAACACCTTCTCCACCTGCTAGATTCCTACTTATCCTTTAGAGTCCAATTCACATGCAACCTTCCACAATCCTACACAATCAGAAATTACCTTCCCCCAACACATTCACTGAACACTTTATTTGTACCTCTTTTATAAACTCCTGTGGTTTAATTAGTATTGGAAGCTCTTGATTGGCATCTAGCCTACAACTTACAGTCTCAAACTAACATCTTTTTTTAAAATAATTGTTATTTATGAAAATAACACATCATTTTTCTAGACTCTAAGGCTCCATGAGAACAACTCAATGTTATCTAAATTTTCATCTACATCAGTACTTAATGCAATGATCTGAAAACAACAGATGTCTAAAAAAAGGTGTGGTGAATTCACTTAGATGCATGCATTCATGCACTACACTTAAAGGAAAAACCCTCCCCTGACTCAGATAACTTATGGATTGAAAAACCTAATTCAGCAGATGTATGAATAAAAACTTTCTGTCAAAAACATTACATCATGCTCTGGGACTCATGGGCACTACTCTACAATCATCTTCCCTGAATAATAAAATACAACATCTATAGTTGTCCTACTTCCTATCATTAATAGGATAAGAATGATGAGACTTCCTTTGCTTCTTTGCTGTAGGATATAGTTGATTAGCTATTGGCAATAGGAAGAAATTTTCTTTTGTTTTGTAGATGACTTTGTGACTTGATTTGCTCTTGGGATAATGAGTTTTCATGTATAGACAACCATGATTACGGACATATACAGGAGTGCTTGGGCCCCTGGTCTCCTGTTGTACTGCAGTTTTTATGAGCCCACTCCTATAGATGGGCCCATTGAGAACCCTGGAATGCAGCCCTGATACCCCTAAACACACCCGGGGCGGAAAAGAGCTTTGGCTCAGACACATTTCCTTGATCATATATAAATACAGAGATTAAGAAGCATGTTATAAAGGCAAGAGTCATGGGCATTCAGGGCTTTGTTATACACAGATGGCCAGTGCTCACTAGTTTTCTTTCAATGGTCTCCCAAGTTGGTACTGCTTAATGTCCCAGGTCCAGGGCTGAGTACTGCTAGTGTCCTGGTGGCATAGGATTGTTTTATGTGTATATCACATTAGCAGCCTACAATCTTACTCCAATTTAGAAAATCCTATACAATCTTTACTCCTTAGTATCACAGGCTGAGATTCTTACACACTGCACAGTATAGTGGGAATCCTGACTTTGCTGTCTACAAACTGTATAAAGTCATTTCAGTTCTTTGAACCTTAGTTTTCCCATTTATAAAATGGGGATAAGTAAGATGTGTAGCACCTACTTCTCAGTAGGTGAGGATTGTGAGGATCTCATAACATAATGTATATAAAGCACTTTGTAACTCTGAAGTGCTATAAAAATCTGAATATTAGGTTTCAGCCACTTCTTGATATTCATTCTTCTCTTGGCCTCCAATGGTATTTTCTCCTGGTTCTCCTGCTTCTTATCTTTCTAATTCCTTCTTATTCTTCTTCCCTGGTTCTTCCTCTTCCTCTTGCCTCTAAAGTGTGGGTGTTCCCCAAGAAGCACCTTCAACCCTTTCTCTGCTCCCTTCCTTAGAAATCTCATCTACTCCCATGGCTCAAGTTATCACTCTGAAATCAACTTTCACCTTAGTAACTTCAGCCCTGATTGCTCTTCTTTCTGAGCTCCATGTTCTCATTTCCAGCTGCCTGCTAAACATCTCCTCCCCTTGCTAGTGACTTAAACTCTACCTATCCAAAATGGAACTCATCTCCTTTCAACCATGAAATTCACTCTTCTTGCCATTTTCTCTACTCCTATTACTGACACCACCATCTTTCCAAGTTACTCAAGCCTGAAACCTCTGTCATCTACGTTTCATTCCATAACCTCATTCCCACATGCAAGTTGCTCAGTCCTAATGATTTAGCATCTGCACTAGTTCTAACATCTGTACTCTCCTTTCTATCTCCACATCTGCCATGCTAATTCAGGACCTCATTACCTATCCCTCTCCCTTACTTCATCCATCTGCTTCTTCATTAACTATTATTCCTCATGGATCTGGCCACATCACTTCTCTATGCAAAACCACTGAACGGAAAAGTCAGCAGCAAATCCAGGGACACAGTTCAAGTTGCCTGATTGTTCCAATGTGTTTGTAGAAAGGTATATGTCTGGGCTGCAATGTTAAATAGCATTATATCAGAGAATGGAGGCATGACTTCCAGGGGGAAGAAGCTAATTAAGAACTGGAATTCTACTCTGGAGAGTGAGCTCCCCTAAGTAGAATGCAAGCTTATTCAAGGAAGTCTTTCATTTTCCTCCTTTTATCTCTAACACCTAGCAAGCGCCTGGTACACAGTAGGTACTTCAAACATAGTACTTGTTGAATTGAACTCAACCTAAATGTTTGGATTAATCCAAGCAGAAGTTCTTTTTTTTATTATTATTTTTTCGTTTTTTGGAGTGGGGAAGGCAGAGCAATTGGGGTTAAGTGACTTGCCCAAGGTCACACGGCTAGTAAGTGTTGTGTCTAAGGCCAGATTTGAACTCAGATCCTCCTGACTCCAGGGCCAGTGCTCTATTCAATATCTACATAGTAATTACTATCTACGTAGTAATTTTAAATGATTTTTTATGAAAACACTGGCTAGTCTAATGCTGACTATCAGCTTAATCAGTCAATGATAAGGGGGTGCAAGAATTACGAAGGATGATAGGCATTCCTTCTTACTTCTTTTTCCCTCCAAGAAGGTCCTAGGCAGCAGGTTGAAGATGTGAATTGTAGGGACTAGTGAGTATTGACTGGCTGGTTTTTCCGGCTCATCAGCTTCTAACGAGGCAGGATGCTCAAATGCTCTCCAGTTATTGGGGCCCTGTTTCTGCAGGTGCGTAGAACAACCTGATCTTTCTGGAAGCACTAATTTATTAGTTCAGTAGAAATAGAACGATTACACCCTCTACCCCCCCAAAGAAGGCTGCCACACTAAGAAATCATAGCATGTAGGGGACAAAATTGTCATAGGATCAAGATTTAAAGTTGGAAGAAATCTCCAAAATCATGTTACAATGGAGGAAACAGAACCTTTCTATCACTAAATCTGATACTATGACAATTGGTCCTATGTGACGACTCTTTGCTGTTTTTGATGAATTCTGTGAAAGCTGGTGCACTAGAGAGTCAGGAAGATTCATCTTCCTGAGTTCGAATCTGACTTTAGACACTTACTAGCTGTGCGACCCTGGACAATTGACTTAACCCTGTTTACCTCAGTTTCCTCATCTGTAAAATGAGCTGGAGAAGGAAATGGCAAGTATCTTTGCCAAGAAAACCCCAAGTGAAGTCAAGAGGAGTCAGATACACCTGAACAACAAAAGGACTTTGAACCCAAGTCTTGAATCCGAACTGGCAGCACTAGCAAATCCAGTGACCTTATGCAGATAAATTAATTTGGACATTGTCGTTCAAGGAGCTTCCTGGCTACAACCAGAGAACTCAATCAGGAGTCAAGCTGTGATCTAAATTCCTGGGCTGGCTCTGCCCCCAAGCCTCTTGTGTGGGCAGAGGCACTCCTTCCCCTCTCTAGGCCCCAATTTCTTCATCTATAAAATGAAGGAATTGGACTGGATGATCTCCAAAGTCCCTTCCAGTTCTAAAATGGCAAATTTTATTGTGTTTTTTCTCCCATGGGCACCGCTACTTTTTGATGACTAGTTTTGATGGCCTGCCCCCCTTTTGGGGATCATTGTTCTATTTCTATAGAACTAAAAAGGGCAGTGAAAGCTCTTCACGACTTACCTCAGCCCTTCCCTGCCTTTCCTGTCCTCATACCTTACCTAGACCTACCTACATTGGCCTCCTGGATGTCCCCACCTTAAGACACTCCATCTTCAGACTCCAGATATTTCCACTGGCTGTCCCTCATACCTAGAATATTCTCCCTCTTCATCTTTACCTCCTGGCTTCCTTCAAGTCTCAGAAAATCCCTACAAATATACAAGAAGCTTTTCCTGATACTAGTACTTATTCCTCTGAAATGAAGAACCAGAACCCAAGTTTCCTAATTCCCTGGACAGGGAACTCTCCTCTATGCCAGTGGTCCTCAAAGGGTGTGTTTCACTAGGTGTGCCCCAGATGTTACTGAACTCACATTTGCAATTGCATGATTAAGTCTCTGGACTCTCCTGTAGAATCTTGTAGGTTTCTGTCATAAGTAAAACAAGTTGAGAATCGCTGATCTATATACCACAGCAGGGGGATTATCTTGTCCACCTCCCTAGGTTACAGTTAAGATTCACACATTATCCAGATGTGACTCAAGGTCTCTCCAGTTAGCACACCTGACTTTACGAGGTTTACTTGTGAACACTTTGGGCCCTAAGGTGATGACTGAGATCGAAGGTTAGTTTCCATGAGTAGTGACTTACAGCAGCAGGAGGGCCAGGGTGATCCAGGCTAGTGAGAGGAGCATCTGGGGCTCAGGGGGTTTCAGGGCTTGCCCTAGGACAATACTTGCTCTCTAAATGAAGGAAAAGGAACAAGATGATTTGAAAAAGCAACAGAGTAAAAACAGTAAAAAGCAGGTAAAGATATGGGAGAGAGAGGCAGAGAGAGACAAAGAGACAGAGAGACAGAGAGAGTGACAGAGAGAGAGAGAGAGGCAAGACCCTTTATAAACAGGAATTTTTTAAAGGATGATAAAAAGAAAATTGAATGCAAAGTAGAGTCAAATAAAATCCAGTGAAGGGGGAAGGGGAAGAGAAAAATTATCACCACGTGGAACAAAGGAGAAAGACCATTTCTTCTCATATGGCCTTTGTGAGCATTCCACAAAGTATCAGAAACAAAAGGCTGAAGGAGAAATATGTAACAATGGTCCATTGTCAGGCTTTGTGTTTGAGGGCAAGCAGAGGCCCTAGGAGACAAGGACTGAGATTGTCAACTGTAATTACTCTGACTAGTGCCACAGCCCTAGAAGGACTCACTGAGGGAATAAGGAGAAGGAGTCAATAAAAATCGACAAAAAGCCGAAACAGCGGCTTCCCTGAGAGCCGCCGAGATGCAAAGAATGGACCACTTAAGAGCAAGGGACTTGCACAGCCTTACTGGCTTCAGACACATTTAGGAGAGACTGCCAAAAGATTTGATAGTTACATATGAGACACTTTCTTAAGGTCTCTTGTGTTTACTTACCCTTATTAAGTACCATAAGATGTTAGAGCAGGAAGCAACTTTATAGAACATCTGATCTAATACTGTCGTATAGAATTAAAAACAGAAGTTTTGGGGATGGTCAAGAGCTTAATAACTCATACATAATTACAGTAGTAAATTATAAATACTTAAAGTACTGAATTTTTTTTTAGACTTATAAAGCATTTTTCTTCTCAAGAACCTTATGAAGTGAGTAGTTCAAATATCCCAGCCAGAGAACACTCTGGGATGGGGGCTCAAGCTGATAGTATAAGGGGATCAACCCAAAGCCTCCAGGCTATACCTAGAATCCTGAGGGGAACACATAGCATTGGGGAGGATGTTCTCATCAATGTGCATGGAAGTTGGGCTAAGAATGCCCCTGTGCAACATATAAAAAGTATAATCAGTAGTCCTACTAATTGTTTCATATTCAGATGGTTTAAATTATCAACCTCTGATGTGGTATGATGGTAGACAGTGCCAGTTTGTCTTATGGTTAATGTATACTTGTGAGAGGCTTTTGTGTTTCAGTGTTTCTTTGCTGTGTAGAAAATAATTACTTATATCATATCTGAAAAAATTTTCCCCATATCACTGACGAAACTGAGGCTCAGTGAAGCAGGGTCTTGCTCATGGCTACACATCTACTAAAGATTCAAAGTCATCCAATTTACAAGCATTTATTAAATGCCTACCCAGAACTCAGGGCATCTAGGTGGTGCAGTGGATAGAGTGCTGGGCCTGGAATTAGGAAGACTTATCTTCATGAGTTCAAATTCAGCCTCAGTTACTAACTGTGTGACCCTGGGCAAGTCACAACCCTATTTGCTTCAGTTTCTCATCTGCAAAATGAGCTGGAGAAGAATATGGCAAATCATTCTAGTATGTTTGCCAGGAAAACCCCAAATGGGATCATGAGGAGTTGAATACTACTGAAAATTACTGAATACCAATATCACCCAGAATTTATGCAGTATAGTGAGGAAAAGTACTAGACTTGGAGTCGAAGGATCTGGGTTCAAATCCTAAAAATGTTACTTCTCTCTGTCACCTTAGGCAAGTCATTCAGGCTTTCAGCTATAAAATGAGGGAACTGAGAAAGATGGGTTTGTTTTTTTTAGGTCTCTTCCAGTTCTAAATCCTAAAATCCCATCTTCATAAACAGAGAAGCAGAGTTTATTCAGTTTACATCAGGCTTACTAGCTAATTTCCTTCATTTCCTATTTGCTATCTTTTCCTTCTGCTAAGAGGACATGTTCTGACCAGCATGGCCATGGGCAAAGTTCATAGAGACAAGGAAACTTAAGGAAAATATGTGAATGAATCATACAAGCATATGTTAGAGCTAGAAAAGAAATCTCTAGCTAGAAAAGAGATCATCTAATTTATTCCCTTCATTTTATAAAGGGGGAAAACTGAGGACTAGAGAGATCAAGAGACTTGTCCAAGGTCACACAGTTGAAAGGGGAAGAGAAATCTCTTCCAGGTCTCTAGATTGCCTGGTCAAGTGTTCCTTCAAAGACAAACAAATGGCAATCTGATTGCTCTCTCCTGATGCTCTGTCCTTCTGGTGCAATGATCAATTCCTTTACTCAACATCTATTAAAGATTTATTTATTATGCACGAGGTTTGTGCTCAGAACTGAGAAGGACATGTACTGTGGTATGCCAGGAAATGCTGAACAATCTGAAAAAAAAAAGTACACATGAAATACCTCCATTATTAACAATTCTCCATCATTTTATTAAGTCCAAACAATCAACAAAAAAGTAAACCAAACCCTAATCTGTAGAATTTGCCCATCTCTGAGGCATAAACAGTCAAACTGAAAATTTAATTACAGGCTCTTGGTAGAGTTGGCTGCAGAACACTCTTGGATACAGGGGATGGATAAGACAAGGTCCCTGTCTTCAAGAGAACTTACACACAGGTATGGTAAAAAGACATATATGTGTCTATATGCATATACACACATGTGTGTGCATGTATATATGTATGTATTCCTATATCATTATTATACAATATAGAAAATTATAAAGGCATAATAGAGATCTGAATGAAGTACTATGAGAATTTAAAGTAAGGAAAGATACCCTTTCCCCCTTGTTTGCTCAGTCAGGGAAGAAGAAGGCAGTTTGAGTCTTTGGGAAGAGCATCAAAAGACTTGTGCTCAGGTCTGATGCTCCTGTGTGACTTTAAGCAAGTGTCTTCTTCCCCTCTTCCTCTATTTGGATCTCTAAAGTCACTTCTAGTTCTAATAATCTTATTTCATCCCACAATACCAACCAGGGCTGGTCTTATCTATAGGGCAATTGTCACAGCAGGATACATGCTATGAATTCCTATAGAAATTATCCTTTGCTATAAGATACTCCCTGCTTTCTGGATTCTGGTGACATTGGTGCTGTTTGCGAAGGTGAGCACCCTTTCCCTCTGCTACTTGCTTTGTACGCTGCAATCTTATCCAGCTCAGGCTTTCCTGTCTCCAGGCCCTCTCCTCCTCTGCACTCTCCTCCTCCACTGCCTTCTGAGACCCTTTTCTTAACAAAATCTCTTCATCCTCAATCTTTTCTTCTCATACTCTTTTCATCTTGCATTCATCGAAACATGGCCTTCCCTGGGAGATATCTCATCCTTCACCACCTTTCTCCAGTGCTATTTGCTCCATCTTTCATAACAGGCTAGATAGAGGAGGAGCTGGCACAGTCCTGGCTTCCCATGCTGATTTCTAAACTCTTCCCTGCTGCCATTAGCAAGTGATATCTCCTCTTTTGAAATTTACTCCACATGCCTATCCAAATTCTTCTTGTTATCAGGTTCCTAGTCACTTTCCCTCTATTTCAAGGAATTCAGTACCTAGCTCACAATATCAATTTCAGACACAACCCCTGGCTTCATGTTTACATGCGGATGTCCTTTCAAACAACCTAGCCTCCTGGTATACCAACCACCTCACCTCCAGTGACTTAACTGTGAGATTGGTCATAGCTCAGATCTTCACTCCTACCTGAAACTATACTAACTCCATTAATAATGAATTCTTAAATTCTCCACTTTGATAATAATCACCTAACCTTTCATCACTTCCTCTTCCTTCTTAAACCTATTTATAGCAAACATCATTCCCTCTATTCCTTCCTTTCATTGTGTTCTACCTACCAGTCAATCATACCTCCTAATTTCAGATTTTAGCCTATAGGTAACCAGCTCAATTACTTACACAATATCTATCTATCTATCTATCTATCTATCTATCTATCTATCTATCTATCTATCTATCTATCTATCTATCTATCTATATGTTTTTCCCTCCTGTCCTTTCCTCCCTTGTCATCTCATTAGCTGATCCTTAACCCTGGGTGACTCCCATCATCCATCTTCTATACTCCTAGTCCTGAGCTGCTAGAGGAAGTCATTTGTTGTTCAGTTGTTTCAGTCCTGTTCAACTCTCTGTAACCCCATTTTCAGGGTTTTCTTGGCAAAGATACTGGAGTGGTTTGTCATTTACTTCTCCAGCTCATTTTATAGATGAGGGAACTGAGGCAACCAAGGTTAAGTGACTTGCCCAGGGTCACACAGTAAGTTTCTGAAGCTGGATTTGAACTCATGGAATTAAATCTTATTGATTCTAAGCCCAATGCTCTATCCACTACACCACACAAATTTCTGTATCCATCATTTATTTTTCACATGCAATCCAGTTCTGACTCTCCTGCTGCTTATAGTGTGCCTCCACTTGGAAATTTCCCCAGCATTTCAAATCCACTTTGCCCATAGGCACTTAATTATGTTCTGCTTTGTGAGTATTCTTTTATTATAGCATCATAAATCTGGTGCTGAAAGGGACTTCAAAGGTCATGTCATCTAACCTCTCTCATTTTACAGATGAGGAAAATGAGGCCCCATAAAATCTGTGACTTGTTCATGGTTGTACAGTGAGTGGCCAAACTAGGATTTGATGTTCTGAACAAAGATTTATGCTCTCTGATTTCAAATAAACCCTTTTTATCACAGTGTAACTTAAATCCTGGATTGTCTTCAACATTCCACCTGATTATGCTCTGTCTCTCCAACTAAGTTGCAATCTCCTTCAGGCAGGGATCATGGATCATACTCCTTTCTCAGCTTCTTAAGGTCCTACAGGTAGTTGGAGCTTTGTAGATATTGCCTGATTTGAAGGGCAAAAAGATATCCCTGCTATCCAAAAACATGCCCCCTTTTGGCCAATTCCACCTGAAATCCTATCATGAGAAAGTTTGTCCTTAGCCTTGAGGCTTTAGTTAAGTTTAAATTCCTAGGAAAGAGCTGCATATTAGCTTTCCCCTAAATCCTTCTATAGTGGTATATATATTTAAGGTGATGGGAACACCATTTCTGTTTCTATTTTCTTACCTTCCCCTCAAAGATGAGGGAGAAAGTTAAACAGCAAACGATGAAATAAGAATGGGGCAGAATATTTTCAAACCTACTATGCAATGCAAAGGCTTACAGATTGGGTGAGTGTGATCATAAGAGTACAGAATAAATCAATGAGTTCAGTTCATCGCTCCCAATTGTGTGAATTTGAAATCTGTGGTGTGATGGGGCTAAAGATTGATTTTTCTGGGGGCAGAAGGGAGTTGGACATTACAGAACAAAAGAGGTTCATGAAGGCCAAGTTTAGTCCAAGAAATGTTAATTAATGATTAGGGTAGAAAGCTTACACACCAGGAAGCCTAGTGGTTTTCAGAGAGGGCAAAGTAAAGGACAGACCTTTACTCCTCTGAGTTAGAGGCAGTGTGGTACAGTGGAAAGAACAGGAGACCTGGAGTTATTGTACCGGGCTTCAAATCCCACCTTTCATGTTACAATGACCCTCTTCTCATAGCTCTCTCCTTCCTGACCAGTTTACCCATGCCAGATGTGACACATTCCAGAACAATCCTAGTCGTTACCATAAAATACCATGAGCCCCTCAGTCTCCCATATGGGGTATTATAATACCACATATGGTATATAATATAATAATAATAATATAATATAATAGGGCAGTGGAGCAAACACTTTGGTGACCAAGTTGCTGGTGAAACACAAAACTCAAAGCACTCCTGATGGGAATTGAGTTAGAATCATTCTGTTTATACATTCATTAGTCATTGACTTGGAAGGTCTAAGGATGACATATATAGTAAGGTCCAGCTGCATTGATCACTGTCTTAACCCCTCTGATAGTGAAGGGCTAGGGGCTAAGCATAGCTGCAAGTCAGGGAAGCTGTTGGTGTTTGCAGGCAGCAGCCACCTCCCAGGTCTCTGACTTTATCTGTGCTTTCTCAGCAGCAAAAAAGATTTTTTTTCCTTTCTTTTCAATCCCCATTTAATTTGCCCTAAGCTCTCTAGAAATGATTTGGATTTTACTGAATGCATCAGACAAACAACCTCTTTTGCTGGAAATCAGAACTATGAAAAACTCAACCACATTACCTATTTCCACATGGGATTTCTAAGTCACTCTTTTCATCCCTTCTCTGGAGGAGAGGAGAAACTTCTGTAGATTAAAATAGGAAAGACACTTCAATTTCTCATGTTTTCATCCCATCTTTCCTGTATTTTACCCCTTAAACCCTGCAAAAAATTGAATTATACCTAGCATAGCTGAGCATCTAACTAAGCCTGGAGTATTCTCTGTGCTGCTGCATTTATGGAGGAAGACATGACTTCTAGTTGATGGAAGAGATGTGAGGTGGTGCTGATTGTGTACACGAGGAAGGGATGGAGTTGGTGGCAGAAATATGAGTGGTTCCAGAGAGTCCAGAGACTCTTTGGAAAAATAAAGGGAAAGTTTCCCCCAAATCTCCAAAGAGATAAACTGAAAATCAAAGACATATTGAAGAGTCAGCTTTCCCTACACATTTGCAGCTTCCAAAGTCTTTCTCTTCACGAGTCTCTTACAAAGAGTCTCTGGAGTCTCTCTGACAAGATCCAAGGCCCCAGCTTTGCCTTTTATACAGGTATACAGCCAACATTGCCTCAGTGTTCTAACAACCAGGAGGCATGGATCTCCCCACATGCTTACCTTATGCACTGATATTCTACCTTTTGCTACAGTTTTTGGTGGCTGTGTCTTATATTTGCAAGTAGACTGGAAACCCCTTGAGGACAGGAACTACATTTTACTCTTTGTTCTATCTTCCTCACTGCCTTACAATTAGTTGGTGCTCAATACATGTTCGCTCAGAGTTGAATGAATTTGTAGATTTTCAATAATAACAGCTAACTTTATGAAGCATTTAACTCTGATTCTTTTCTTGTCTGCTTGATGTTTTTGTTTTTATATCTCTTCCTTCAGGAGGCCTTTCCCAGTCCCCCAGCTACTAGTGCCTTCACCTGTACAGTTACCATCCATCTACTCTCTTATGTATCTTAGATGTACTGATTTATGTATATATGGTCTCCCCATTAGAATGTAAGCTCCTTGAGGAGCTTGACTATATTTGACTATATCTCCAGCATTTAGCACAGTGCCTGGCACAGAAATTGTGCTTAATAAGTACTTGATGATTAATTGATTTCCCTTCCAACCCTCTTCCCTCTACTCCCTAGTCAGCAAAACTTCCTTTGTAACAAAATTTTTTTAACCCCACAGTTCAGCAAAAAAAGTTAATATACTGATTGTCTCTGACAATATTGACAGCGTTCCATATCCATAGTTTTCTACCTCTCTGATGAAAGGAGGAAGTTACATGTTATTATCTTCTCCCTAGGGCCAAGCTTATTGTAATAATCATGTAAACATTATTATATGATCATACAGTGTCCAGCTCTGTTGCACAATTTTCTATGTCTGGTATATAGTAAGCACTTAATAAATGCTTGTTGACTTTTTACCTTGTTGAAGTCATGTGAATATTGTCTTCCTGGTTCTGCTTATTCACCTTATACCAGTTCATGTACATCTTTCCATGTTTTTCTGTGTTCTTTATACTCACCATTTCTTATGACACAGTAATATTATATTACATTTAGGTACTGCAATTGGCTTAGCCATTCCTCAATGGTTGGGCAGCCACCTTTTTTTCTAGTTCTTTGCTATCACAAAAAGTAAAAGTTGATATAATTTTGATGACAAAGTTTGGCCCTAAAAAAGATGAGAAGAAATATCTTTGTCTCTTCTTGGTAGAGGTTCAGAGGAAGACCATGAGTATAGAGCATTGCACATACTGCCAACGTTGGCTGATGTCTTGGAGAATTTTGTGAAACTGTCTCTCTCCCTCCTTTCCTCTCCTTTCCTCTCCTTTTCTCTTCCTTCCTTCCTTCCTTCCTTCCTTCCTTCCTTCCTTCCTTCCTTCCCTTTGTTGTAAGCCTACAACAAATGGCCTATTTAGAAGAAATGAATGAATATTGCAGAGGAAAATGTAGGCTTGATGTAAGAAAAAATTTCTTTGCAATTGGAGCTACCTCAAAGTGGAATGAGGCTTCCCCCTCTGGATAGGGAAGGGGTGAAGGAGACATTAAAAAAATGAAGGTGATATAAAAACAAAAAGATATCAAATGAAAATTTAAATGTCTTAGTTCTCACTCATGTAAACTTTTAAGGTTCACAGAGTGTTTTCATACATCATATCACTACAGCCTCAAGAGTCTGTGAGCTAGTAACTACACAGATTATTATTTCAATTTTACAAATTAGGAAAGTGAGAGTCAGGGAAGTTAAGACATTTACCTGTGTCACATAGCTAGTATCAGATGAGATTGATCTATTTCTATGTCCAGTGTTATAAACATTACACCACCACACTATCCTTTTAAGAAGTGAGAGGTAATAAAATAATGCTCTGTTTAGTTTTTAAAGCCCTTTATAACCTGCCCCCTTCCTACCTTTCCAGTCTTCTTATACCTTACTCTCTTCCATGTACTCAACGATTCAGTGACATTGGCCTCCTTGCTGTTGCTCAAATGTAACACTCTTCCAACTCTGTACATTTTCTCAAGCTATCCCCTACACTTCCAACTCTTTTCCTCCTTGACTCTACCTCCTGGATTTCCTGGTTTCTTCAAGTCTCAGCTAAGCATTTCCAGATCCCCTTAATACTGGCACCTTCCCTTTGGGATCATCTCCAATTTATCTTGTATGTAACTTGTCTGTTCAGAGTTGTTTGCATGTTTTTTCTCTAGTTAGACTATAAGCTCCTTGAAAGCAGGGACTAGGTTTCTTTGTTTTGGGTTTTTTCTTGTGCTCTCAGCTATTTGTACAGTGCCTGGAACATAATAAATGCCTTTTGACTTAACTTTCCAGAGGTGAGTCACTTCTGTTACTCCCAAGACATGGAAGGTAGTTACATGGCCCTGCTTCTGTATCTGAGGTTACCTAAGCATTCTGTTGGTTTTCATCTCTTTATGGTATATTCTTCTCTTCAACTAGATTGTAAGGTCTTTGTGGGCAAGGAGAAGATTCAGAAAAGGGAATGTAGCAGCTGTCTGCATTTATTTGATACGCTGTTGTGTAATATGGAAGAGGGAGTAGTCTTGTGTTGTTTGGTCCAGAACAAAATGTAGATTTAGAAGAAATGGGTAGATATTGCAAAGAGGAAAATCTGGACTTGATGCAAGAAAAAAATGTCCCGATATTTGGAACTATCGTAAAGTAGAATGGCTTTCCTCCTGAGGTAATGGATTTCCCCTTAATTGACAACACATTGGATGACCAGGCATGTTTGAGTGGGGAGCTTTGTTTCCACATAGAGTGGACTGGTTGGTCTCTGAGGTACCTTTCCAATGTGAGAATTTGTCATTTCATGATGGTGTCATATATCTCTTTGTATTCTAGTGCCTGGCACATAGTAGACTTTCCATAAACATATGTTATTAATGGTTACTGTTATTCTAATCTGTGACTGTGGACAAAGGGAAGAGACATGATTCTACCAATCAGGTTTGTTAACTTTCATTTATTCAATAAGCATTTAATAAGCGCCTTGCATATGCTAGGGACTATGCTAGGTGCTAGAGATACAAAGACCAAAATGAAACCATCCTTGTCCTCAAGCAGCTTACAGTCTTTCAGGGAAAACAGCATGAACACAAATAAGTAAATACTGAGAAATGTGGGGGTCAAAGGCCACTCTTGGGAGGGAGAGGGGATCCTCATATACCTCACATAGGAGGTAGCATTTAGATGAATTTTGAAGGAAGCTAAGGATTGTATTAGAGGAGGGAGAAAGAATGTTCTTTGAGTAATACCAAATAAGCCAGTTTGGCTGCTATTGAGTTCAGGAACCAATCAATCAATAAGAATTTATTAAATGCTTACTATGTGCCAGACATTGTATTGGGCTCTGGGGATATAAAGAAAGGCTAAATTAATGGGTCATGCAACTGGAATGGTCAACAGGCATCAGAATGTAAAGAGCTTTCAAATACCAAAGACAGGAATTTGCAGTTTATCTTAGAGGCAACTGGTGATTGAGCCCCCAGATAAGAAACCAGGTCAGCATAGGCAGGACAACCAAGAGCCATCTACCTTTCCATTGGGCTCATCTGGTATTGGGCGTAGTACTCCAGAGCCTATGCTGCCTTTCCAGGTTCATTTGCTAATCAGAATTGGTTCCAAGCAAGAAGTAAATGTTCCATCATTGTTTTATTGAAAATCTGTGCCCAGAGGGTACAAAATAACCAGTGCCACAATGTGAAAAGTTACACAACCTAGAGATTGTTTCAGAATGATTGCACTGGATGGTGTCACTTTTGGTTTTTTGCTCCAAAAAGCTTGTAGTAGGGACTGGGGCAGGGAGAGGGGTGAGAAGAGGATGGCAAGAAGACCCCTTCGAGATCTAGAAACAGATGACACTCTTGGGTTATAGGATGATAATAATAACAGCAATGAGAGTTGATACAAGGTAATTTTTAATGCTTTTAATACATCTTCTCACCTGATTTTTACAGCAGTCCTGGAGGAGAACAGAATAAGTACAATCAATAAATATATAAATATAAACAACCATAATAGCAAATATGGTGATGGTAGCTAGAGCTTTAAGAATGGCAAGAATTTTACACACATTATCTCACTTGATTCACATGATACCCTGCAAGGTAAGTGCTCTGATTATCCATATTTTTACAGATAGGGAAACTGAGGCTGACATAGGTTACATGACTTGTGTCTGGTGTCACCCAGATAGTGAGTATCTAAAGCCAGAGCTGAACTATAGTCATTCTGACTCTGTCCACCCCTAATTTGCCATTTATCTGATGAGGACACAGGTTCAGAGAATAAATGTGACTTGCCCAAGGTCACACAGGAAATCATCGCTGAAGTTGGGATTTGAAAGCCAAGTCCTGGGCTCATTTCCCTACACCATACCCTCTCCTCCCAACTATAAAACCTAGTTCTAGATTCTGATTCACCACGGTCAATGTTCTGCCATTTTTTCTTCCCCCCTTGGGAGCCTCTACATTGCCTGGGTAAGAGTTAGTTATGCCAACCGAGAAGGAATAGTCCATACCTTCAAAGGCTTACATTCAACCGGAGGGCAACGACATGTACAAAGATCTGTCGATTAAAAATATATACAGAGTAAACTAAAATATTATGGAGAAGGGCAGAATTGTTAACAATTGGGAAGGACAGCAAAGGCCTTTCCATCAGATGTGGCCCTTGAGATAAGTCTCAAGTGGAGAATGACTATGGAAGAGGAGGAGGTGAGGAGCAGGAGCATTTCTAGACTTAGGGAAAAGTCTTGCAGAGACATGGAGATGGGGGATAGAATATCATGTGTAGGGGACAATTAGTCTGGAATGACGAGCATGTGAAGGGAAGGAAAACAAGTCTGGAAGGACAGATTGTGAAGAATTTTAAGGGCCAAGCAAGAGAATTTGCATTTTATCCTAGAGTCAGCAGGAAGTCAGTGAAGTTTCTTCTGCAGGGGAGGGATGTAGTTAGGTCTGGGCTTTAGGCAGTGGTTACTGGTAAATGTTTAGCAACCAGCTTTCTGAGAGGAGGGAGGACACACTTTTAAATTTAGTTGCATTATTAATACTTTCTTCACCCCTTAGATCTAGAATAGACAATCAACAAAGCGATAAGTCAAGCCCTGCTTTTTAGTATTTGTCCACATCTGAGGTGTAAATGCTCACACTGAAATTTTAACAATCAACTTTTTGACCTGGAGCCAGACTAACCCTGGCTTCAGGAGTATTAGTCTGGGCTTTTTCCTCTTCAGGAGATGGTACTGACAGACATTAACAAATAGTTCAGCATCTTACATAGCACCATAGTTGTTCCCACAGTACAGCTTCTAACAAAACCTGGTTGTCACAGACTCCAGATAATAGCAGTTTACTTTTATGACAAAAAAAAAAGTTGGAAAAACACCAGCATCAGCCTGTGGTGTGTTGTCCAGGAAGAATTAGAGGTGCTTTTGCAATGAGGTCTAAAGTTCTTATGAGGCTAAGACCCAAAAAAAAAAACAAAACACAAACATGTCAGCAGGACTAATGGTAGCTTCATGTATATTAAATATATTCATGACAAGATCAAACAGGCTTTCTTGACTAAGAAACAGAAAATTGTTGTGAAGGTGTTGAAACATTAAGTCAAAAAAAGTAACTAAAGGAGGTGATTTTTTTGAATGATAAAGAAAAATTTCAAAGTATCTATTTCAGAGTAGTATGGAGAATGGACTGAAAAGAGTATTTACTAAACAGCATTCACTGGAGGCAGAAAAACCAATGAAAAAGCTGTCATAAGAGCAGAGAAAAAGGGAGGTGAAGGCCTGAAATAGGGTAATGACCACATGAAGGGAGTCCTTGCCCTCAAGGAGTTTAGATTATACTAGAGGGAAATAGCATGGACTCATATAAAGACTGTAAATACAAAGTAGATATTAAGTAAGAGCGTCAGCATTTTCCTGTCACATCAAATTTGCCTCGGGTGCATGTAAAATGAGTCAAAACTGATTCTAAGGATAAAAACACTTTTTCTTCATGGCTTCCTCAAAACAGACTTTAACACTACACAGACAGGCACCTATAGACAAAGAGAAACGTACATAGAAGCACAAGCAGAGGGACACAAATTCAGACACACAAAGATACACGCAAGATATAATCATATGAATATGTTTGTCCTATGTGGTGTATGAATTAAAAATTAATTTCATAAGGTTAAATGAGACATTTAAAATCAGGCTAAGTGTGATGAAGCTTCTTATTATTGTTTGGTCAGCTAGGTGGCACAGTGGATAGAGAGCCAGGTCTGGAACCTTCCTGTGTTCTATTCTGGCTTCAGATTCTGTCTAGCTTCATGACCCTGGGCAAGTCACTTACCCCTGTTTACCTCAGTTTCCTTATCTGTAAAATGAACTGGAGAAGGAAATGGCAAACCACTCCAGTATCTTTGCCAAGAAAATTCCAAATGGGGTCACATAGTCAGACTACTAAACAACAACAAGATATTATTCTTTAAGAGCTAAGTGAAAATGAAAATTACCATACAAGTAGTTACCTGCCTACACCAAGATCTTTACCAACTGTTAGCCTTCAGCTATCCAAAGGCAGTGCTAGCAGAACAAATAATTTCATTGTCCTTTACTAGGAAAAAGTAGCTTATATGCAATTATTGGATAAACATCTCACAACAGAAGAACAGAAAAACATTATTTTTAAAAATACTCTTAGGATTACAGAATCACTGGAATGGACTTTAGAGGTTATTTAGCGCAACTTCTACCAGGGGGATGAATTTCCCCTCCTGTGTCTCCAAAAATGAGTACTAGTATCGAGGAAGTTCACCTCCTGAGGCACTCAGTTTTTGGACAGTTATTGAAATAATTAAATAAAGTTGCTTAATGGTTATTTATCAGGAGGGCCATGAATCATTCTCTTGGCCAAAGTTCCCATGGCATTTTTGATATTCCACAGCCTACTCTTCCCAAAAGACTATTAATTATTTAAAAATCCATCAATATTATTCTTGGCACCACAACCACCGATCTCGCTGATCTCAGAGATCTTTAAAATGTCAACAAAGGAAGATTATATAGAGGAGATCAGTTAGAACCCAAGGAGTCAGATTCTTTCCTCTAATAATGAAGGTTTTGATGATATTTGGCTGTCTGAGCAGGAAGGTGACCCATAAGTACGGACAACAGAATGGGCAAACAAGCTTTAGGCTATTCTGTGAATGGTACGTGCATGTGTTTGTGCATGCTTCTGTGTTAAACATAGAGAACCTGGTCTGAAGTAATCCAGCATTGTGCAAACTTTCCACCTGACTTCCAGTGGAATAAGTCAACTCATTGCAAATTTTATAATGATCAGTCCCCCACAAACTCCAGGACAGAATAAAGACTCTTCAGTTTGGAATTTAAAGATCTTCACAATCTAACTAGAGTCCACTTTTCCACGGTCATTTTATTCTACTCCCCTTTGTACATACTAGCATTTTGCTGAGTCATTTTTCAGTCTTTATGGGGTCTTTATGACCCCATTTGGGGTTATCTTGGCAAAAATATTGGAGCAGTTTGCCATTTTCTTCTCCAGTTCATTTTACAGATGAGGAAACTGAGGCAAACAGGGTTAAGTGATTTGCCCAGGGTCACACAGCTAGTAAGTGTCCGAGATCAGATTTGAACTGAGAAAGATGAGTCTTCCTGACTCTAGACCCAGCACTCTTAGTTGTTGCCCTCTTAGAATTTCTAGTTTCCTTCAAGGGCCAACTCATGGAAACCTTTCTTGATCCCCTTAATTGTTAGGCCTCTCTCCATCCTCAAATTGTCATGTGTATATTATCTGTCCACATGATATTTGCCCCCAGTAGAATGGAAATTCCTTAAGAGCAGGGCCGTTCTTGTTTTGTGTCCCTAGTGCCTTGCCCATAGTAAATGCTTACTAGATTAGATTAGATTGGCTCACCCAAATGTACAACAGTCTTATGACCAGAATTCTTCCAGGTGATGAGATCACTGTTGCCTCATTTTCCTGACTGGGCATTTGGGAGATTAGAGATGCACTGTGCTGTCATGGAAGCAATACTAAACTATGGAGTCCTGGCACTGGCATTTATTACCTGTGTGGTCTTATACAAATAATTTAACTTGTTTTTGAGCTTGAGTTTCCTCACCCATAAAATGGCAAAAGCAGTGCTCATACTATCTGCTCCACAATTTGCTATGAGAATCAAATGAGATAATGTATGTAAATAATAATGGCTCACATTTACATAGTGTTTTACAATTTAAAAAGAGCTTTCCTTCCAACAAGTCCCTGTGTGAATATGAGCTATGGTCATAATTACTCATACAAGCACTGGTCTCTTTTCCCATGAGGAATCTGGGAAACGAGTGTTTTAATTCTCTGAATCAGTTCTGACTGGCTTTACAGGCACCTAGGGCAGAGCTAAAGTGACTGCAGAAATCAAAGTGGTTCTGAAATGAATTCACTTCTAGCCTACTGTTAGGTTCTGACTTGCTTGGTTGAAGCAACTGGAAATGTTTAGCCTGGAGAAAAGAAGGAGTAGGCGGGGGTGGGAGTGGGGTGATAGGGTGGCATAAAGCTGTCTTAAAGTATTTGAAAGACTGTCGTGTGGAAGAGGGATTAGATTTGTTCTGTTTGGCCCCAGTGGGCAGAAAGAGGAGCGACCTGCAGAGGAGACAGAGGCAGAATTTCAGCTCAGTGTAAGGTGAAACTTTCTAATAATGAGGGATGTGCCAACGGGAAGGGCTTCTCTATGACTGAAGTGGAGACTGCATGACCAGTTTTCCAGTGATCATAGAAGGGATTCTTTTTTAGAGACAAATTGGCCTATATGGTTTCTAAGGTCCTTTACAGCTCTGAGATTCACTAACAATCTAGGTATAGATATAGGGAGGGTTTTTTCCCCATGCTATTTGGAGCATGCTAGCAAAGGGAATTACCTAGTTCTGACCTGTGTGGTTAACTGCAATATGGCTATTCCAGCAGCACATCCCACTTTGCCTTGACTACACTAGTATATAGCTTTTAGTTTGGTCTCCATTTCAGTGAAAATGAGAAAAATGTATTTGGAAACTTGATCCACAGGCATTTTTCTCCCCTCATTGCTGGGTTTACATTTTCAACATTAAATTACTGCATTCTCTTCTTCAATGGAATGGAATGGAATTTAGTTGCTTCTCTCAGTGATATGGAGATTTCCTGGTTTTTTTTTTAATTTTAATTTTCATTTTGTAAACACACTTAGCCCGGCAGCCTATGCATTTAGGGCTTTATGCATTTAATTTTAGGGGATAATGCATTTAATGAAAGGCCACTGGTTTCCTGAGGGACCATTTGAAATAACTTTGAATGCTTTTTTTCTGTTCTGGATTTACCTTGTTTGAGTGGAAGGAAATGGTGTTTCCACTCAGCATAAATCCCACTAGGGATTTATATCCCTCCAACATCCAATGATCTCAAAACATGTAAATTTCATTTCTGATGTTCTCCTAAGTTCCATTTTCCAGAGCATATCTTGTAATAAACAAAATAAATAACTGAAACCTTTACAATTCATTACACAAAGAAAACACAGTATAGAATATCTGCAAAATGACTGGTAGAATCATTATTAAGTAGTTTGGGATGTAGTTTCCTGGTTTTACATCTAGAAATTTGGCTTAAATATTTACTGAGTGCCGACTTAGGTACTATAGACAGAGGGAGTGGTGCCTTTCTTGATGAGAAATAATACCAACTCATATTTGAATACCACTTAAGATTTGCTTTCTTCACAACAATCCTGTGAGATAGGTGGTGCAAATAGTATTAAATCGATTTTCTAAATAAGGAAATTGGGAAATTTGCAAAGTGAAGTGATTTTCTCAGTCACACAGTTCATAAGCAGATGAACCCAATGTCTCCTGACTCCCAAGTCCAGTGTTCATTCTGCTACATACCACTCCCAGTCAGAAACCAGCTGTCAAGAAGCTTAAATTTAAACAAGCAAATAATTATAGTGCCAGCTAGGATGCGATAGGTGCCATCAAAGGTATAAAGTATTATGAGGGAGAAAAGAACCTATTGGTAGGTGGTGAATCAGAATTACAGTTTATGGTTCCTCTCTTCTCCATTGTTCAAATGGCCACTACTATTGTTCAGGCATTTATCACCTCTAATTTGTAAGACTCTCCACATTGTTCCATCTTCACCAAGAAATGAAAGTGGAAGGGAAGCCCATAAAGTTAATCTATCAGCACAAATACCCTAGAAGTGGAATCACCTCCAAGTAGCAAGATACCTGAAGGACAGACAGGAGGCAACAGGTGTCTGACAAGTTAAATCACTACCAACACCTTGAACACAATTTCCTCTCAGAGCCTGATAGATACAGCTTAGGACTCTGACACCAAGAACCCTGGGAATATTCCTGCCCCCACAGCTATCTTTGAGGGGATAAGTAATTATAGAGAGGGGTTCCACCTTCCTCATCACCATTAGCAACAATTGCTACCAACTGCTAGTCAAATAACCCTGGAAGTGTCTTCACTTCCCCAAACCGCATAGATCACCAATGCTGTTATCATACCCCAGTCTTCATAGTCATCATCTGAGAAGGCAACTCCTATGGAGAATGGGTAAGTCATTCCCATCAATTGACAACAAAGTGCTACACACAGAGTTGGCAAGCCAGCCTAGCTGACACAACAAGGTACCCTGAGGGAGAGACAGGAGGCAGCATTTTCCAGGCATGTCAAACCACCACCACCACCACCTTGACCACCATTTTCCCTCAGATCCTGATGAAGAGAGCTCAAGGACCCAAGAGACTTCAGGATAACAATATTTTCAGCCTTGTGCCCTCAGTCATCATCCCTGGAAACCTCCATGGAGATGCAGGCTGGCAACTGTTCCTGTAGGTGCTACATGTATAGACAGAATTCCCAGAAAATAAAGTTCTCAGCACCAAAATCCTTGGCACTGTCAAATAGTTGAACATCAGAAACTGCCATTTTATCAGGGGAAATGACATTAAAGAGATATTAAAGACATTAGCATATGCTTTGTTCTCTAATGACCATAGGACTTTTCCATATGTTCTGCAGTTGGAACCTTCCAGATGTGTAATATCTCCCCAATTAGAATGATAGTTTCTGAGAGTAGAAATGGTCTTCTTTTTCTCTCTGTATCCCCAGTGCTTTGCACATAGTAAACACTTAATATTTAATCCTTCCTTCCTTCATTTATGGCAGACAGAGCAATGAGGTGGAACTAGGATTGAATAGAATTAGGGCAATATCACATTGGGGGAGTTTTGTTTCATTTCCCAAGATCCCAAGCTTTGCTTTACCTTTAAAACCCATTTTTTACTGCCAAAATACGAACCTGGGAGTTTTCTGTACCAGTAAAACCATAAATTTAGTTCTAATCCATGTCCCCACTATTATATGAATTGTATAAAAACCTACCTCCATATAGGTAGGTCTTAGAAACAAAGTAGCTTAGTTCCTCAGGAACAACTAGTTGAATATAGGTAGCTTGCTTTATGTAAACCATTGACTTTTATTTCTTTTTTTTGAAATAAGTTTTTACTGATGTATTTTTTTTTACAACACCAGAGTTTCCCCCAGTATTCTCTCCTCTCCTCCTCCCAGAGAACCATCCTATACAACAAATAGCATTTTTGAAGGTTAAAAAAAAGGAGGAAAAAAATCTGTTCAACTGATAAAAGTTCAAAAACATGTTCAATGGACAATACCTATGGACCTCCAGCTACTGGATTGGTAGAGTCCTCTTATTCCTATCCTTTCAAACAATGCTAATTACTTTTAAAAAAAAAGCAGCTCCACATATTTATCCCATTTGGAATGCTATGGGAGGCCCCAACTTCCATTCTCAGTATCAGCTACTGAAGTCAAAAGTCACTCCCCTATCTCTGTTAAGCTGGAACCCCAAGCCCTGTGACTGGAGTCTTCCTCCATTGCTGCCCCAGAATCTGTCCTTGGAGAGGCTCACAGTCATCAATTAATATTTCTTTATGGGTCAGCTAGACTTTGGGGACTTTTACCTAGAAACTATTATGTATAAAAATGTTTCTATTGGAAAATGTATTCCTGACTTCTAAACAAACGATATGCTAGCAAATTTTCAGAATGCAACTGCTTCATAAGTTTAATTATGGTTTCCACTGAGATTTCCTTGTGTTTTTCTTCAATGAAGACATTTCAATATGTCTGTTTTAAAAGAAAGAGTCAAAGTCTAGTCCATTAAGGCAACAGTCTTAAATTAGATGCTTAATTTCTTTAAGCGTCTTATTAAAAAAAATTAAGTATCTAATAACATATTTTTAAAATTATAATAAATTTAGCTGTTACCATTCTAATTGTGAGCTCTCTGACCTACTACTGGAGGTCATGAATAGAATTAAGGGAAGAATATGCTACAATGGAAAGCGCACTGGGTTGGAGGCAGAGTAGCTTAGGTTTTAATTGTAGCTTGAGAATATACGAAATTACTCATGTAATCTCAAGTAAGTCACTTAATCACCTCCCTATGCCTCAGTTTCCTCATATTTGAAGTAAGGGTATTGTACCAGATAATCTCTATGGTCCCTTCCTGCTCTAAACCTATGGTCTTGAGCATATCCAACAACAACGATAAGCTTATTAAGTACAAATTTTGTATTAGGTGCTATGAGGGATACAAAGATGAAAAATACTTGGTTTTTGTTCTTGAATAGCTTTGTGGATTATTAGCAGATGGATAAATCCATAAATGGATGCAAATAGCTATAAAATACTTTGGAACATGATTGATAAGTAGAAGCATGCACATACATTCAGCAAGACATCTGAGGAATAAGTGACTATCTCTGGCAGATGTGTGTGTGCAGAAATGGATCAAGAAAGGTTTCTTGATGAGGAGATACCTGAGTGGCCCTTGAAGGATGGGAAAGAATTTGAGCTAGCCAAAGTGGAGGTGGGAAATTACATGCTGGGTATGCGAGATGCCATGAACAAGTATAAGAATGGGATAGGAAGAGATCTAGTAAGAGCAGATTGCTCAGTTTGGCAGAAATGATATGTTTAAATAAGAAAACTGAAGAGGTAGGCCAACTGCTTATGATAGAGGGCCCAGAACATCAAGCTAAGGAGTCTGGACATATTTAGTAAGTGATGGTGACATATTGGAGAATTTGGAGGAGGACAGTTATATGGTGAAAATTGTGTATTAAGGGGATTATTTTTATAATAAGCATGGAGGACAAGTTGAAGAGGGGCTAGTTGAGAAGCAAGGGGAACAATCAGGAGGTTATTGTAATAGCCCACAGGAGAGGCAATGAGGGCTTGAACTAAAGTGCTGTAAGCAAGAATAGAAAAGCAAGAAAATAGCCATGCATAATGCAAAAGAAAAGAACATCATATATCATGTGACTGTCCCATTTGTAGTAATGAGGACCCCTTTGTCCATGCAGGAAACAACCAATGAAGGACTCTTGGCACAATGGTTTATAGTTTATTATAAATGAAAGAAAAGTAGTTCCCTTCTCAAAAGAGAAGACAGAACCCGGGTTGTTTCTATAGCATATGGAACAAGAGATCTTTCTTTGGTCCATTGCATTGTTAAGAAAGAAGGCAAGCCGTAGTTTCAAGTTCAAGTTACCAGTCATTGAGGGGATAGTTAAAACCTAAGGTGGTCTTGCTTTTTATAGTGAAACTAATCCCTAGAAGCACTTTACAGCAGAAAACTAATACAAACCACAGATAATAACTTAATAGTAAAAGCTTGGATAGAAAGAAACCACACTGGTGCCTCACTGACTGTTGCAATAAGGCCAAACTCCTCTGCTTGGCTTTCAAAGCCCTTCATCGGCAGGATTCATTCTACTTATCCCATTTAATTTCCCATAATACTCTTCCAAACACTGTTTTCCCAAGTCAAGTCAAGTTTACTCATTGTCCAACAAACACACCACACTCCTTTCTTCCCAAATGCCTAGGCATACACATGTTCCCTCCCAGTACTCTCTCACTTTTCACACTCTCCAATAGCCACATGGACTAGAATATTGTTTTCCCCTAATATAAACCACACACCAAAATTATATTTACTTTAAAATAAAAATTTACATATATGTTGAAAAATAATGCTGATTATAAGCTACACTCAGAATCATGGAATCAGAATCAAAAGGGATCTCAGTGATCAGTGTTGGTACAGTAGAAGGAATACTGATTTTGAAGGCAGAAGACCTATTTTTGAATCCTACCTCTGTTACTAATTACCTGTGGGACCCTGAGAAAGTCACTTCTCTCTGGGTCTCGGTTTTCTCATTTGTTACATGAGAAGCATGGGATGGATGTCCTCTGCGGTCCATTTCAGTGATAAATCTATGACTATGTGATTCATCTAGTTTAATTCACACTAATACAAAAATTACCTCAATAATATTCCTGAGTTGTCATCCAGCATCAGGTTGAAGACTTTAAGACCTAATTACAGAGGCAATTCCAAATTTTTCTTTCTAACAAGCTGAAATCTGCATGTTTACAACTTCTATCATTGCTCCTAGTTCTGCCTTAAATGATATGCCCACTCTCCACCCCTCCCCAAACAGGCCTTTTGTAAAAGTCAGACGCACAGCCTATATCTGGATCAATATACTTTGATAGATCCATGACCTAATTAGTGTGGATATTCCCTCCAAAAGTATAAGTCACAAAGCCAACCATGTTTTCTTACTTTGTACGATTCCTTTCTAATGAGCCGTAGTGGATTTACCTAACTCAGTGGAAACCTTCTTCTGGTCTTTTAATATTTTGTGGACATCAGTGGACTGACCCACTTCCTCTTCTGGTCCATATATGTCCTTGATGATGTCTTTTAGAGAGGATGATTGTAACAGATATCTACCATCACTGTGATATCTTGCAGCCCATTTATATCCGTGATATGTCTTTCTATCATATTTAGGATCAACAATGATTTTGATTCATGTAAGATCACAGTGCTTTAAAATTCATAACCATATGGGATCCCTGAGAGTAATATTGGTGTTAAAAATATATAATTTTGATTTTTTTAAGGTTGTGGCATTCCATGATTCACAGGTATATAACATTTCTTGGAGGGGGCCATCTCCAGTCATCCTGATCTATATTTTACCACTGGACCGAGATGGTTCTGGAGGAGATTGTGAGGCTGGTGACTTTGCACAGCCCTCCCTCACTTAAATCCAATTCACGTGCAAGTCATGGCATCACCTTCTTGATGTCATGGACCTCTTCAAGAACAAAAGACAAACAACAACAACAATATTTCTTGGAGCATAGGGATAGAGACTAAACCTATGATTTCATTTGTATAATAAATTCCCAGATGAGTATATTGACATTTAAAAGATGGGTTGTCAGGGCAGAGTAAAGTTTGGGATCATGGAAAATGCAACAAGATTCACCTAATGTGATGCAATCATAGGCCCACTCTCCTCCCCATCTTTAGTGTATGTTCAGGATATATGTCTTGATGGATTAACTCAATGGACTTCCTATCCAATTGCATGTCTTGATCTGGGCAATATGCACTTTTTTTTCTATGAGAAATACTGGCCCAATTACTTTACTCTCCTAGGTGAGATTACTAGTTTACTGAGGGCACAGGCCATGTCCTAACCTTCTAACATATGAAGACCTCTTTTATATTAAAAGAATTACTGGATTCCAACAATATAGTAATTTTAATTATTGTATTCATTGATTGAGAAAATGTGATGACAAAAAGGTAAAATAATGTCATTTTCCTTATCTATAAAACAATGATCTGAAATCTTCCCTCTAACTGTACCAGCTGAAAACTCTAAGCTGCTCTTCTCCTCCTGAGAAAAATGTGACAAATGCTAGTTTTTCCAAAGGCTACCAATGCTGTCTTCTGGAAGTTGCTGCAAGCATTCCTGAATTTCTCTTGGGTAGTTTCTCCGTTTCCTTAGTTGGAGAAAATGTTAATAATAATTAACAATGTTGTTGTTGAGTCATTTTCAGTCATGTCCTACTCTTCGTCACCCCATTTGGGGTTTTCTTAGCAAAGATATTGGAGTGGATTGCCATTTCCTTCTCTAGCTCATTTTACAGATGACAAAATTAAGATAACCAAAGGTAAGTGACTTGCCCAGGGCCACACAGCTAATAAGTGTCTGAGACCAGATTTGAACTTGGGAAAATGAGTCATCCTGACTCCAGGCCCGGCATTCTATCCATCATATCACCTAGCTGCCCTTCTCCATGACCCTGTGGACCATATCAAACCAATACTGTCCATGTGGTTTTCTTGGCAAAGATACTTCAGTGGTTTACCACTTCCTTCTCCAGTGGATTAAGGCAAATAGATGTTAAGTTACTTGTCCAAGGTCACACTGCTGGTGAGTGTCTGAGGCCAAACTTGAAATGAGGTCTTCTTGACTCCAGAACCAGCTCTTTATCCACTTTATCCATCCATAACCACCATTTATAAAGTGCTTCCAGGTTTACAAAGTGCTTTACATATATTATCACATCCCTATCCCTCACCCCATTAAGAATTCCAGTGCTTTCCCCCTTTTCTTTCCTATGTATCTTCTATATAGCTTGCTCTGTATGCAAGTTATCTTCCCTGTTAGATTGTAAGCTCCTTGAAGGAAGGGCCTGTGCTTTGCTTCTTTTTGTATCTCCGGTGCTTAGCATGGTGCCTGGCACACAGGAGGTGCTGGACAAATGTTTAATAGACTGATGAACAACATCTGATTCTCACAAAAACCTTGTAAGATAGGTTATCATTATGCCCATTTTATAGATGAGGAAATAGACAAAGAGGTTAAGTGCTTTGCCAATGGTCACATGGTAAATTTCTAAGGCAACATTTGAACTTAGGTCTTCCTGACTTCAAGTCCAGCCCTCTATCCACTGCGCCACATAACAGAGCATCAACAGGAGCATATTGAATTTAATTTCAAGAAGACAGGATTTTAAAGCAACTGAAGATATTCAGCCTGAAGAACAGATGATTCAGAGAAAGGAGAGCCTGTTAGTTGTCAAGTCAACAAGCAAGTATTAAGCTCTTACTTTCTGCCAGGTATTGTGCTAATATTTATCTGCAAACATTTCAAGTACTGTCACATGTGAGAGAGACTGGGCATTGTCTGCTTGGCCTCTGAAGGCAGAGCCAAGAGTAATGGGTGGAAATTGCCAAGAGGCAAATTGAGGCTTGAGGTAAAGGATGAACTTCCTAACAATCGGCGATGTCCCAGAGATAGAATGAACTTCCTGTGAAGGGAGAGGTTACACCCTGATCAGAAATTTTAAAGCCGGGTCTTGGATTACCACTTAGAGGGGATATTCTTGGTCAGGTGTGATTGGGCCACATGGTCTCTGAGAACGTTTCACTGCTGAAACACACAGAGGCACTCTCTATGGAAATGCCGTGAAGCTAACACACAATGACAACTGGGGGGGGAAAGTCCAACACTTCCAGCACTAATCCCTGGGCTTGTTGGTGCAGAGACTTTGAATTAAACAAACAAGGTCTCTGTCCTCATCAGTGGGGATGTGGAGACAAAATGAGAGTGCAAATTGGAGTGCTGGAGAATGAACTGGCTCAAAGCAGAATCCAGCTGTTCTCAGAATCGTAACTATGAAAAATTCTTAAAAAAAAAAAGTGAAGGGGAAGGGAAGAAAAAAAAAAACAGAAGGAGCTTTTCACTATTGTTTTAAGCCTTCCTAGGGAAAGAAAGTCTAGAGACTCCCCATGTTTTGCTGGAGTGACAACATTATTCAATGTTTTTCTTGTACACAACTATTTCCCATCCTCAAAGGTTCTGACCAAAATAATTTTATGCCATGTCATTAGTGATTTCCCATGTGATGCAGCAGCTGTGTGTTGGAACTATCTGAGAGGTCTCCTCCCTTCTACCCCAGGCTCACAAGTACCCTGCCTTTTTCAGATTTGGCTCCATTAGCAGAAAGAGTGAAAGTCTATTTTTTGCATCACTCCTCTTGGACTAGGGAAACCTGAGTGATGCTTCTGCTTAGAACTGATCAATGTTGAGCCCTTTTAGGAAACTCTGCTATGGCTTAATCTTGGATACTCCAGAACAAACAAAAGCCATACTTGCGTAGAGAGGAGTGGTCCTGTCATGTGAATGGTATAGGGAACTTTCTGATGGAAGAGAATCTTTCTACCAATGCTGATGACCAATTGCTTTAAAGTCCTAGAAAGTTACCCAGAACACAGAGTAATCAAGTGACTTGTCCATTGCAGTCACACAGTCAGTACATGTCAGATGTGGAATTTGAAGCCAGATCATCTTGGTTCTGAGGCTGACTCTCTATTCACTACTAATAGTGATAGTAATGATGGTGATGATGGTAATGATGATGATGATTAGCTTACATTCTTCAAGTGATTTAGGGCTATGAAATACATTTTTTTTAAAGCAATAGGGGTTAAGTAACTTGCTCAAGGTTACACGGCCAGTTATTTCTGGGTGTGGTGCTGAGTATCTGAGCCCGGATTTGATCCCCAGGTCATCCTGACACTGAAGCCGGTGCTCTTACTCGCTGTGCTACCTGGCTGCCCCCTATGAAATACATTTTAATTCCTCATAATTACATTCTTCTTTTACAGAGAAGGAAACAAATTCATGGTGAAGCTCATGGTTTGAAGGTGCTATAGGGTTGATAATTCAAGCCAATTCATACCCAAATCATGTCGAGAGTGTGTAATATACTTGATGAGTGGTCATACCACTTCCATGTAAAGACTTCCAGAAATGGAGAACTCATTGCCTCCTGAGGCATTCTGTTCTACTTTTGAACAGCTGTAATTGCTAGAAGGCTTTTCTTTAAGCAGAAATTTGCCCAACTTCCATCCAATGGTCTTCATTCTGTCTTTAGGGGCCAATCAAAGCAAGTTTAATGCCCTTATACATGATGGATATTCAAATTCTTGAGAACATTTGTCATGTCCCCCAAATCTCTTCTTTTCTGGGTGAATTTGGACATCTGATGTATTTAGCAATCCTTACTATCTTAATTTCATTTGAAAATTTTTAAAAAAAGGTACCATCTATGGCTTCATTGCAATTACTAACAAAAACCCTCCTCTCATATTTCCTATGTGACCTTGGTCAAATGTCACTCAGCCACTCTAGACCTCTGTTTCCTCATTTGTAAAATAAGTATTCTGACTAGATAAAGTCTGAAGTCCTTTTGAGCTCTAGATCATGTTCTCATGTTGAAAAGACCAGAATCAGAGACAAAGCCCCATGGCACTCCATTCAAGATTTGTCTCCTATTAATGTCAATCCATGAACAGAAAGGGAAGGGGGAAAGGAAGGGAAGAGAAGGGAAGGAAATAAACATTTATATAGCACCTATTATATGCCAGGAATAGTGCTAAGTACAGACATTATCTCAATTAATCATCACAACAACCCTTTGAGATAGGTGCTATTATATCCCGATTTTACAAATGGGAAGCCTGAGAGAGACTGAAGTTAAGTGACTTGCCCAGGGTCACACAGCTAATATGTGTCTGAGGCTGGATGTGACTTCAGGGAAGATGAGTCTTCCTGAATTCAAGCCTGGCACTCTATTCACTGTACCACCTAGTTACCTTTAATTCCTTCCTCTTGAACTTACTGTGTGACCTGTGGACAAGTCATTTCTGAGATTCACGCAACTCTCTAAGACTATAAGTTATGCATAGGTTGTCATGTGCTGAGAGTTTTCTTTTTTTGTTGTTTTTTCTTTTTATTTTTTGAGTGTTTTCTCACTAGGAGCTCCTACAGTGATGAAATCATAGGTCTTTCATTTATTAAAATATGTAAAATTAACATCTTAGAACTAGGAGAAACCTTGGAAGTTACCTAAAAGAGAAGTAATTTGTCCAAGGTCACAAGGAAGTAGCAAGCAGAAGCAGAATTTGATCTTGCGTTCTCAAACTGAAAATCCATCAAATTCTCAATGACACTCACCAGCCACATGATATGGTGCAATAAACAATGGACAGAGAGTCAGAAGACCCTAGTTTTAGTTTTATTTTGATACTAATTTGTGTGTGATATATGACAAATTAATTTGCCTTCTTGTACCTCAGTTTCCTTCTTTATTAAATAAAGGTGTTAGACTAGATGGTTGCTAAGATCCTTTTCAGCTCCAATATTCTATGTGCCATACCCTAGGCCAAAGATTATACACAAATTTGAACTTGTATTACCTGTTATGAATTTTCCTGATTATTCTATCATTTCCTATGCAACATCCTAATAACATTGTCCTAAAAAATATCATGCTTTAGCAGAAGTGCATGTCATTTCCCACTTTAATTTAGTCTCCACTGTCTGATCCCTCAAATTCTGTTTGTATAACGTAACACCAACATAATGGAGATCAGAAGCCAAGTCTTAGATTGCCTGCAGGATGAAGTCCAGACTCTTGGGTAGACATTGAGGGCCCTCCACAATATAGCTACACCCTTACTCTCCACTCTTTTCTCCTACTGCTTCTCTTCACAATCTCTATTCCCTGGACAAGTTCAGCTCCTCACTCATCTCCTGTTCCCTCCCTGCCCCCCAAACATATCCTGGCCTTCTTTTCTTTTGTGCCTTTGCTCAGAGTTCCCTATCATTAGAATTCAATATCCTCCAATTTCTGCCTACTGAAATCCTATCCATCCTTCAAAGTACAAACACCAGCTCCTTCTGTTTCTCCCAGATGGTAGCAATCTTTTTCTCATTTCAACTACCATCGCTGGTTTATTATTATTATTATTATTTTGAAAATGTTATTGATGTAACAAGGATAATTGAGGAGCCCCTGATTTTGCTGGTGCATGTTCATATGCTCCAGTTCCTTACTTAAAGACACACACTTTGCTGGGGGCCAATAAGACATTCCTTGTGTCCTTTCAGCCTCAAACAAAAAACAAAATCTTTCGTCTTTACATTCCCTTCATTTCTGAATATATTCCTCCCTTTCTCCTGTAAAGTGAGTCATCATCCCTTGTAAGAAAAAAGAAAGAGTAGACAAGAAGAGCAATGCAGCAAAATTAGGAATGAGTTACTTTTTAACCAACAAGGAGGACATGGTTACTGAAGTGGAAATGATGGGGATCTCAGAAGGAAGTGACTCTATCTTAGAGTCTGTGATCAAGGATCCAGAACACCTGGCATACCCTGACATGGATCTTCAATTTAAAGAGTGTGGGTTTCTTTAAACAGGTTCAGAGAAAGGATTTTGAGTGAAGTGACAGTGTGCTGGTCTCTGCTCTGGCTAAAATATCCAGAATATTTTATTCAGGTCCATTTGCCACATTTTAAGAAAGGTACTGACAAGCTGAAATTAATACAGAGATGGGTGAGTAATATTGTGAATAGACAAGACCAAGCCACATATGGGCAAAACTGGAATATTCATAGTTCCAAAACTCATTGCCCTTTCTTGAGTTCTTGTGGGAAGGTGCCTATTCTTGGTTCCATGCTTTAAAAGTCTATCATTGCATGTGACAGCAATGTGAATGGGAGGTCAAGTCGAAAAGCATTTATTAAGCACCTACTATGCACCAGGAGCTGCGCTAAGCACTGGATGTGGCATTAGGAAGCCAGTCAACACCCCCGCAAAAATGCAGAAAACCACTTTCATTTCTGTAACATCAGACCATACTTAGGCCTAAGTTAGGAGTGGACTTGGTGGGGAGGGGAGCTGGAATGATTATCCCAGGGTGAGAAAAGTCTAGGTCAGGATAAGGAATGTTTTCTCTGTTTTTATTTCTCATGCTATTCTATGTCTTCTGTTAGTGCTCTCTCTTCGCATACTAGCTGGTGCTATGGAAACCATGGGACAGAAATGTGAGGTTAATTGCAACACTTAAATAAGAGAGTGACATTCAGTTTTCCCTGAAGGAGCTGGGCAATTGGCTCACAAATGCACACAATGGCGGGGCCCCCGACACATGCCCAAGCTGTGTTTCTGAAGGGCTGAGCTGGGGAGGGGAGGTTCCATTTAAACTGGAGCCACTATTAGGCCCCATTGACAAAATGCCAATTAGAAGGAGGGAATAATGCTTTTAATGGAATTCATTTCCAAATAGGCAAAAGCTTTTCTGGAAGGGTCAGTCAACACTTCACAAAAAACCTGCCCTTGTAGTTCATTTCTATGGTGACTTCATTATCTCACATAAAAAAGAAAGGTCTAAATCCTGTGTCCATAATAATTCAGAGATGAGAGAAACTATTTATGGATCTCATTGCCCCCATTGGAAAGAAGTCATTTTCATCAAATGTTGCTGAATGTTACTGGACTGAGGCATTTGTTTCTAAGAAAATTGCAATCCATGAATCTCTACTTTCAACTGAAACAAGCAAGCATTTTGTTTGAGTCTTGCTCAGATTGGAAGAATGCAAAGCTTTTATGCCTTTTGGCCAGCAAGAATGAGCAAATTTTTATCATTTAAGTTGGTATGACTTTAATGATATATCATATTCTGAAAGGAGGCATGGAAAATGAAAAAAAAGACTGGATTTGGAATAAGGAAACCCAGATTCAAAGCCCAACGCTCTAAACTTGTGGTTCTTATCTGTGAAACAGAGTTATTAATATTGGAACCATATATCTCTCAGGATTCCTATAAGAAAAGGGCTTTGTACACCTTAAAATGCTATTAAGAAGTACTTTTATTGGTAATAATTTTCCACTTCTGTGGATAATACAAACTTAATATATAAAAAAAATAGAACTCATTTCCACTTCCCAAGTTAATACAAATGTTGATATTTCAAATATTCAAACTTTTTTTATACCACTCTTTCCAGTTACTCAGGACTTCAATTTTAAAGTAATTCTAGACTCTCCTCAATAACTAGTGCTCTATCAAGGGTGGGGAATCTTCGACCTCAAGGGCACATGTGGTCCTCTAGGTCCTCAAGTGTGGCCCTTTGACTGAATCCAAACTTTACAGAACAAATCCCCTTAATAAAATAATTTAAAACTCGGTCTTTTAAAATATGATTACAGGCATTAATATATGATAACCATGAAATTTGCTGCATTGATTGATTCTTCCTTTCACAATTCACTTTTGACTCAGTCAAAAGGCTGCACCCAAGGACCTACAAGGCCACATGTGGCCTCAAGGCCACAGGTTCCCCACTCCTGCTCTATAGTCTGTCAGCAAGACTCAGTTACCAATTTTTATTTCTTTTAATTCAATCAATATTCAACCCTTTCTCTCTACTCATATAACCATCAGCCTAGTTCAGACCCTTATCACTTCTCATTTGGAATACTATAACAGCCTCCTAATTTGTCTTCTAGCTTCAGATTTTTCCAAATCATTCTCCATGTGACTGTCAAAATGTTATGTTAAAAATACAAGTCTGACCATGTAACTCCCTGGCTTGTAAGGCTTCAGTTGTAAATAAGGGATGGGTTTTAATGTCTGAGAATGAAGATGGGATTTTAGATAAATCATTAAAATTTGGGGAACCCTGGCTATAATCTCCTCCTGAAAAGGAGAATTGTCTAAGGATGTTGTCTAAGGTCCAATGACCCTTCAGTAGAATGAATACAGAAGCCATTGTATGGTACAGCCACTCCTTGTTTTATTACACTTTGCTTCATTGTGCTTTGCATACACTGTTTTTTAGAAATTGAAGGTTTGTGGCAACCCTGGGTGGAGCAAGTCTGTAGTAACCATTTTTCCAACAGCATGTACTCCTATCACATCTCTGTGTCATATTTTGGTAATTCTCACAATATTTCAAACTTTTTCATTATTATTATATCTGTTATGGTGATCTGTGATCAGTGATCTTTGGTGTTAGCATTGTAATTGTTTTGGGGCACCACAAACCATGCCCATATAAGAAGATGAATTCAATTGATAAATATTGTGTGTTCCAACTGTTCCACTGACCTGCTGCTCCTCCATCTCTCTCCCTCTCCTGAGATATCCCTATTCCCAGAGACACAACAATATTGAAGAATATGACATAAACTTAGTTGATAAAACAGCAGCAAGTTTTGAGAGGATATACTGCAATTTTGAAAGAAGTTCTCCTGTGGGTAAAATGCTATCAAACAGCAGCTCATGCCATGGAAAAATCTTTTGTGAAAGGAAGAATCAATCAATGCAGCAAATTTCATGGTTGTCATATTTTAAGAAATTGCCACAGCCACCCCAGCCCTCAGCAAAAACTACCCTGTTCAGTCAGCAGCCATCAACATTGAGGCAAAGACTCCCATCAGGAAAAAGATTACAACTTGCTGAAGGCTCAGATGATGGTTAGCAATTTTTAGCAAAAAAAGTATTTTTTTTTTTGGCTTTTGGAGGGCAATTGGGGTTAAGTAACTTGCCCAAGGTTACACGGCTAGTTTTATTTTCTGTGTGTGGGTGTTAAGTGTCTGAGGCTGGAACCAAACTCAGGTTCTCCTGACTCCAGGGCTGGCACTTTACTCACTGCGCCACCAAGCCGCCCCAACAAAGTATTTTTTTAAATTAAGGTATGTATGCTAGGGTATTTTTTTTTTTAGACATAATACTATTGTACCTTTAACAGACTACAGAATAGTGTAAACACAGATTTTATATGCACTGGGAAACCAAAAATTCACGTGATTCCTTTTATTACAATATTCATTTTATTGCAGTGGTCTGGAACCGAACCCACAATATCTCCAAGGAATGCCTGTATTTAGATTTGTGGGATTTTCCATAGGCTAGAGAGCCTTTCCCTTAATTTTCCCCTATTTGCAAACCAGTAAAAAGCCAATGGGGTTTTTCATGGACTGCAACATCAATATGAGTCAGCAGTGAGATGTGACAACCAAACAAATTAATGAAATCTTGGGCTTCATTAAAAGACCCAACAGCTTCCAGGAATAAGGAGGTGACAAACCCCCTATACTCTGCACTGGTCAGGTTACATCTGGAGCATTATGTCCAATTCTGGATGTCATAGATGAAGAACATAGAGGCCACTCCAACCAACCTGGATAATGAAGGGCCTCCAAGTCTATGACATATGAATGTTGATCAAAGGAACTTGAGAGGTTTATTCCAAAGAGAGAAGACTGGGGAGAGGTAGGAGGAGGAGAGAGGAAAGAAATGGCCTTAGTAACTATCTTCAAGAACTTGCGAAGCCCTTGGGCTGTGGCGCCCACCCCTACTGAAAAGACTGTTACATGGAAAAGAGATTAGACTTGTTCTAGTTAGTCCTAGAGGGCATAACTAGGAAAGAAGGAATTAATTTTGGCTTGGTATTAGGAAAAGCTTTCTAACAACAAGAGTTATTATCCCAAAGTGGAATGAACTGCCTCAGGAGGGAATGGGTCTTGGTTCCCCTTCATGGAGGTCTTAATGCAAGGGTTGAATGACCCTTGAATGTGTTAAGGATTCTTAATTACATAGAGTTGATTATCACAAACTTCACTGTTGCTGTTTAGTTTTTTCAGGCATGTCCAATTCTTCATGACCCCATTTGGGATTTTCTTGGCAAAGATACTGAAGAGGTTTGCCGTTTCCTTCTCCAGCTCATTTTACAGATGAAGAAACTAAGACAAACAGGGTTAAGTGACTAGCCCAGGGTCACACAACTGGTAAAGTATCTGAAGCTAGATTTGAACTCGGGTCTTCCTGACTCCAAGCCCAGCACTTTATCCACTGTGCCACCTAACTGCCCCATAAGCTTCACTAAGTAATATAAGTCAGGAGGCAAGAGTGAACACTGGCCTTTGGTTTTCCTCATAGATAACTTGGAGGGTTTTTGTGAGGATCAAATAAGATAATATATGAAAAAAAATATATATATATATATAAATATATACACATACATATATACATACACTCATGGGTACATATATGTATGTGAATGTATATGTGTGTTATGTATACACACACACATATATATATCTTTACAAAGTGCCATATAATTTTCAGCTATTGTTACTATTACTATTATGTGTAATGCAATATAGTAGCAATTATAGGCACAGTTGATAGACAGACTGGGTCTGAAATAAGGAAGACCTGAGTCCAAATCTAGATGCAGACAACTTACTAGCAGTATAACTCTGGGCAAGTCACTTAACAACTACTGACTGGGTTTCCTCAACTGTAAAATGGGGATAATAATAGAATGTACCTCCCAGAGTTGTGCAGATCAAATGAGATATGTAAAATGCAATTGGCACAGTACCTAGCTAGCACATAGTAAGTGTTATATAAATGCTTATTCCCTTCCACCCCAGTTGAAAAAAAAAAAACACATTGATTTGGAGTCATGGGACGTGGGTTCAAGCCTCAGCTTTGCTACTTACTAACCCTGTGACCTTTGACAAGTCAGTTAATCCCCAGTTTCCCCACATTGAATAAAAAGAGGTTGGGTTAGATATGTCTAACTCCTTTACAAGTCTGACTTTCTATGATTTTATATGTTTTCTTTCCATACGAAGTCCTCCCACAAATCCAGAAAGACAATTTCACCAAAGAGAAGTGATTTTTAAAAAGATAAGCTTTCAGAAAGAAAGTAAATGATCAACTACCATAAAAAAAATAATAAGAGGAATACAGATTAAGGAAACCATCAGGTTTGACTATAGGCCCAGCAAAAGGGGGGAAAAAATGAAAGACAGAAGTAGTCGACTGTGAAGACAAACACACTAATACACAGATTGCTTATGGAGTTATGAAATAGCTTGTGCTCCTTCCTCCCATGAGGAGATATGAGGATGAGAAATATTCAAATTGTACTATGCAGAGGTGACCAGGCTTCTACTGTGGGAAGCTATGCCCCTGTAGGGAACGAGAAGACTTAAGAGTGACAGATGATCAAGGAACCCACCCTTCCTTCTAGGAAAGCTGGCTGGATAGTAAATTAGGACCCTATTCACAGAGATGGAGAAAGGGGGTGGCGGTGGAGTTTCCCTATGGACAAAAACAGCCATTAGTACAATGTGATCCTTGAGATACCATCAATTTTACTGACTGCACATGAAAAAAAAAAGCATTGCCTCTCTAAGAGGATGAATTTTCTTCCAACAATAGTAAATCACTGGCATTTGTCTAATTATACTTGGTGCTCCTTTCCCTCCTTTTCTAGTGACAATCCCCTCCATCCCCAACTAAATGGAAAAAACAACAAAATAAAAAAATACTTTACCTAAGAGTTAGGGCTGAGAACAGAACAGAGAAGAGATGACTTAGGAGGGAAAAGATGGCTATATTTAAATTTCTGAAGGGCTGTCATAGAGAAAGGATCAAATTTGTTCTGCTTGGCATGGAAGTACAGACAGTGAGTAGAAGTCACAGACAAACACATTTAGACTTGTTATAAGCAAAAAAATTCTTAACACTTAAAATTGTCCTAAAGTGGGGTGAATAGGTTGCTATGGGAGGTAGTGAATTCCCAAAAGGGATACTGGAGGTCTTCAGACATAGACTGGATAACCATTTTGTTGGATATGCCATAAAGAAGATTATTGGCCAGCCATGGGTGGGACTACATGACCTCTGAGGTGTCTTTCATATTTGCAATTCTATCATTCGATGATTACGTGTACCATGAAACAGGGGGAGTCAGCATCAGGCCTGAGCATCCTGATTTACAACATGAATACTTACAGAAAATCAAGCTGGCAAATCCTGATCCAGATCTAGTCTGGCCAAAGTTAGATCCATAGGGCCAGATGCCAGGCTACCTTAGGGTATCTCTTTTGTAGAATGAAAATAGGCTTCTCGGGATGGTGGGTTCACCTCAAATTGAAGATATCCAATATAAATAATCTTCATTGATAAACTTGATTAATTAAATTGAAAAAGGCTTTCTTACTTTTCCAAAGGATTCAATGAATTGTGTTTCCTTTAAATAGCAGAACTCCCCTAGTGAATTAAAGAGTCATTTTGCAATCATTACCTGGTGGAAATAAGTTTTAGGAGGAACAGCATAAGGAGTTGCTGCCAAAATTTATCACAGAAGAAGATAAAGCATCTTTGAAATTACTCTGTAAGCCAAAGGGAAAATGGCTAGGGCTCTTAAAGTATCATACATGCCTCCCCCACCCCCAACCCTCCACACAGAGTGTTTCTGACCCACACCTTATACTTTCTCACCTTACTAACTTTGTTCACACTGTTTCCTCTGCCTCCCTACCCATTTCTATTTGCTGAAATCCAACTCATGATTCAGGGGCAATGCACATACCACCTCCCTCCTGGAGCCTCCCTTGATATCCTTTAGCTGGATGTGATACCTCTATGTGAAGTTCTATAGCACTTGGGTCTCTCCTCTCTTTTAACAACTATTACATTCTATCAGGAAAACTGATTCTGATCCCATTTCTGAGTCTTATAACTCAGTAATGCGACCAAAATAACCAAGCAAGTGCGACTAAATAAGATAATTGCTGACACTCAGTTTCCTCATTTGTAAAATGGGAATCATAATCCATTGCCTACCTCGCAGAACTGTGCTTAGAAAGCACTTTGTAAATTGTAAAGTTATCGTGTTTCCCTTAATAAACAACTCGCACACGTTCACATAAATAACTATTAGCAGTATAGGCAGCACACTGAAAAGAAGTTTGGATTTGGTCAGAGGTTGGGTTGAATCCCAGCTCAAACACTCATTAGCTGTGTAACCTTGGGCAAGTGTCTTCACCTCTCTAGGTGAGGGATAGGGAACCTTCTCTAGGCTTTTGTCATCTGCAAAATGAAGGGGTTACACTAGATAAGTTTACTTAAGTTACCCTGGTTTGTCATGGATACCTTCGGCAGTCTAAAACCTAGGGATCCAGTCTGAGAATCACATCTTTAAATGCATGACATAAAACACATAGGATCACAAAAGAAACTAATTCTATTAAAATATGGTTACTGAAATATGTAAATAGAGACAAGAGGAAAAAAAAGACAAGAGAGAAACCAGTTTAGGAACCCCTAGACTAGTAGATTTTTCAGATCTCTTCCAACTCTGAATCTATAATGCTAGGGTGCTCTGAATTAAGCTAAGTTGTACCTGATGCCCCAGGGATAAAAACAAAGGCAAGTGGACCCAGTCTTCCTCTTTTCAAAGTCTGCATTCTTCTGTATTCTTGGCAGAAGGAGAGGGGAAATACAAGAGTATTCAGAACAACAATAAGCACTATTTGCATAATGGATCCAAGGCTAAAAAGCTTTTACTGGCAGTCACAAAAGAGAATTGCTTTCTGAGAACTGAGTGACAATGAAGGAACTTCCCAGCCTCCAAGAACACCAAAGAGATAGAGTATATCCTCTTTTCTTAAAACAACACTTAATGATTTGAGGAGATATTAAGTAGTTTAGGTCCAATTTGAAATCCTCTTTATTTTTCACCATTTGGGTCCAGCCACAGTTGGGGAACACATACATCCCCAGGAAGAAGTTGGCTTATGTTAATAGGGAATGAGGCTACATGTCTATAAATGAAACCATTCACCCTAACTCTAGTCTGAAACATATAAATGGGCCCTGCATTAAGCATCCTTGATCAGAGAAAACTCAACCGTCCTCTGAGGCAGTTGAAATATGATTCATTTTACAGAAAATCAATTTCCACACAACCTTTCAGAATCAATTTATTCTCCAACTATAATAAAATTAGCTTCAATGTGAATGGCTCAGTGGAAAGGGCAGTCTTCTTATTCATGGATCCTGAATTCCAATATTGTCACTGATATCTGAATGAATTTTTTTTAATTACTAAGCAAAGCACCATGTCAAGCTCTGAGAATACAAACAGAAAAGCAGTCCTTGTTCTCAGTGGGTTTTCATTCTAAAGGGAGGGATAATATCTATAGAAGGTCTCAGCTCCAAATCAGATGGAAAGGGCCCTTAGTGCTTAGGGGACAAGGCAGGTGGTGATGATCTTTCTTAAAGTAGTTTCCATAGATACAATCCTATTAGTTGCTGATGCTGAACCACTGGCCAGTGCCAGGTGTGAAAGGATTTTCTCTTCCCGGTCTTCAGTAACCATGGCCAGGGTTCTTCTCCACCTGAGTTGTTCCCCTGGACAGTGACTGGGCTGGAAGTAGGACAGGGAGTCCAACTGTTCCCAGGGCTCTTGGGTTACTTGTCAATCAGTAGCAACTGATCAGAAGTTGGTGGTGGTGGTGAGGAAGGCAAGACCCTTCTCCACAAGGGTTACTCCTGGGGCGGCCAGGTGGCTCAGTGAGTAAGAGCACCGGCCCCAGCATCAGGAGACCCAGGATCGGTTCTGGCCTCAAATATTTGGCACCCACACAAAAAATAACTGGCCATGTAACCTTGAGCAAGTTACTTAACCCCAATTGCTTAAAAAAAAAAAGTTACTCCCCCTTAATTGTGGCTGCAAGGTCCAGGCTAGAAGCCAAGGCTGGTGGTCTCTGGTGCTGCGGTTTCCAGGGCTCCCAAGTTGAGGGTTCTGGACTGATTCCATTGGTGCCTGAAGGGCAGAGATAGTGGTGATGTTTTGTCTCACTTGGCACATGTTTTCTCTTGTCTCTTCTTCAGGGTGTCTTGTTTCAGTGAGACTGGACTGCTTACTTTCAACCTGGGTGGTCTTCAACAAGTCACTTAACTTACAGGAACCTCATTTTCCTCATCTGTAAAATAAGGAGGTTGAACTAGTTGGACTCCAAATGTATTCCAATTCTAGATCAATAGTACTATGGCTCCATGAAATACATTATCACAATTTATCCTCACAGCAGCCCTGTGAAATAAGGAAAAAACCACCTTACCCACTTATATACATGACCAAGAAAGAAAGAGACTGAGAGAAGGTGATGAAGAGGAAGAGAGAAACACAGAAAGAGAAACAAAGAAGAAGAGGGAGAGGGAGATAGATAGAGGGGGAGATGGGAAGAAAGACAGATGGAAAGAGACACACAGAGACAGACACAACGCATATTAAGTGCTTACTAGGTGGGATGTGCTTATTTTTTTATTTTAAAAGAAGACAGTCCCAAGTGGGTTGAATGGAGAGACAATATCCACAATTGGCTGTGAGATCATAAGGCATATGCAAAAATCAGAACCATATTCAAAAGGGGTAGTGGGGTTTCCCAAGTCAGCAAGGGCCTTCCCTCCCTTCACTTGAGTTATTCATACTAAGGACTGGATCACCACTTGTTGAGATGTTAAAGGGTGAGTACTTGCTCCTCACCCCTCACCAGAGCACGTCTTAAAATAATCAGTTCCGGCAAGGTTCTTGACCAGGGATTTCAGGTGCTTTCAGTTACAAAGATGCATTCCAAGAAGGGGAGGCACACCCCACTGAGAGACCAAAGAGACTGAGCCAATCCATTAGTTAGTGCCAGGGTAACCTCATCTCCTTCAGGTCTGCTGGGGCAGCTGCCAGGTGAGGAGTGTGAGAACCATTCCCAGGCTGTGGCTAAGGAAAAATCAAGCCTTGCCTCGTGATGCTGGCTTGAGAACCAGGAGGAAAATCCAGATCTTGTGTGTGAAGACCACACCCCAATAAGCTGTTTTTCTTTAGTCTTCGAAGGCCTGTTTAAGGAATTTTGTTTCTTCCTCTGACACTTGGGTAGGGGGTATGGAGGGAAGAGGTGATGATATGAAAGGCATTCAGATCTTATCTTCCAGCCTGATCCCCCATTCTCTACAACCTCCGTGGAGGCCTGGGATTCCACAGAAACAGTCAAAAGCCCCGGCAATGGGCCATGTAGTTTAACGTGAATACAATCTTTGTCTGCTTGCTTGGTACCTACTTTTGAAAATCGGCAGCTAAGTTAACAGTTTCTCCAATAGCACTTCTGGTTGGCACAATTTATTTAACCTTTAAATCTACCTTGGAATAGTTATTTTTCATAGGTGTAATCTCCCCAACTAGTCCCTAAACACTAGAGCACAGGGACAAGGAAGGTCTTATATTTATTTTATATCTCCCACAATGTTTTGTAAATTCTAGAGCATTGTCAATAAAGGCACCTTTTATTCAGCCACAAGAATGGAGAAGCATCAAAATGGGAAAGCCTGGATTCTAGCCCTGACTCTGTTATTAACTAGCTATGTGAACTCTGGGTAAATAATTTCAACTCTCTGCTCCTCAGTTTCCTTATCTTGTAAAATGTGGAAAATGGACTAATAATAGATTGGTAGATCAATGAAAAGCTATCGGTGTTGTCCCAAAGGTGGTTCCAGTGAACCCACAGTAGATAAGTATACCTTTCCCAATAGTTTACCTATCCCAATACCTTTATCCCATTTTAAAAAGCAGTCATTTTCTCCTCCTGCATGAGTACACAGAAAATTAAACATAAAAGAATAGTATAGCAGGATAGACACTTGACCCAGAATAATTTGTATCCAAACTCCATCAAAAGGAAAAAAATAAAAAGACCGAGATAATAATAAGCAACTATAAAAGAACAGTATCAGCATATCAACTTGTCCCAGTACCATTTCTATCTAAACAAACAATATGAGAATTACTTTTCGATAACAATAATAATGGCTGATATTAGTAAAGAACATTAATTAAGGTTTATAAAGCATTTTGCATAGATTTTTGTCGTTTGATCCTGTGATGTGGGCACTTAGATATTAGTGTTCCATTTTGCAGAGAAGTAAAAGGAGCTCAGAGAGGTCATGTAGTTTAGTAATAACAGAGGTGAGATCCGAACCCAGGCTTTACTAATTGTAAGATAATGCTGTCTAAGAATCCTTCTTGCTCTAAAATTCTAAGCATATGTTTTCTAAAGTAAGTGTTTTGAAATCCAACATCATGATATCTGAGACCCTTCTGATGTACCCTGAGGAGAGAGTGGATAGGATTCCTCCCCTCCATAAGCACTAAGCTTAGGAAGTCAACAAGTGCCCCTGCTTAGTCACTATTTGCCTTAGTTTCCTCATCTATAAAATGGGGATAATAACATCTTCCTCACAGGTTTTTTTGTGAAGATAAAACGAGATAAGACATATAAAGCCCTTTGTAAACCTTAAAACATTATATAAATGCTAGATCAAAAGATTGGGGCAGGGAATATAATAATTGCTACCTTCAAATACTTACACTGATAAGGAGATTAGACTCATATGTGACTCTAGACTTGAGCTCTGTGGAGAAGTGTGTGCAGGCAGATTTGGGCTCAATGTGTAGAACTTCCTAACAATCTGAATTGAACAAAATTGAAATGGACTGATTTGTGAGGTAGTGAGTTCTGCAGTGACAGGCAAAAGAACTGTCCTGGGAATTGGGCCTGTGACAGAAGATTGGAGAGGAGGGAGGATAATTTTCCATGGTTTGGTTATGTATATAGTGGGAAGGGATGGAGCCTTGGGAACTTCATGGAGTAGAGAAATTCCCACTTAGGTTTGTGTACCCCTGACTGCCCTGAAATGGCCCCTGGTTTTATGAGGAGGGGTTCCTAGGTCACAGCCCACCTGGACCTCTGGCCCAGGCATACCAACCCTACCCAATTCTTTCTGCGACACTCCCAATACAAAGAAATCTCTTTAGGAATTCTGAGAAGTATATTTATGATTCCTGACCAAGGCATGAAAATAAGCCAGGCCTGCAGAGTGCGACGAGAGTTATTGCAAATTCTTTTTCCTCTGCAACAACTCACGCTGAACTTCAGATTGATTTGATAGCTCCCTTAGCAGTTGCTTTCATATTTCTGAACCTATAAAATTACATATTTGAAGGGATTATTCATTTTTCTCTACAGAAAACATGCACACCCATAATGCTTTAATAATTATATCCAGATGTATTGGGGGGGTCTTGGACAGGGGGTTTCTTTAGCTAATTTGAGAACATACTGAATTTCAGTCTCTATTGAATAGTTCAAGAATGGATAGAATGTAAAGTACCTTTTAAGTCTCCCACTCATGCAATTTTAATATTTTCATCATTGAAGAATGATAGGTTTTTGAAAAATGCCATTTTAAAATGCTGTTCTCCTCTTTTCTTCCTTTCACCTAGCACAAGTCTCAGATTTAACTTAACAAAGGCCAGGAAAATATCCTTCAGGATATTTCAGGGCTAGGTCATCATGTATATACCTTCTCTCCCCCCACCCTGCTTCCTGCTCCATCCCTCAGTCTTTGGGATGTAGGGCACAAGAACAGAGCTAGGGGTGAAAACTCATGCATTCAGCAAGCATTTCAACGCCAGCTATATAGCACATCCTACTCAAGTTGCTGCGGATACAAAGTGAAACGAGCACATTTGTTCAATGAGACTTTTTTGATGGTCTTGGCCCTTTGCGATCTCTCAATTCCTCCTCAAGTCCTACAGCACATACTACTCTTACCATTTAAAACTATGCTATTTTATAATATTATTTTCTTCCTATGTGTCCCAGAGAGATACTGTGGTATAATGAAAAGAAGGCCATACTGAAAATCAAGAAGGGGAGAATATATTTATTAAGTGCCTATGTGTCAGGCACTGTGCTAAGTTCTTTAAAAATATTATCTCATTTGATACAATAATCCTGGGAAATAAATGACATTATTATCCCCATTTTACAGTTGAGGAAACTGAGGCAGATAGGTTAAGTGACTTGCCTAGGGTCTCACAGATAGCTAGTAAGTGTGTGAGGCCAGATTTGAACTCAGGTCTTCCTGACTCCAGGTCCAGTGCTCTATCCACTGTACCACCTAGCTGCCCTTACTATAGTGCTAATAGCACCGCCATACTATTTATCATTACTATGTACTTACTATGATACAAAGTGAAGGGGAAAAAAATAGTCCCTGCCCTCAAGGTGCTTACATTCTAATGGGGAAGAAACATAAAAATAACTAGCTACATACCAAATATGTACAGAATAGATGGGTGATGATCTTAGAAGGAAAGGCATTAACAAAATTAGCAAGACCAGAAAAGGCCTTCTACAGAATGGGGGATTTGAGCTGAGTATTGAAGGAAACCAGGGAAACCAAGAGGTAGAGAAATAAATGGCAGAATATTTGAGTATGAGAGACAGAGAGTGAAAAGGTACAGAAATGACAGGTGGAGGGAGCATCAGGAGAAAAGAAGCAAAAATAGAGAAGGTGGAAGGCAGTAAAATGTAAGAAGCCCAAGATGGTGGGAAGAGGTTAGGTTACCAGTAGCTTTGAATACTAAACCAAGGAGTTAGAATCAAATCACCTATCTGTATCAGTAGATGGAGTTTCCAAGCCAAGAGTTCCCCACATCAGTGAAAAAAAAAATGTGTCTGAACCAAGAAACAAACAAACATAATCCTATGACCTGTCACTGCAGTAAGCTGCAGAAATATATTTTATACCTCCTTAGTCTTAGTGCCCAGAACTTATTACATGCTAGATAATGCTGTGATACAGATGTCTGTGTACATTAGTGTTCTTGGTCTTAAATACATTCAACATTAAACATATATTAGGTGAGCACATACCATGTAAAAAGTGTCATGTTTGGCACTTAAGAAATAAAGACATGGTATTTATTTTCTCAAAGAATTTATCTAGTTGAGGAGGTCCAACACATATAAAAATAGCTATAATATACTTTGATAATAAAAAGAAATGACAACTAAGAGAGATCATAGTGGGGACAGCTCAAGATGCCTTCTGGCAAAATATTGGTGGCTTCCAGAGGACTGGATCTTTATCCTTCCATTTGAAGGTATCCCTTCTGATCCAAAGAAGCAGCTCATCCCTGAAGCTTTTATACAAACTTTATGCTCTACAGAAGGAAAACATACATCCAAATTCAATCCAATTTCAATTCTACTAACTTTTATTAAGCACCTATAATTTACAATAAGATGAATACTTTTCAAAACTTAATCTTCAAAAGCATGTTTAATCACTTCTATTTGGGCCCAGCTCTCAACAAGATCATGAAGCAGAAAAAGGTTATACTTGATTCTGTCCTCTATCTCCTTTCAATTTTACTCTCCTTTCCTTCATCTCCTTTCCTTCCTTCATCTCTATAAAGCAGTGATTTCTGTCTCTTCTGTCCTATCCCTGACAAGGGCTTGCTTTCATCTGGCTAAGGTGATACTCAAATCATATCATATAAGCAGCCTCTTACTCTGCCTCATTCTGTGGTTGGCTGAAAAAAGACAAGCTGTAACAATAAATAAGCCTGCGAGATCACCGAGACCTCCATAGATATCATCAGACAAATCCTCAGGAAACCCAAATAATATTCTGGGATCCAGGCATGGTTTGTACTGATTTTGCTTCTTCAAACACCCTAGAAGGAAGTTCTCATGAGTCCCCTTCTCCAACACAAAGACAGGCATGAATGAGTAAATAGAGAGTTCATACATGCTGAGTGAAAAGTAAGTTCCAAGAGATGTTTAGACAGAGATGAGTTCTATAACTTGCCTCCAATTAGTCAATAAGTCTTCATGGAGAAGCTAGAAATTCAGGACATACATAATCGAGGGAAGTGGAGAATGTTAACTACAAATAAGGCATTGCTATTCACCACCACTATTTCTCTTGAGAGAATATTCCATGTGGAATGTATAACAAGACAAATCTTGGCCACATTTTGGGGGGACTTGCTAACAATATGGGTAGTGACATAGTGGAGGGAGAATTGCTAAAGCCAGGTCTAAAGTCTCCTAAGAGATTCAAAGGAGAACAGATACTTATGTTTCTGTTCTTTGTGAATATGAGTTTATGATTCATGACTCCCCTTCACATACAATGCAGAGAAGGCAGATATGGATCCTTGAGTGAGGAAGCTGCAACAGAGTTTGTGAAGAAAGGATGTCACCCAGCTGATATTACAGGGAGCTAGGAAATTAGGGCACTAGGAGATGGAATTAGTAGGCTGAGAGAAGCAAGATTTTAGAAATCAGAACATAGTAGGTTGTCTGTGCATCAAGAAATAGGCCTTTGCTGAAATTCATCTCTTTGGGCTTTAACTGCACCATGGTCCAGTTTAAACTGACCTTAAATTACATTTGATCTACTGTCTAGCTCCTCTGCACAGCTGTTCTTCATACTTTAACACACTCCCTCTTTACCAGTTTTTCTTAGAATCCCTTGTTTCCTTCAAGACTTAATTCAAATGCCACTTTTTACATGAGGCCTTTCCCCATTGCTATGCCCCCCCAGCTGCCAGTTTCTCCCCCTAAAATTAAATTTTAAATATAATTTTGGATAGAATCTTTATGGAAATATATACACACATATATATGCATATATGTATGTAGATAGATGCATTTTCTATATTGTTCCCTTCAATAGAATATAAGCCCCTTGAGGTCTTTAGCTCCAATTCCTAGTATAATACTTGGCAGATAGTAGATACTTTAAAAATGCTTGTTGACTGACTAGATGAAGAACTCGGTGTGTATTTATTTATTCATCCATCCATTAATCAAGGATTAATTTAGTCCTTACTATATGAAAGCAGAATGCTAGGTGTGAGTGAGCCATGGTTGCAGACAATTATATGGTGCTCCTCATCACAGTTACTTAAGCATGTGTTCTTACAGTGTGTCCTTACCCACCTGCTCTGGCACATATACCAAACCATAGACTCTGTAAGGGCAAGAATGATGCTAACTGTCCAGTAAAAAGGCAAAGCAAAACCGATTCCTTGATGCACAGACAACCTACTATGTTCTGGTTTCTAAAATCTTGCCTCTCTCAGCCTACTAATTCCATCTCTTAGCGCCCTAATTTCCTAGCTCCCTGTCTCGGTTTGGTGACACCCTTTCTTCATAAATTCTGTTGCAACTTCCTCACTCAAGGACCGATATCTGCCTTCCTTGTTTCCTTTGCCTTGGACATATGTTTCATGTTCTGGACCAATGGTGTCAAACTCGAAAAGCAAGATAGTCCATACACAAGGATCTCTGCAGGCCACGTACTGACTTATTTTTAAAATGTAATGTTATCTATGCTTTATCGTATTTTTATTCATTTTGTTAAATATTTACCAATTACATTTTAATTTGGCTTGGCAACACTGTTTGACACTGCAACCCTTGACTTTTGCTCTGTCTGGATATCACCTTTTGTGGAGTTCCTATTAGGGCAACTTCTGGTTTACAGACATCTCTTGGCTTTATAGTGTTTTTCTCCCTCATCCTCGCTTTCTTTCCCTGTGAGCCAACCAGTATCTCTCTGTGTCATGGCTTATAATCTCAAAGGTTTTCCTGACTTGTACCCCTAACTTTGAGCAGTGGGTCTTGTGTGTGTGTGTGTGTGTGTGTGTGTGTGTGTGTGTGTGTGTGTGTTTAGACTGTAGATCAAAGCCAGCTCTATAGTAGGGGCTTCCCATTGGTCTGTGAAATTCCTCAAAGTAGGAGAGTATTCCACACAGCAGAGGACTGCCTCCTAACAAAGAAACAATAAGGGAAGAACAAGTGAGACTCTTGGAATTCCATGTACTCTCCATAGCAGTGGCAAGTGTGTCCAAATTGGGGGGGGGGGGGGGGAAGTCCATCTGACATGATCTTTCTGACACCATGATGTTCAAGTCATTAAGAAAAAGCGTCTACTCATAAATCACAAAATCATTCCAGTTTAATGCCATTCCACAAGGACTGAGCGATACAATGTAACTAGCAAGATGCTAGAAACTTCCAGGAACTGAGTATTAAAGAATAAGGAACAACCTCACAGAACTCCTCATTTCACTGAGATCACCAAACAGCCAACATGCAAGATAACTCCTGACTAAATGCAGAAACAAGAGATGAGGAAAATACACACTCTAAGAGTTGAGAAAAAGGAGAGGTCTGTGAGGGCTGGGTCAGGCCAGAAGAAAATTCTTAGTGAAGATAGGACTTAACCTGGGTCTTTAAAGGTGGGTGGAATTTCAGAAAAGCAAAGGAGAAGGAGGAGCCCATTCTTGGTGGAGGAATCACATGAGTGAAGGCACAGCAGTGGTAAAAACAGCTAAATGGCATGGAATAAACAGACATTATGCTGGAAGATTTGAGGGAACGACAAAGCAACAATCTGTCTGCTTGAGGTCGTACAATGGGTTCTGCTATTGCATCGAATGATAGCAACCAAGCTATTCTTGAAAGAATGGGGTGGCTGGATTCTCATACTAAGCAAGGAACTCTGAAAGTTAGGACAGCTCCAGAGCTGGACAAGATTAGAATAGGGACACTGAGTGAACGTATTATGGCCCTATATGTTCCAGGAAGGCAATGGAGCTTTGGAGGCAAAGGATTTAGGTTCAAATCCTAATTCTGGTGCTTAGTACCTTTGTGATCCTGGGGAAATCACCCTCCTTGGACCTCAGTTTCCTCATCTGTAAAATCAGAAGTTAGATTACATGACTTCTCAGGTTCCTTCCAACAATAGGTCTATGATCCAATCATGTTTTAAATGCCATTATTAGACCTTCATTTCTTTGGCACCATGACTTTACTTAAACTTTGTATATGTCCACAGCATGGAGGGCAGTTCTCAGAACACAAGTGTATTGAACATAATAAAATCAAATAAAATAGCATTAGACCTCATCTATACTATTCCAATAACTCACCTCCAGGTCCTGACTTCGCTCATGTACTGAATTCACTCCTGCTGGTACAGCCAGAGTTATTTATTGTTATAAATTAATGAATGAATGGAAAGCCTACTATATGCTAACCACCACACTAAGCACTGGGAATAAAATACAAAAGGGAAATAGTGCCTGCCTTCAAGGAACTTACATTGTAATCAGAAGAAAAAGCATGTTTATAAAAATGTTGGCCAGGGAAAGGTGTTTTGTTTTGGGAAGTCAGAAGAGACAAGACACACCCTTTCAATGCCCAGCATTGAGGCAAGTGTATTTCCACAGTCTCCTCAAGATGCCCCTCCCAGAATAAGCCCATCATTTCTAAATTCTGCTAACTCAAGCCCTGAGTGATACAACCTCCCTCAGTCCCTTTCTCCCTTCTGTTTGGAGGCCTGGAGGGAGAAGTACCAAGTTCCTCCCAATGCCTTCCTTTATAGAGTGAAGGAACTGGACTTGAGCTCACTCCACTTTGTATCTGCCTCTCTGCCTGGATTTAACTTCACAGGCAGTATTCTTGCGTCCTCTCCCCAGCTTCTGCTTCCCTACCTCTTTTTGTGTGTTGTCTCCCCCTTTACAAGGTAAGCTCCTAGAAGGAAGGTCTGTCTTTATTAATTGAATCCCCAGTGTTTAGCACAGTTCCGAGCACATACAAAATGTTTACTAGACTGGATTTATTGGATTCTCCAGATTTTTTTGGATAGGAGTAGTTCAAGTAACTTCCAAATGACCTGAAATCACACTATTATTATTTTCCCAAAAAAGAATCTGGTGTTATTGTCTGAATTGAGACTAGGAACTCAAAGCAACAGGGATGATCCAATTTATTATTTATACTCAATTGAGACAGAGACTGGACCTGAGATTTTGTTGGTATAGGGAACTCCCAGGTGAATAAGCTCCCTCTACCAACTGAGTCAGCACCTTCTCTGCACCTCATACCCTCAGCCCAGGTGTGGGGAACCTGAGGCCTCAAGGCCAAAGAGCTGCACTTTAAGACCTAGAGGGCCATGTGTGGCCTTGAGAATGAAGGTTCCCCACCCCTGCCTTAGACAATTGACTAGATTGCTGGTGTCAAACTCAAATAGAAATGTAATCTGTACAAAGGGCAACCACAGTGGATATAGTGCTGGGCTGGAAGTCACGAGTTAAAATCTGGCCTCTGACATTTCCTACCTGTGTGACTTTGGGCAAGTCACTTAACCCTGTTTGCCTCAGTTTCCTCATTAAAATGAACTGGAGAAAGAAATGGCAAACCACTCTAGTATCCTTGGTGAGAATACCCCAAATGGGGTCACAAAGTCAGATGTAACTGAACAATACATCTGTACATAAGGATCCCTACGGGCCACATATTTTTAAAATGTTGTGTCATCTATGTTTTATTACATTTTGATTTATTTTGTTAAATACTTCCTAATTACATTTTAATCTAGTTCCAACATCTATGTAGCCCTCAGGCCATGTGTCTGACACCTCTGGCCTAGATAGCAGAGTTTCTGTAACTTGCCCAGCACCACAGTCACAGGTGAGATGTGAACTTGGGTCTTCTGTCTCTGAGACTAGCTCTCTGTCTAATCCTCTATCTTGCCCTGAGACCCAAGAATAAATAATAATGTCTATAATAATGATCCACAGTGACAAAGCATTTCCTAATTATGTAGCACTTCCTCCCTTTGTTATTTTCACTTGTTAGTCACAAGAAGAAGTTACCCTCATTGGGTAGATGTAAAAATATGGAGAGGAGTTTATTTACCCAAGGTTACAAATGTGGTCAGGGATAGAGCTAGCATCTGAAATTAAGCCTTTCTGATGCCACATCCAGAGATGTGTCCTGCCTGCATTGTTATTCTAAGGACTCTGCATGAAGCAATCAGTAAAAGTAAAAACTTAGTAAAAGTTCCTTAAGAGATACTGAAAACAAAAAAGTCAAGGAATTCAACCAAAGTGCTCAACATTTTCTTTGTGCCAAGTACTGGTGTACCAAAATCAGTACCACATGGCCCATTCTCTCAAGGGTTTTCCATTCTCAGAGGGTGGATACGTCACACGGACAAATTCAGAATAGCTGTGCAAAAGAAAAGGTAGGAAGCCTGCACTGGTGGAGAGAGTTTCTATCCTTGGAGTTCCCCATGCTAAGAAAATCACAGGTTGTGACAAAAGAGAGGAAAGAGAGAGAGTTTGTTCCCCTGTGTACATGTCACTATGTTCCCAGCTTGATTTGATCCGAACTCAGTCTGAACTTGCACGGACATAAAAGGAAATGACAGGAAGCGTTTTCTCCCAGGCCTCTGATTCAGCAACATAATGCATCCTGGCAGGGCCGCTGAGGTGCAGGCCTCTGGGGATGCATGGATCACTGCCGATCAGACGTTATAACCCACTTGTTCTTGCACTGGGGCAAATCTCAGCTTCCAGGAACCTGCCCCACACTGAGTGTATTCAGGGTTGGGGGAAGGGAGGGGGAAGAGTGCAGACAGTGGGCTGGCTTGAGAGCTGGTTTGAGAGCCCGGACTGGGATTTTCCCATGCTTGCTGGTTTCAGATCTGAGCATTTCTGACCAGTCTTCAACCTTTGACTTAACTGTAAAATAGTTAAACTTTTGTGTTCTACCCATTGAACTGGACTGAACCATACCTGTCACATTGTACCCTCACCTGCTCCTAAGCCCAGGAAGGAAAAGTACCTAAATTCTGAAACTCTCTTCCTAACTTCCCATCTAGCTACATATAACTAAACAACAACAATAGCTAGCATTTTATATAGCACTTTCAGGCAGGGGTTCTTCACTTGGGGTCCATGAAACTTATGTTAAAAATATCTATTTTTCATAAAACTATATTTTAATATAATTTATTTTCTTTGTAGTCCCATGTACTTTGTCTTATGCATTTTAAAATATTATTATGAGAAGTCTTCACTAGACACACAAAAGAACCCCTGACTTTAAAGTTTGCAACACTTGCTCTAAACCAGGGGTGGGGAACCTGCCCTAAGCCACTCCTACCCTAAACCATCACTTGACTAGGTTCTAAAAATCTTATTCACTCTAAGATGTCAACAATTCGTAAATACTTCCTGTGTTCCACATTCCAAGGGTCTTTAAAGGATAATAAATGTCCTAGCCAAATCCCTTCCTTTCCCACCCTGGCAGTCAATGACCTTTCCTCTTTGTTTCCTCCTCTACCATCTTCTCTCTTTCACCGTCTTCAATATTGTCCTCCCTACTGGTTGCTTCCTTACTGCCTACAAACCACTCTGAGTCTCCCCCATTCTCAAAAATTACTCATTTGATCCATCCCTCCCAGATGACTATCATGTCATAGCTCTCCTCCCTTTCATGGCTAAAGTACTCGAGAGAGAATCTACATTCAGTACCTCCACATCCTTTTCTCTCTCTCTCTCTTTCTCTTCAGTCTGGTTTCCAACAGCATCGTTCAACTACAACTGCTCTCTCCAAAGTTACTAATGATCTCTCATTTGCCAAAGCTATTGACCTTTTCTTAATCTTCATCCTTATGGACTTCCCTGAAACCTTTCCTATTGTCAATCAACCCATTTCTCCTTGATACTCTCTTCTCTCTATGTTTTTTATGACACTCCTCTCTCCTACTTTCCTTACTGCTCCATTTCTATCTCTTTTGCTCGTTCCTTTTGAAGTTGACTGGGTTGACATTGGGGTTCTCCAACCAGTTCATGCCACTAAACATGCATGATGCTCAAGGCTTTGTCCTGGGACCTTTGCCCTTTTCCCTCTATCTTATTTTGCTTGATATTTTCATCAATTCCCATGGATTCAATTATCATCTCCATGCAGATGATTCTGAAATCTACTTATCCAATCCTAACCTTTCCCCTGACCCCTAGTCTCATATCTTCAACTGCCTATTAGACATCTGGAACTACATATTCCATAGACATCTTAAACTCAACATGTCCAAAACTGAACTCATTATCTTCCCTTCACCAAGCCTACCCTTCTTCCTAGCTTCCCTATTACTATCAAGGATACCACCACACTCCTAGTCTCCAAGGTTCACAATCTAAGTATTAGCCTGAACTCCTTATTCTCATGTCTCCCTGTATCCAATATGTTGCCAAGTCAAGTCAATTCTACCTTTTTTCTTCTATATGACCCCATCTCTCCTCTGACACTGCCACCACTCACTCTAGTGCATGCCTTCATGCATCACCTCATGCCTGGACGATTACACTGGCCCTTTTGTTAGTCTCCTTGCCCTCGAGTTTTTCTGGACTCCACGCAGATGTCAAAGTGATCTTCCTAAAACACAAGTCTAACCAAACCATCCCTTTACTCAATAAACCCTGGTGATTTCTTTTTGCCTTCAGATCAAAGATAAAGTCCTCTGGACCCCCTCCTATCTTTCCAGTCTTTTTACACCTCTCTTTCCTCCGATTCCCCTCTTTGGTCCAATGATACTAGCTTCCTTGATGTTTCTTTCACAAGACACTCCATTCCCTATACTTGGAATTCCTGTCCTTCCTCAGCCCTTTCTCATGGCTTTGAAGGCTTCCTTTAAGCCCCAGCTAAAAATCCTACCTTCTGCAAGAAACCTTTCCAGATCCGCATTAAAACTAGAACCTCTCCTCTGTGACTATATCCAATTTATCTTGCATATATTTTATTTGTACATAATTGTTTGCATGTTGTCTCTCCCATTAGACTGTGAGCTCCTTGAGATGCTGAAACTGGGACTTTTTTGTTTGTTTTTAGCCTTTCGTGGTATTCCTAATACTTGGTGTAGTATCTGGCATGTAGCATATGTTTAATAAATACTTGCTGACTTGCCTTGCCTACAAAGTAGTTTGTAAATCTTAAACTTTAGATCTGAATTCAGTTAAAGGGCCGCTCTTGAGGACCTAGAGGGCCACATGTGGCCTCGAGGTCACAGGTCCCCCATCCCTGCTCTAGTGTAAGTTTTAATTCTTTTTATGATTATTAGATCATTGGTATTTACTTAATGTCAAGAGAACTTGAGAACACTCCCCACACACCCACCCCTTTGAGGAAAATATAAATGTGAATATATAACAGTATAGAATACTGCTATATAATGTGTAATAATACAATAGTAGCACAAGAGAGTACAAGATACAGCCTGGTTGGGATGAGATCTGTGTCCACTGGAATACTGGACTTAGGTTTACTGGAAAAGAGCTAAACTTGTGATTTGGAGGTGAGGTCAGCTCTGCTCATGGAGCCAACTTTTTTAATCCTACCTCAGCTCCCAAGAGACAAAACATGAGGCTAGGAGTGGCTTTCCCAGGGTTTTGTTGAGGAGGGACCTCATCCTGCCCAACATTCTATGAAGGCAAAGACCTGGGGTGTCAAGGGCCGCCCATAATAACAGGTCAAACCCTGAAAAATAATGAAGTGAAAGAACTGGGGTCAGAGAGGGGATACAGAGTTTATAAAATCTGGGATTGGGAAAACATTTGGAGGAGGATGACAGTTAAGGGGGAGTAGGAAGCAGATCCTCTGTAGCCTCTCTGAAAATGTCCAGATTCCAATAAACAAGGGGAAACCAAGTTATCTTCAACAGGTGAAAGGAAGCCCTACCACCACCACCATCCCCAAATATTACAATACTATCTAAAATCCTACCAGTTAGAAATTAATTTGGGTTACCTCTTTGAAAATGCATATACCTTTCAGAAAGTTATGGAAGTGGAATTATCAGACATTTATACCTTACTGTGAATTAAGACTTAATTGTGCAAGGGAAAAAAAGAAGAGGCTGAGAAGTAATTGAGTTTGGAAATTGGGGTACCCAGCAAGGGAAGGCAGCCTCCATGGGAAGGTACAGTCAGGGTCCCTGGACAGTCAGAGGGCAACTCCGAGATACTTGACACCTGAAAAGTTAAAAAAGAGGAACACAGAAAAGGACATGAGAAGGTAATGAAGAGATTTTGCCTCTTTTCCAGTTTGCCTAAGGACAGTCATGCTCCTGCCTACCCCCTTCTCCTAAACACCTGAAAAGACACAATCTATTTTGGAAAATGGGGTTCATGTAGAAGATATATTTCATAACTCTACTCCATCACTGTCCCAGAGATGCTCTCTTAGTGTTCTGCCCATGGTATGTACTTCATGGATTGTTATTAAATGAATGGAGAGCCTGAAGTTTCAGGGGATGACTTCAGTTGGGTTCCCCAATCCTGAAAACCAAGATCCTGCTATAGGTGACTATGGTGATATATTTTCTTTTACACATGAGTCTGTGCTTCTTTTTTGCATCTGGAATTAAGGCACTGCTTCTTAAAATCTACTTCCTGAATTCCCCCTGTCTTCTTATCCCATTCTTACCCATTAACAAATCTACCAACTGCTAAAAATAATGATGCCTCCCAAGTGACTGGCTTTAATTGCAGTTAATGAATTGTTGATTAATACCACTTGCTTCAAAGCTGCTCTATTAAGAGAGGCAATTGCTAACCTTCCACTATGGTGCGTGATGGATGAGACAATGCGGAATAGTGCAAAAGAGAAGGGAGGTGGGAGTCAAGAGACAGAAGTTCTAACCATAGTTTTAAAGTAATAAAATCAAAATCTCAGAGTTGGGAGGCATTTTGGAAGACATCTCTTTGGAGGTCTGGAAATAAAATCATAAGTATTTGCACACAAGAAAAGAAAGTAAAAGAATGAGAAAAATTTAATGTTGTAACTTTAAAAGAACAGATTTAATGGAGATGCAAAGGGCAAATCCTCATTTAAACAAAAAATGACCACATGCAGTAATGCCAAGTCCTTGTCATGTCTAGTCTGCTTTGAAGGCTCCCTTCCCTTCTCCCATACTTTCTTCAACTCAGTCATATTCTCTGAATCACTTGTTCCTACCTGAAACACCTAGGACAGACATCCTGGAATTGGCTCCTGCCTAAGGAGGAAGTCTATAAAAGCTCTGAATCTAAGGAGAAAGCTGTCCTAGTTACTAGCATCCCTCTTCATGCTGTTGTCTCCCAACCATTCTCCAAGTCGCCATGATGCAGTGAAAGAGTCAGAGGATCTGGATTCAAATCCAGGCCTGGCTACTTATTAGTAACACGGCCTTGGGCTCTTCTCCTCTCTTCACCTCAGTTCCTCCTCTGTAACATTAGAAGATGGGACTAGATGATTTCTAAGGTCCCTTCAAGATCGAAACCCTAGGATATAAGTTCCTTTTTAGCCCTAAGACTCATTTCCTCAACCTTTCCTTCAGGGCCTATGTCTACAGTATGTGATCTTGGGGCAAACTATTTCACCTCTAGATGACCTCACAGGTTCCTTCCAGGTCTAACATTCTATGCTTTTACCTCAGAAGAAAAAATCCAGGGGGAAAAATTCCCATAAAGAATTATAGAATCTAAGAAAAAGAAGGAACCTGAGAAATCCACATGAAATAGTGGATAGAGTGCTGAACTTGAGTCAAGAAAACCTGTGTTCAAATCCTGCCTCACAGCACTTACTAGCTATGTCTCCAGTGGAAAGTCATTTGACCTCCCTGGGTCTCAGGTCCCTCATCTGTAAAAATAAGGGATTAGACTTGATTATCTCTAAGGTCTTTTCTAGCCCTATCTAAACCGATGACATGCCATCTAACTCAGGAATTCTGTCTACATTCCAGACAGAAATATATGATCCTCTGCTAGAATATTTCCAATAATGGAGAGTTCATCATTGTTCAAGGTGAGAACTCTTCCTTCCACTCACCCACCAGGTAGTTTCCCTATAATTTCCAAACACTGGTCCTCATACACAAAGTAGTTCTAATCTCTCCTCCATATAAGGCTTCTTCAAATATTTGAAGGTAGTAGACATAAAAACCACAAGTTAGTTTTCCTTAGGAAGATGATAGTGTTCATGAAACTGGTTCATTAACATGCTTCTTATAATAAGTTGGTGTTCGGTCATTTTCTGTCATGACTGACTCTTTGTGATCCCATTTTATGGATTTCTTGGCAAGGATACTGTAGTGGTTTGCCATTTCCTTCTCCATCTCATTTTACAGATGAGGAAACTGAAGTAAATGGGTTAAGTGACTTGCCCAGAGTCACACAGCTAGGAAGTATGTGAGGCTGGATCTGAACTCATGGAGATGAGTCTTACTAACTCCAAGTCCAGTGGTCTATCCAATGTACCACCTAGCTGCCTCAAGCATTTATTAAATGCCTACTATGTATGCAGCAACAAACACTTTTCTCTGGAAGAAATAACAAGTTTAACAAACTCTTAAAACAGAACTTAGAACTATAAAATATTAATCTTAAAGGGGTCTTCAAGATCATTTAATCTAACCCCCTCACTTTTTAGATGTATTTCTGGTAATTATTAAGATTAAACATAAACATTGCAATACTTCAATAAGGGACTACAAGTTAAAAAAAATCAGCAGAAAGAATTTCTTATTGGAGATGGGAATGGTAGAAAGCTCTGCAACTCATCTATCAAGTTAAACTTCATTTGTAGCTTCTTAAAAAGAAAATGCTACTCTTCTTGCAAGGGTGCTAGCAAATAGGTATGGTAGGCTAACTGTGTCCAGGATCCGAATAAATCTGTCCTTTAATTCAGACGAAATACCTTGGAGATGCCACTGTGGGGAGCTGGAGACCACTCTGCCTTTAACCCCAATCAAAATGAAATTGTAACATGGGTGTGAAGGGAAGTCAATTGAGCAAGACTCATTTTGGAAAAGGACCCTAGGCATTTGCTCAATGGAGGATGAAGGTCCTGTGAAGTTGTTCTTAAAACAGGCTTAGTGTATTTCTTCCTGGGGACATGGAGCTGGCCTATAAAATCTCAAAACTGGCCTTCACCTTCATCATCATATGTCACAAGTAAAGAGAGCTACTGGACAAAGGAGACAGTGGCATATCTATGCACTAAACATCTCCATAAAAAGTATCTATCCCTCCTCTAAGCTTATCCCATTGCATGATGTATGGAACCCCACACAGATGATGTATCATGCAGTATTTCCATTAGTTCTTACTCCCCAGGAACAGTTGTGGATGTAGGACTTCCATAAGAGTAGATTATTGGATGGCCTCAAATTGTTCTGGAGACCAAGTGAGGAAAGAAGGGGCTTAGAGAAGTCCTGTTCTGCTTCCCTCATAGGATTATTGTAAGGATCTAATGAAATAATAATTGTAAAGTACTTACAGCATAGTGTCTGACACAGAGTAAGCATGACATCAATGTTAGCTATTGTTATCATGAGATGAGAGATTCATGCCCCGGGTATTTTCTAGCTGTGTGACCCTGGACGAGTATGGTTACTTCCTCATTTATAAAAGAGGAATAAAAATGGCACCTATCTCACAAGGTGGTTGTGAGGATACTATGAAATAATCTAGCAATAGTTCTCTGTAAATCCTAAAGTATTCTATAAAAGTCATCGCCATTATCATTATTCTCATCATTACTATTCTACAAGAATTCACAGGTGCTGGGGATACAAAGACCAAAACTAAATAGTCCCTGCCCTCAATGTGCTTACATTCTACTTACATTTACTATGCATCTGCCACACTTTAAGAAGGCCATTGGTACACTGAAGTGAGAGGCTAGGAAAATACATCCCACAAATATCAATGGAAGGAGCTGGAGATGTTGAGTTTGGAGAAGAAAAAATGAAATGAGAGCTTTCTTAAAATCCCTGAAGGGGTAGAGACTTGTTCTGGTTGACTCCAGAAGGCAGAACTAGAAATGCTGGGTGGAGGTTAAAAGAGAGCTGATTTTGGTTAACCACGTTTGGCCTATTAGGAACAATTTTCTCATCTACCGCTTTCTTGGGCTGCCTCATGTCATAGTGAGTTTTGTTCAAGCAGGAGATATGTGACCACATATCAATGATGCTATAGAAAAGATGCCTAAATTGAGAAAGAATGGATTAGACAACCCCTTGAGTCCCTTCAAATCTGAGAGACCAAAATTCCCTCAATAATGCTAGGAGGTAAAAAGGGATGTCTTATTCTCTTCTCTTCCATTCAACTTTATTTCTCCTCAGTCACTTCGCCACAATAGGTGCAGAAAGTCACAGCTTCACCTCCAAAGAATGGAGGCATTTACATTCACTTTAAGAATCCTATCAGCCCTTTGGCTAATATGTAAGAGGAAAAATCACTGCCTGGGAAAATTGGAAGGGGGAAGTACATCCTCCTACCCCTATCACCCCAAGTTTTCTGGGAGGGAGTTAAACAGAATGCCAACATAACAGAATTAGAGCTGGACCTCAGAGATCATTTTATCCAACACTCCTTATTTCACAGATGAAGAAACAGAGACTCAGAGAGTTCAAGTGGCCTGCCCCAGGTCATCCAGTTGGTTAGCAGCAAAGCCAAGAGGGTTCAGGTCTTCTGATTCCTAGTTCAGCAATTTTCCCACTACAGTACAATACTTTAATGGCATGACTCAACTACATATGGAGTGTTTATGTAAATTCTTCTGCTTAGTTTTTCAAAACCTTGCCCCATTTATCCTTCCAGACTCATTACTTCCCCTCCTACACTCTGAAATCCAGCCAAACTAACCCTTTCTCTGTTTCTCATACGTGATACTCCATCTCTGATTTCCATGCTCTTGTATTGGCTGTGCCCCATGCCTGCAATGCACTCCTTCCTCTCTTCTGCCTCCTGGAATCCCTCTCCTCCTTTAAGATTCAGCTCAAGAGCTGCCTCCTATTTTAAACTTGTCCCGATCCTCTCTAGTTCTAGCATCCTTCCTGTCAAACTACCTTGTATTTAATTGCAGGACCATCTCCAGTCATCCTGATCTATATCTTGGTATTGGACCCAGATGGCTCCAGAGGAGAAAGTGAAGCTGGTGACCTTGAACAGCCCTCCCTCACTTAAATCCAACTCACTTGCATGTCATGGCAACGCCCCCAATATCAAGGTCCTTCACAAGGAAGGACAAACAACAGCAACAACAAACAACAACTACCCCCTTATTTTTATTCAATGCCCCCCAATTGCACCTGAGGCTACTACCCCCCCATAATTCCAGTGCCCCTCCCCAGGGGGGGTATCACCCACTTTGGGAACATATGAATTAGAATATGAGCAGAGATGATTTCACTTACTGTATCTGTATCCCCAGTAGCCAGCACGGTGCCTGGCACATCATCTTTTTGTTATTCAGTCTTTTTTGACTCTTTGTGACTCCATTTAGGGTTTTCTTGGCAGAGATACTGGAGTGATTTGCCATTTCCTTCTCTAGCTCATTTTACAGATGAAGAAAACAAGGCAAAGAAGGTTAAGGGGCATGCCCAGAGTCACACACACAGCTAATAAGTGTCTGAGGCCAGACTTGAATTTGGGAAGATAAGTCTTCCTGACTCAGGTCCAGCACTCTAGTATGCCACTTATCTGCCCTCTGGCACACAAGAGATAAGCTTACTGACTGATTAAACACTTCCCTAGCATGTGCTGGGGAAAGGTGCAGCTCTGTCTATTAAATTCAATCCATCAAATGTTAAAGTACATACTAAGTTCAAGGAATGCTGCTAGATTCTATGTAGGATTCAAGGATATGTAACTCTTGGCATCGGGGAATTTGCTATCTAGGCTGGAGACCAAGATGGTTAGCCACAACTAACAATGGTATAAGGCAGACTATGACAGGTGCTGTAGGAGAGGTACAAAGAGTTAAAGGGGTGCAGAAGAGGGACAGATCACTTCTCACTTTGGGGAGGCGGGATAAAGAAAAGCCGTATGAAGAAAGTGGGACCTGAGCTGAGTCCTGAACAGGTAGGATCATGGATCTGCCCCACAATCATTCTGTAAACCTTAAAACACTTTTTAAAAAGTGGTTTTGTTATTATATGCTCACACACTCTAAATTCCGAGTCCTGTGAAGTGGGGTATGTTATGGAAGGGTTTCTTTTTCAGTCTTGAGTTGGCCTAGATGACTGCTGAGGTCTCTTACGATTCTCAGATTCCATGATTCCAGCTCCTGTGCTTTATGCAGGGAGCTTGTCTGAAAAGGGAATCAAAGAGCACAAACAGGGAAGGGCCCACATCCCATGTTGATGTATCTGTTAATACTTTAATCAATTGACATATACCATTACATCCTGTTATGCTTTGGTGGAAGGGGCTTCTCCTTGACTGAAAGTATTGCCCTACAGCCTATATGGGATTTGGGGGGGGGGGGAAACCACCTCGGGTTCAAGTGATGATTGACAGTGGGTTTGTTTTTTCATTTTTCAATGAATGAATGGTAGCCTTTCAGACTTCACTGGAGCCTCAACCATGATGTGGCCATAACACACCAGCCCAGCACCCAGTAAAAGGCAGATCTATTCTGGACTTCATCCAAGGGGATTTAGTAAGTATGAGAGGTATAACAGTCTCACTCATAATGTGGTTTAGTGGTGTGGGTGTCAAGGACAGTGTTATAGCAAAGTTTATGGTATAATTCTAATATTAGTAAATAAAAATCATTGTTTACCTTTTTTTACAAAAGCATTTTAAAACTTACAAGGCACAGTTACATATATAACCTCACTGAATTTTCACAAAAACCTTTTAAAGAAGTAAGGGAAAGTTTTATCACTATTTTATAGAAGAACTTTGAACAAGTGTAAAATACAGTATAACATTCTTGTAATACACCACTTTTAATACTTTAATACACACTGGCTTGTAGAAACGTCTGGTTATATAACTACCACAGAATGATAGTCTATCGACATAATCTTTTCCATACATTTGTGGTATTAGTGTACACCTTATGTAATTTCTGAAACCCTGAAGACAGACCATTGCACAGGTTGAACATTCTTTGGGGAATGTTTTCCCAAAATAATGGTTAGCCACTATTCTAGGAAAGTGCTTTCTACAAAAACCCAAAACAATGCTAAGTGAATAGAAAAACGGTGATGATGATGATGACGATGCCTTGCATTTCATAGTACTTCACATTCTATAAAGTATCTTCACATATGTTGTCTCAGAGAAGTGAAGTGACTTCAGGCTATAGACTATAAGACCTAAGGTCTCTGTAGTCAGGGATGACTTTACTGAGGAGGGGTGGGACTTAATCCACTCTTATATATGATCTAATAAATAGTCAATCAATGATCTTTTTTTAAAAACCAGATTTGTGATTTCACTAGTATAGAGAACTCCTGATAAGGAATCTACCTCTACCAATATAGATTAGCTCCTGCTCTGTGAATTTATGTTCTTAGAGAGTTTTCTTAATTCCTTGTCAAGTCTTCTTTCTCCTGTTCCACTGATTGATTCTGAGGTCACTTCACTGTTAGTGCAACATAGGAGAGTTCAGGATTCAGGCCCAGAAGCTTGGATTTATGTTATTCTCAATAGCATAAGAAACATATTATCCACAAGATGGAAGATTAACTGCTTTGCCAAACAGATCGTTATATAAAGTGCTCCAAAAGCTAACTTTTAAATGGCTTTTTTGCCTTTAATCAACTGAAAAAGTAGATGGAGTTAGTCCTTGTTATAATGGTATCATTTTAATGCATTAATAAATATTAAAATTTTTACTTATCCAGTTATAAATCCCATGCTAATTCTAATTTTTGAGGAACTGGCCCTTTCTGGGATGTCTGAAACATTAAGTTGGGTTATAGTTGATCACAAAAATTTCAGTCTTGTGGGAGTGAAAAAATGATCATTCCACAGAATAAAGTTCCTTGTTTAAATGTTCCAGTGAGTAAATAGGACCAGGTATGGTCTTCAGCAGGCAATCCTTATAAGAATATCTTATAAGAACAGAAGAAACTAAAAGTCAATTTATGGAATAGCTTCCCCCAAGAATATAAATTGGTGATATTCCTGTGGGTTTATGATCTGATTACTAATTTCTGATAACATATTTAGATAAAATACTCTAGGTATTTGTAATTATGGGGTTTTAGAGTCAGAAAGGCCTGTGGCCAACTGGTTGACTTGTGAAACCTGACCCAGTTCACTCTGGGTCAGGAGCTGATGGGACATTCCCCTACATCTCTCATGATTTGTCAATGTTCTTATGCATTGATCATGAGGTTCCAGGTGAGGAGCCTCTACACAAAAAGGCAGGGAAGAAATGTGTGTGTGTGTGTGTGTGTGTGTGTGTGTGTATTGGGGGAGGGGGAGGCAGGGTATGATTGGTGTGATGTAGTCCAACCAATCCTATCATGTTACAGAGAAGGAATTCTTAGATTTCTCAGAGTCTCAAGTACCACCCTCACACATTCCATGTCACCTTAATTTACCTTATATTAATTTACATTCTCCTTAATTTACCTTGTATTTTATCTGTGTGCTATGATACAATTTCTATGGAAGTTAAACCTTTTGAGGACAGGGAAAATTTCTTTTTTACCTTTGTAATCTCAGGATCAGGTACACAGTCTACTATACTTGGTAGGTGCTTAATATATGTTTGTTGAATGGGAATGATTTAAAAGAGGTTACTAACCTCTTAACAACTAGGTATAGTGCTCTTTCCAATTTATACTTTTATACATAATGTACAAGGATAACTTAACTCACATTTCTATATTTTTTCTATATATAATTCTATATATTTCTTAAAATTTTATAAAGTATTCTCATCACAACCTCTCATCAAGGTATAGAGTATAAGCTATGTTGCTTTGACTGTACTCTGCACTTACCAGGTTTCTACACCTCCTTCCCAGCTGCCTTGCCCCATTGTGAGTACTCCCTCCTTTTCTCTTCCCCCATGTCATCTAACAACCCTCACTAGCTTCCTGTTACTTATTATCTTCCTTAATTAGAATGTAAACTCCTTGAGGGTAGTGACTTTCCCAAGGTTATGCAGACTGTCAGTGTCAAATCTGGATTTTGAGCCCAGGGCTCCTTAGGTCAAGTTTAGTGCTTTTTTAAAATTTCTACTATGATAAATTTCCTAATCTCATTAATGTGTTGAAAGTCACCAGGTAGCATGAAGCAATGCTAGCATTTGGGTTAAGTGATGTTAATCATAGCCCAGTGGAAACATTAGAAATAATTAAAAATGACAAGATGTCAGATAAACCAGTAGAAGTCATAGAGGAGCCAATCTGTTAAATCATGTATCTACAAAGTACAAAGAGGAGAGGGAAATTAACAAAAAACTGGACTATCCCGGGGATTGGGGATAAGGGGTGGAGTTTAGTCTGGGTTTGGAGGGCACTTCTACTCCTGCCAGAATGAAGAGTTTCAGTTCCTTCAGGGTTCACCACAGATTTGTGGTATGCTACATCTATGAAGCCTTCCCAGACTAGTGCAGGGTGCATCATACTCTCCCTTCTTGGACTCTCCAGGGCACTTCTAAGCTAGTCAATGCTGGCTAGGTAGAAGGCTGATACTTAAGTCTTCTGCCAATGTTTTTTCAGGGTGGGGAGGTGATCCTATATTCTCCAGAGCTATGCCAACAGAGCACAGGTTCTGGCAGGTCCGATGAAACAGAAGAGGTTTTGAGTATAAGTTCAGAAACAGACTCTGCACTTGTTGTCCAAGTACCAACCTAACTAGGCTCAGGGAAGGTCTTCACCAGAAGGAGGGTCATCAGCTGCTGCTGCTGCTGCTGCTGATTTTTTGGCCATGACAACTCATAAGGACCACTTGCTTGTGTGTGTGAAGGTATGAAGAAGATAAGATATAAAAAATATATATACCTAGAAATCAAGTCAAGAAGGAAACAAGTTTTTATTTAGTGCTTACTATGTTCCAAACACTCTACTAAGCACTAAGGAAAATAGCCCATAATCTCACAGTCTAATAGGGTAGATAACTTGTAAATAGCTATGTAAAAACAAGATATATGCAAGATAAATTAGAGGTAATGAAAGGGGAGGGCAATAGCATTAAGGGGTATCAGGAAAAGCTTCTTGTAGAAAGTGGGATTTTAGCTGGGAACTGAAGGTAACCAGGGAAGCCAGGAGGCGGTGGTAAGGAAGAAGAACATTCCAAGCACATGGGATAACCAGAGAAATTAATCAAGCTGGAAGATGGAATATCTTACGAAAGAAACATCAAGGAGTCCAGTGTGACTGTATTGAAGTGTATGTGGACGGAAGTAAAGTGTAACAAGATTGGAAATGTAGGAAGGGATGGAGATTATGAAGAGATTTAAAAGCCAAACAAAAGATTTTATATTTGAAAATGAAGATGATGGAGTTCTTGGATTTTAGTGAATGGAGAGACAGGGTGATTTAGTCAGATCTCTGCTTTAGGAAGATCAATCTGACATTTGAATGGAAGATGGACTAGAGTGGAGAGAGATTTGATAGTGCAAAGATGAATTAAAAGGCCAAGTGTGAGGTGATGAGGGCCTGAACCAAGGTGGTGTTAGTGTCAGAGGAGTTAAGGGGTTACATCCAATAGATGTAAATAGAATCAACCAGACTTGGTAACTGATGGAGTATAGGGGGTAGGGGTGTTGTGGTGCGAATGAGGAACTGAGTATGGCACCTAGGTTATGAGCCTAGGTGACTAAGAGGATTGTGGTGCCCTTAATAGCAATAGGGAAGATAGGAAGGGGGGAAGGTTGGTAGGGTGGGAGAGGAATAATGAGTTCAATTTTGAACATGTTTAGTTTATAATGTCTGTGGGTAAGCAGCTACCTAAAGTATTCAGCAAGAATTATTTGTAATGGGGATAAAGTTAGAAGCCTTTCCAATAAGATCAGGGATGAAACAAGGATAACCATTATCACCAATATTATTCAGTATTGTATTCAAAATGATAGCAGTAAGAGAAGACAAAATTGAAGGAATCAGAATGGGCAGTAAGGTAATAAAACTATTTCTTTTTGCAGACAAAATGATGAGATAATTGTAAAAGCCTAGAGATTCAACTAAAAAGCTAGTTGAAATAATAATTTTAGCAAAGTAGCAGGATATAAAATAAACCCATATAAATCATCAGCATTTCTCTATGTCACCAACAAAATGCTGCAAGAAGAGAGAGCAAGAGATACATCATTTAAAATACCCATAAACTGCATAAAATACCTGGAAATAAATCTGCCAAGACAAACCCAGGAACTACATGAACATAATTATAAAATACTTTTTATGCAAATAAAATCATATGTAAATAATTAGAGAAATATTAATTGTTCATGGATAGGCATAGCCAATATGTAAAATGACAATTCTAAGGGGTGGCCAGGTGGCTCAGCGAGTAAGAGCACCAGCCCCAGTGTCAGGATGACCTGGGGATCGAATCTGGGCTCAAATACTTAGCACCACACCCAGAAATAACTGGCCATGTAACCTTGAGCAAGTTCCTTAACCCCAATTGCTTAAAAAAAATGACAATTCTATCTAAACGAATTTACTTATTTGATGCCATTCCAATTAAATTACCAAAAATGTCTTATTGAGATAGAAAAAACAACAACAAACTTTACTTGGAAGAATAAAAGGCAAAGAATATCAAAGAAATTAATGAGAAAAGATAAAAGTAAAAAAAAAAAGGAAATTTAGCAGTACCAGATCTTAAACTATAAGTTAGTAATTATCAAAACTGGTACTGGCTAAGAAATAGAAAAGTGGATCAGTGGAACAGAGTAAGCATACAATACACAGTAGTGAATGATTATAATAACCTTAGTATTTGACAAAGTAAAGATTTAAACTTTGGGGATAAGAATTCACTATTTAGTATAAAAAAAGGTTGGGAAAACTAGAAAGCAGTCTAACAGAAATTGGGTATAGACCAATATTTTACACCATTTACCAAGATACTGTCAAAATGGATAGATGAACTAGAAAATAAAGGGAGATATCATAAATAAATTAGAAGAACATGGAACATATTTCCTATCATACATATGGATAGAAGAATTGATGAATAAACAAAAGATAGAGAGCATTGTGAGATGTAAAAATGGATCATTATGATTACATTCAATTAAAAAGGTTTTGTACAAATAAAACTAACGTAACCAAGATTAAAAGAAAAACAGAAAATTGTGGGGATGTTTTAAAAATTGATTTATTTACTTTTAGTTTATGACATTCAGTTCTACAATCCCTTGAGTTCCAAATTTTCTCCCCCTCACTCTCCTCCCCCCACCCCCATAGCAGCATGCAATCTGATATAGGTTCTACAAATACCTTCGCATTAAACATTAGTCAAGTTGTAAAGAAGTTATAACCATTGGAATGAACAATGAGAAAGAAGGAATGAAACAAAACAAAACACAAAAGAGAGGGAGCAAATAGTTTGCTTCAATCTGCATTCAGACTCTGTAGTTCTTTCTCTGGATGTGGTAGCCTTTTCCATCATGAATCTTTTGGGGTTGTCTTCTAACCTTGCATTGCTGAGAGAAGCCCAGTCTATCAAAGTTAGTCGTCACGGTTATGATGTGTCTGTAATTGTGTACAAACTTCTCCTGGTTCTTCTCTCCTCACTCAGCGACAGTTTATATAAGGTCTCTCCAGGTTACTATGAAGTCCGTCTGCTCCTTATTTCTTATAGCACAATAGTATTCCAATACATTCGTATACCACAACTTGTTTAGAAATTCCCCAGTTGATGGGCATCCCCTTGATTTCCAATTCTTTGCCACCACAAAAAGAGCTGCTATAAATATTTTTGTACATATGGGTCCTTTTCCCATTTCTATGATATCTTTGGGATACAGACCAAGAAGTGGTATTGCTGGGTCATGGGGTATGCACTTTTTTATAGCCCTTTGGGCATAGTTCCAGATTGCTCTCCAGAATGTTTGGATTAGTTCACAACTCTATCAACAATGCATTAATGTTCCAATTTTTCCACATCCTCTCCAGCATTTGTCATTTTCCTATTTTGTCATCTTAGCAAATCTTGCCAGTGAGATGTGGTACCTCAGCTGTTTTGATTTGCATTTCTCTGATCAATATTGATTTAGAACAATTTTTTCATATGCTTATAGATATCTTTAATTTCTTCCTCTGAAAACTGCCTGTTCATATCCTTTGACAATTTATCAATTGGGGAATGACTTCTTTTCTTATAAATTTGACTCAGTTCTCTGTATATTTTAGAAAGGAGGCCTTTATCAGAGACACTGGTTGTAGAAATTCTTTCCCAGTTTTCCACTTCCTCCTGATCTTCGCTACATTTGCTTTATTTGTACAAAAACTTTTCAATTTCATGTAATCAAAATTATCTATTTTGCATTTTGTAATGCTCTCTAACTCTTGTTTGGTCATAAATTTTTCCCTTCTCCATAAATCTGACAGGTAAACTATTCCTTGTTCTCCCAGATCGCTTAAAGAATCAGCCTTTATATCTAGATTGTGCACCCATTTAGACTTTATTTTGGCATACAGTGTAAGGTATTGGCCTATGCCCAGTTTCTGCTATACTATTTTCCAGTTTTCCCAGCAGTTTTTGTCAAATAGTGAGCTCTTATCCCAGAAGCTGGGGTCTTTGGGTTTATCAGACAGTAGATTATTATAGTCATTGACTGCTATGTCTCATATACTTAACCTGGGAACATTTTTACAGCCAGTTTCTTAGATAAAAGTCTTGTCTCAAATGAATATTGTCAAATTTATGAGAATATGAGTCATTTCCCAATTGACAAAATGGTCAAAGGATATGAAGAGGCAGTTTTTGGAGGAATAAATCAAAGCTATATATAGTCATATAAAATGCTCTAAATTATTATTGATTAAAGAAATGCAACTTTCTTTAAATGCAAATAAGATATCAGATTAGCTAAAATGATAGGAGAAAATGATAAATGTTGGAGAAGATATTTGTACACTAATGCATTGTTGGTGGAACTGTGAACTGATTCACCCATTTTGGAGAGCAATCTGGAATTTTGCCCAAAGAATTAGAAAACTGTATACCCTTTGACCCAATATTACTATTAGGTCTGTTTCCCAAGGTGATCGGGGAAAAAGGAAATGAACCTATATGTTCTAAAATATGTATAGCAGCTCTCTTTGTGGTGGCAAAGAAATGGAAATTAAGGGGTGCCCATCAATTGGGAGATAGCTAAGCAAGTTGTTGTATGTGATTGTGATGGAATACTATTGAGCTGTCAGAAATGATGAGCAGGTTGATTTTAGTAAAACATGGAAAGATTTGCATGAAATAATGAATAGAGAAATGAGCAGAACCAAGGGAACACTCTATACAGTAACAACAATATTGTTTGAAGAAAAATTGTGGATAACTAAGTTATTATGAGTATTATAAATAATCAAATCAACTACAAGAGACCCATGAAAATGCTATCCACCTCCAGAGAAAAAAAAACTGATAAATAAAATATGTATAGTATGTATACATGTATGTAGGTATGTGTGTGTGTTAAATGGTGGCCTTCTTTAGTGCCAGGTGGGGAAGGAAGGAGGGAAGCAGCACAAAACTTAAAATGGATCAAAAATATAAATTTAATTTAATTTCAAATAAAATAAAACAAAATGCGTATGGGTTTATGACACAAATATGGTTTTGATACCTAAGCCAGGAGGAGCAAAAACAGAGAAAGAAAACTATAGACCAATTTCCTTACTGAATATCAATGCAAATATTTTAAATAAAATGCCAGGAAGGAGATTACAGCAACATAGCATAAAGATTATACACTATGATAAGGTGGAATTTATACCAAGAATGCAAGGTCAATTCGATATTAGGAAAACTATCAGTGTAACTGATCATATCAATAACAAAAACCACAAAAATTATAGGATTGTATCAATAGACACAGAAAAAGTCTTTGACAAAATACAATTCCTATTGAAAACACTCAAAAACAAAGATCTTTCTTAAAATGATTACTAATTGGGGCAGCTAGGTGGTTCAGTGAATAGAGCACTGGTCCTGCACTCAGTAGGACGTGAGTTCAAATCCAGCCTCAGACACTTAACACTTACTAGCTGTGACCTTGGGTAAGTCACTTAACTCCAATTCCCCTGCATTCCCCCCTCCAAAAAAAATGGTAAATAGTATTTATCTAAAACCAAGAACAAGCATTCTCTGTAACAAGGATAAACTTGAAGCCTTCCCAATAAGATCAGGAATGAAGCAAGGATGCCTATTATCACCACTATTATTCAATATTGTACTAGAAATGCTAGCTATAGAAGTAAGTCTAGAAAAAGAACTTGAAGGAATAAAAATATGTAATAAGGAAATATAATTATCACTCTTCACAAATGATATGGTGGTATACTTAGGGAACCCTAGAGACTCAACTAAAAAATGAGCTGAAACAATTTACAACTTCAGCAAAGTTGCACGATATAAAATTAACTCATGTAAATTATCAAACTTTCTATATATTACCAACAAAACCCAACAGGAAGAGATAAGAAGAAAAATTTCATTTAAAATAACTGCAGACATTATAAAATACTTGGGAATCTACCTGGGAAGACAAACACAGGGATTTTATGAACACAATTACAAACACTTTTCACACAACTAAAGACAGATCTAAACAAGTAATATTAATTGCTAATGGATAGACTGAACCAATATAATAAAAAGAGAAAAATTCTATGTAAGTTCATTTGCTTATTTAGTGCCATGCCAATCAAACGACCAAAGAATTATTTTATAGAGCTAGAAAAAAAAATAGAAACAAGATTTACCTGCAAGAAGAAAAGGTCAAGAATATCAAGGGAATCAATGAAAAAAATTAAAGAAGGCAGCCTAGAAATTTCAGGTTTAAAACTATATTACAAAGATATAATCATCGAAAACAATCTGGTACCGCTTAAGAAATAGACTGGTGGATCAGTGGAATATATTAGGTACCCAATACATAGTATTAATTGACCAAAGTAATCTAGTGTTTGATAAACTCACAAATCCAAGCTTTGGAGGTAAGAACTCAACATTTGACAAAAATTGCCCGGAAAACTGAAAAGCAATTTGGTATACCAACCTGTATATGGTATATATATGACATATATAAAGATAATGCCAAAATGGATAAATGATTTAGACATAAAGGGTGATGCCACAAGTAAAATGTCGGATCTATGAATAAGGGAAGAGTTTATGACCAAAAAAAGAGATAGAGAGGATTACAGGAAGTAAAAGAAATAATTTTGGTTCTCTGAAATTAAAAAGGATTTGCAGAAACAAAACTAATACCAACAAAATTAGAAGGGAAACAGGAAACTAGGAAGAAATTTTTACAGCAAGTTACTCTGATAAAGGCCTTTTTTCTCAAATATGTAGAAGCCTGAACCAAATTTATAAAAATAAGAGCCATTCCCCAGTTGAAAAATGGCCGAATGGTACAAACAGGCAGTTTTTCAGAAGAAATAAAAATTATCAATAGCTAGATGGAAAAATACTGATTAAAGAAATGCAAATTAAAACAATTCTGAAATACTACCTTACACCTATCAGATTGGCTAACATGACATAAAAGGAAAATGACAGATGTTGGAGAGGATGTAAAAAAAATTGGGACACTAATGCACTGTTGGTGGAGTTATGGAATAGTCTAATCATTCTGGAGAATAATTTGGAACTATGCCCAAAGGGCTGTAAAACTACATGCCATTTGACCACAACTAAGTCTCTATCCCAAAGAGGTCAAAGAAAATGGAAAAGGACCTATTTGTACAAAAGTATTTATAGCATCTCTTGTAGTGGCAAAGAACTGGATGCCTATCCAAAGGGGAATGACTGAACAAGCTGTGATATATAATTGTGATGGAATGCTATCATGTGGTAAGACATGATGAGCAGGATGCTTTCAGAAAAATCTGGGAAGCTATATGAAGTGATGCAAAGTGAAGTGAGCAGAACTCAGGAGAAAACTATATACAGTAACAGCAATGTGGTTGTAGTTCAATTGTTTTTCAGTTGTGTCCAAGTCTTCTTGACCCCACTTGGGGTTTTCTTGGCAAAGACACTGGAGTGGTTTGCCATTTCCTTCTCCAGCTCATTTTACAGATGAGGAAACTGAGGCAAACAGAGTTAAATGACTTGCCCAGGGTCACCCTTCTAGTAAGTGTCTGAGGCCAGATTTAAACTCAGGAAAATGTGTCTTCCTCACTCCAGGCCCGCATACCTCACTGTGCACAGCAGTATTATAAGAATGAAGGATGTGAAAGACTTAGCTACTCTGATCAAGATAATGATTCAAAACAATTCAAAAGATCTATGATGAAAAATGTTCTCCACTTCTAGAGAGTGAACTGATGAACTCTTGAGTACAGATTAAAGCAAATTTTTAAAAAACCTTTATTTTTGTTGTTTTATTTTGCTTGTGCTTTCTTTTGTAACATGGCTAATGTGGAAAAAAGTTTTGTATGACTTTACATGTCTAATCGATATAAAATTGCTTGCCTTCTCAAGGAGGGGGAGGGGCAAAATGGAGGGAGAGATCTTGGAAATCAAAGTTTTTTAAATTATTGTTAAAATTTTTTACATGTAATTGGGAACTACTTGACAAAATAAGAATAATTTAAAAACAAAAAAATGTTTATGGGATATCTGGTTGAGGGATAAGAGATTAGAGGTCAGATGAGAGGTCTGGAGTGGATAAATGGATTTGAGAATTATCTGATAGTTGAATCCATGGAAGCTGATGAGATTATCAAGTCAAACAGCAGGGAGGAAGAACCACAGAGGCTGGAAGAAACCTCAAAAGCCATCCCTTCATTTTATGGATAAAGTAACAGATTCCCAGAGAGTCAAGTCATTTTACCAAGGTCATGTAGGTAGTAAACATAGTAAGCATCAGGAGCAGGGTTTAAACCCAGGGTTTTGTATTCCATAGCCAGTGGACCTTGTTGCCTATAATACCTATATTTTTTAAATGGTTCTTTTAAAGAAAATTGATATTAGTGTATGACGTTACATTAGATACTGAAGAGATCACAGGAGGAGACAAAAAAGTTTAAAGGTCGTCTGATTCACAATCTTGTTTTGGAATAATTAACCTTTTTGCATCATGGTCCCCTTTAGCAGTTGGATGACACCTTTTGACCCTTTCTCAGCATAAGGTTTTTAAATTAATAAAATATGTAAGATTATAAAAGAAACAAATTATATTGAAATATAATTATCACTAAATATGTGTATATATACATACATGTGTATATATAAACAAACATACGTGTGTGTGTGTGTGTATATATATACATATATATATATACATATTTATTGGCATTCCTTGGGTTAAAAACTCCTGATCAAGCTGAAGAAATGGCATACATAAAAAAAAAAAAAAGCAACAAGATTAAAACTGCAGTTCAGCCAGTGAACTAATCCCAAGGCTTCCCATGATTAGGTGTGAAATGAATGTTCCAAACAGTAAGTCCTGTGAGTATGCAAAGGGAAGAAGGGAGAGACTGTCTTGGTTGGAGGAGTTAGGGGCGGGGGTTATGGTATTTAAGTTGAGTCTCAAAACACGAGTATGATTTGGACTGGAAGGGGAGGGGTTGACAAAGAGTAAACCAGTATGGTTGAGGCAGAATGATCATGTAGGAAGTCACAGGAGATAAAATTTGAAAGGTAACTTAGGGCCTGATTATTGAGGGCCTTAAATGCCAAGTTAAAGAGTTTGGCTTTTATCCTCTAGGCAACACAGATCTATTTATTTCTGTGTTGGTTTCTGTCTCCTCAACTAGGCTGCAAGATCTTTGAGGGCAGGAAAAGAGACAGAAAGCAAGAGTCCTAGTTATCTATGAAATGAGAGTAATGGTAACAACAAACATTGATTTAACGCTGTCTGGTTATTTAGCACATCCAAATATGTCCCCTCATTTGATCCCCACTACACATCTATGTAGTAAGTAGGGAAAGTATTATCTCCATTTTGCAGCAGTTCTGAGAGGCCACATAGTAACTACTGGAAATGAAAGCAATCACAGAGTTCCTGATCCCCAAACCACTCCTCTTTCCACTACATAAGAGGAAAATACAAAGCATGTGTCCGCTGTAATTTTTCAGAACATTTGGAAAAGATGAAATTTGTTCAGGGTCAAAGCCCAGTTCTCAGGGATTCTAAGGACAAGACCTGAGGAAGCCTAGAGGTGAGACCCTATGGAATTAAAGAAACATGAACTCATGTTGAAGGTTGGAATAAATGGAAAATGGGACATTTTGAAAAACTTGTCCAAAATTTATCTTGCTATGGTCCAAAATACCTAACATTGTAAGGTACTGCAATCCTCCCATTCTGGTCACTTAGAAAAACAATTTCATAGGGATTGAAAATGATCTCTGGTTGGCCTGTCACCAAAGGTAAATAATTTTTGTATGAATGTCTGAAGAAAATAAATTGACCACGAATTACATGACTGAGAGGAAAAATAACCAAGGGCAGGGATAAGGAACAGCACCCCATGTCCTTGTCGGGGGCAGGTTATCCCATTTGGGATGTTAAACTTGTAAAGTTGTCAGGAGATCTGAACCTTCAAGTTAAAGTCTAAACAATGAAGGAAACAGACTAAAGCAAAGGAAAGCGTGTCTAAGATATTATTGCATTTCAGGAGAAAACTAAAAATTGAATACATCTTAAATACACAGTTCTGCTTTATGTTAATTCTGGACAAGTTCTATTATGTCCAACACTATGAAGAATCCAAAAGAAGGAGCTGACTCAGGGACTTAGAGTCTAGTCAGAAGATGTAATAGGCACATGAGAAATAGCCCTGTCCAACAGGATTTCACAAAAATGTCATTATTGATGTGGAAGAATGATTTAATGAAAATTAAAATCAGAAGACCTTGGTTCAAGCCCCAATTCCATTACTTGCAAGCAGTGTAACCCTGAGCAAGGCACAAAACTATTCTGAACCTTAGCTTCCTCACTCCTAAAATAAGGAAGTGGGATTAGTGAATCTCTAAGGTTCCTTTCAGCTCTGATGATTAATGATTCTATACTTCAAGGATCTTTAGTTTCTTAAGTGTGAATATCCTGTTTGCTAATATAGATCACAACTTTTCTATACCTCAGTAGACAGAATTCATGAGTTGCTATGGCCAAACAAAACCATAATTTGGAGACTTTCTGAAAGCTGGCCTCTGGATGACAAAGTACATAGGCCATCACCAGGACTGACCTCAAAGTCTTTCTAATTTTGTAGAACCTGTTAGAGCTTGTACTCTGCTACTGTGGTCATCAAGAACCCAGGGTAACCTTGAAAAATCCTAAAGTACCAGATCAGGACTTTAATGGGAGATCATGGCTACGTAATAGTACATAAAGCAGGGCATTAGACTATCATCTCCTTTTCCTTCCTCATAACTAACAATTAGCGCTTATATAGTACATTAAAGTTTAGAAAGCACTGTACCTGCTATCTCATTTGATCTTCACAACAATCCTCTGAATAAATATTATTATCCCCATTTTACAGATGAGGAAACTCAGACTGAGGGAGGTTAAGTGACTTGCCCAGAGCCATTCGGCTGGTGTGTATAGCAGGATTTGAACTCAGGTCTTTCTGATTCCAAGGCCAGCACTCTATCAGCTGTACCACTAAGCTGCCCAATATGTAAAATAGGGAGGTCCCTTCTAGCTATAATCTTATGATTCTGTGAATGTAATCTAGTGCTCAAAAAAAAAAAAATCTAGTATCTTAATCTTAGCTGCCCAAGCTCTCCTTCCTTTCGTTGTTGTAGTTCAATCATTTCAGTCACGTCGGACTCTTCATGACTCCATTTGGGGGTTTTCTTGGCAAAGATCCTGGAGTGGTTTGCCATTTCCTTCTCCAGCTCATTTTATAGCTGAGGAAACTGAGGCAAACAGGGTTAAGTGACTTGCCCAGGGTCACACAGCTAGTAAGTGTCTAAGGTCAGACTTGTAATAAAGAAGATGAGTCTTTCTGACTCTAGACCCAGCACTATATATCCACTGTGCCATCCAGCTGCCTTATCATCTAGAGTATCCATCGGAACTTGGTTAAAAAGAAAGAATTGGGGGTAAGCATGACAAAACAGAGCTAGGAATAAATGTTACTTCTCAATGTGTACTGATAACATACATAGAAACAGCCGATGTATTTGACATACTTAGGGAATTGGGAATAAGTGAATTTTCCAGATAAATGAATCTTACCCTGTTACAAAGAAACTTTTTATTTTTATGATTCTGAATAGAAATCTTTCCATGATGTATTGTGTGATGCATTCTGTCTTAAACAGAACATACTTCCACAGAGCAGTAATCCCATTGTCATGGGTTCTCTAGTACTCTACCAATGCACCTCACAACCCATCTTCCCTTTCTTCCCCACCCCCCAGCCCCAAATCCAAATCCGTATCTTTCACAGATGACTTAGCGAAAGCCCTGGAAGCTCTCTGATGGTTCCTTTCATATTGTGAAGAGGCAATGTAGGACTCAGACTGTCCTTGTGTTAACTGCAACTCAGGAATGACTAGCTCTTATCTTGTTCTGGTCATACATGTCCTCGGGGGCATCTTTTCTGCTAATTTTCACATGCAAGTCACCACAGGCAAATGTCCTGTGACCAACTTTTACAAATCACATGTCTTTCCATTGCCTAATAGGTTACCTCAAATTATTATTTTTCTGACATATGGTATGGTATTTACATGCCTTGTGGTCATATGAAATAATCAGAACATTTGTGTTGAAAAGACAGGTTAGTGAAGGAAAGGAGCATCTTGGGGTCATTGAAAGTGCTGGACACTTTCCCAAAAGTGATCTCAGACCAATCTATTTCTATTTAATTCTGGACCAAACTCTTTATCTACATGTAGTTCTGTCCAAGTGTCCAATATGTACTAATACACTTATTCACTGGCCTGTATGTCAGAATCTGGGTAATATGTATTTTTTCGTGCACTTTTTTTTTCCATTCTAATAGAAGACTGGGCAGTCTCTTATGAAAAACATGAATTTCACTGTGGAAATGTTTTAGGACTCCTAGTATTGTAGGATTCAATGGGATTATTATAATTTTATGATGAACCTCAAATTTTTTTTTTGTTTGCCTTTTGGAGGGCAATTGGGGTTAACTAATTTGCCCAAGGTTACACGGCTAGTTTTTTTTGTGTGTTAAGTGTCTGAGGCTGGAACAGAACTCAGGTCCTCCCGACTCCAGGGCCAGCGCTTTACTCACTGCACCACCTAGCCGCCCCATGAACCTCAATTTTAAGCAGAGCTTCTGAAGGACTGTCCTGTCAATAGAGAATTAGACCTTGCAGAAGAGGTCTTCCATGACACTGGCTTAGGGGAGTAAATATGTTTGTGCTTGAAAAAAATAACCAATTAGTATTTCTTTTCATTTTTCTTTCTAGTATTCAGATATAGTTCTAATTTACAATGATTTTCCTCTGCTACTTGTTCAATTTCCATTCAATTAAACAAATATGTATTGAGTGCTTCCCATTTGGCAAAACACTAAACCAGATAGATGAGGAGTCAGATACCAAGTTGAATGAATGGGGCACTGTCCTGGTCTTCAAAATTGCATAGTACCTTCTGCACTAATTGTTATAATGCAAAATAAAGTGTAGTAAACATACATTACAAAGAACTCTTCTAGAAGAAGAATTCACTGGAAGCTGAAGGAGGTAGGGTGGACAGGGGAAGCTCTTCATGAAGGAGACGGTATTTGAACTCAGACTTGAATGATGGATAAGATATAAACAGGTGGAAATATGGGTTGGAAAAATGCATTCCAAGCATAGGAGTGGTATGAACTAAGACAGAGATGCAGAAAAGCACGGGAAATGTTCAAGGAATGGTAAATTGACCAATTTTACAGGAGCAAAGGGCGAGTGGTGTGGACTTTCGCAAGCTTTAAAGCAGTACAAGTCAGTTCTTTTTATTACAATCATTATCTAAGGGTGTTTTTTATTGTTTTCTCTTAATGGTTTTCTTTTAATTCTTTGATGATCTTTGCGTGATTTGACATGGTCCATACTCCTTAACAAGACCCCCTCAAAAACAAACATTTAGGTATGAATTCAACTAAAGGCTCATTCCAAGGGCTTTCTTCCAACCTTCCCAATGGTCCAGACCCTAAGTACTTCTGGTACCCATCCAGATCAGAAAATCACAACCCTGTCCCTCGCATGCCAATTCAGAAATACCCCACAGTTACTTGAGGAGGAGGGCTGTTTGTTGACTTGAGGTATGAATTTCTCATCCTAACACAGTGTTCTCTGAGGTTAATACGAGGAGCTAAGTCGGCATTTTCAACCTGGGTTTGAAGCCAATGACATGAAAAGCAAAGTTTATGTTGGCCCACAATCTACAGGGCTCTACAAGAACAATAAAAATTGGCTGCACTGGGTCTTTAAAATTTATTATTTCAAAGTTATGGCTAATTTGTCAGCTGTATTCCCAGAATTCCTGCAGAAAGCATAGGGTTCCCAATGATTTACAACAGTTCTTGCCACAGGTTATCAACAGGCTGTAACTAGTGTCATTGCTTTTGAAACATCTTATAGTTGGGCTTTTCTTCTGAGCTCTGAAATTCTATAGTCACAAAGCCACTGAAACCAGTTTGAACAAGTTTGTGTTGATGGGACAAATAATACAGCCCCTGTGGTTCAATGTTAAAGGGGAAGCAAAGAAAAATGTACATTTTAATAGGGAAAAAATGTATAACAAGTTACTTCTTCTCCCAGGCCTTAGTTTCTTCATCTGAAAAATAAAGGGTTTGGACTAGAGCAATCAATCAATCAATCAACATTTATTAAGCACCTACCATGTGCCAGGTACCACACTAAGCACTGGGGATACAAAAAGAGGCAAAAGGCAGATCAGGGGTTCTTAATGTTTTATATCATTGGCAGCATCATTAAGCCTGTGGACCCCTTGTCATAATATTTTTAAATGCATAACATATACTGCATGGGATTATAAGGGAAACGATAATACTGAAAGCTTTATCCAAATATTTTTTTAAAAAACAAATTCATAGACTCCAGGTTAAGAATCCCTGGAAGTAGATATTTTCTAGGGTCCCTTCAAGGTCTAGTATTCTGTGATTTCATTAGAGCTGAAAGGAATCTTAAGATCGTTATAATAATCCCTTACTGTCCAGTCAGGGCAAACATAAAGTGGTTTCAGGATAGTGAAAAATATAAATAACAGATATTTTTTTTAAATTTAAAATTTTTTTAAAAAGAAAGAAAATGCAATCTGATGATTTTCTGGTGACAAGAGACCTAGGTTCAAAGTCCAGGTTAGAATCCTTACTAGCTGTGTGACTGGGCAAATTCCCTGAGCTCTCCTAACACCAGTTCCTGCTAATGTAGATGAGGAACAATAATAATATTTGAACTACTTACCTCCCTGGAATGCGGTATGGAAAGCACTTTGCAAATGGTGAAATGTTATACAAATGGGAGCTGTTATTATTGCTACTTAAGAAATTAGATAGAAGTTGGTGCCACTAATTCAATTCAATTAAACACTATTTGATTCTCCTTTTCTGGAGGGGAGCACAGGTTTTAGTCATCCCCTACCATATTGTTAACACTGTTGAAAATGGAAAACAAACAAATCATAAGACAATAAAATGAGGCTGAGCTAATTAAGTTATGACATATACATGGGGTACAAGATAAAAGGCAGGTCTTGGAGTCAGGGAGACCTATTCTCCAGGTGATTCTCTAAGACCCTAAGTTACAGAGTAAGTGTCCATCTGTATTGGTCACAGGATCATAGATTTAGAATTAGAAAAGACCTTAAAAGTCATTTAATTCAGCCCTCTTCTCACTTTACAGATGAGGAAAATGAATGTGAGAGAAGTTAAGTGCCTTGTCCAAAGTCACACAACTAGTAAATATTTAAGGTGAGATTTGAACTCAGGTCTTCCTGACATCAAGGCCAACATTCTATCCACTACACAGTGTAGATGGAGGCTCCCTTTACTGCTGAAATCAAATCTAGTTACAAAAAATAAAGCAACCTCACCAAGTGTTGTATCAAACACTAAAGTCCTTTTACATGAGAAAAAAAGACTACTGGAATTTTTTTTTTTCATTCCTGGAATACTAACTTAAGTTTCTGTAGTGCCTTAAGATGTACTAAGTATTTTCCTCACAGTGATCCTCTGAGGTAAGTGGTAAGATCATTGCACAATCTCCATTTCCACAATCTCTATTACAATCCCCATTTCCAATTAGGGAAAGAATAGCTCAGTAAGTGACTTACCCTAGGTCACACAGTTAGTTTGCTATCAGAGCTGAAATTTGGATCTACTGTCTCTAGAAGCCAAGTAAGGTTCTGCTTCTAGAGAAGAGCGGAAGAGAAAGGAAATTCAATAAACTATAGCAGTGGTGAGGGGAGATAAGAGACAATGACATTCTGCTTAACACTTTATTGATAAACAAGGTCATGGACACCAGGAAGTAAACTAGCTTACAACCAATTATTATCACCAGGCCTACTCCTACTAATGGAGTTCCCTTCCCGAGGGTAGTCCTAAGGAACACTGTCAAAACTAGAGCCTGTGAAATGAAAGATGTTGTATCCCTGATAGAACATATGGGAGCAAAGCTGGCATTGTACCTCAGAGAAAAAAACGTTAGCTCCATATAGTTTGTTTTCTGTGATGTCAGGGAAGCCCTCTCAGTCTCTAAAAGTATCTCTCCTACCTGGTTTACTAATATCAATATCCACAATTAATTTTGTTTTGTTTTACAATTTCAGTTAAGACACAAATAACCGATAGGAGAGGCAACACATTGATTATAGCTACCATTTACACTCTTGGGTGCAGGAATTTCTCAGATCTTTTACTGAGAACAGGTTTTCATAAAGGTGGCAAAAGAAAGCATGAAGACACTGGACACCTAAAGGCAAAAGGAAGAGGTTGCTACATATCAGGGAAAAGGAACAGAAAACAGCAATAGAAGTTCCAAGGTCAACTCTACCTTCTTTACAAGGGTAGGCATCAGCCTACATTTGATCAACCTAGCTGTTACCATGATGTTGTTTCCGTGGTTCTGTTCCCTTCCCAAGGATAGTCCTAATGGACACTGGCAAACCACAACAACAGATGGCAGGAGTCAATGGTGACTCTGGTACCCAAGACCCCCCATAGGGAAGAGGACAGAAGTAGAGCTCAGTGTATCCTGAAGGGAAGATGACAGCAGCCAGACAGAGGTAGAATAGCCACCACTGTCTGCCTTTCTGGTGAAACTGAAAATCACCAAGACTTGGGCTCTGAGCCAAGGACAGGCAACAGCAGTGGTCGTTCTGAAATCCTAGCCCTGGAAGGAACATCAGGAGCAGTCTGGTCCAACCTTCCACTTACAGGAATCTCCTTTATAGCATCCTTGAGAGGAGACCATCCAATCTCTCCTTGAACATCTTCGGTGACCTCAATTCCCAATTTCCTCACTTTTCTCTCATTTCATTATGGATGACTTAGTATATATTTAGTTGCCTTGGTTGAAAGTCTTTAGCCTTTTCTAAATAGTAGCAGCAGCAGCAGCTGCACCAGCAGCAGTAATAGCTAGCACTTTATATAACACTTGAACGTCTGTAAAGTGATTTACATATGTCATTTACTTTGATCCTGACAACAACCAACCCTGGGACGTAGGATATAGGTTATCCTCATTTTCCAGATGAGGAAATTGAAGTAGGAAGATATTGAGCAATTTGTCTCACACAGGTAGTAAGTGTCTGAAGCAGAATTTGAATTCAGGTCTTCTAGACTCCAAGTCCAGCACTTTACCTACTGTACCACAGACAGCTCTAGGAATAACAACAAGCATGTATTCGCTTCCCTACAATCTTACTCCAATGACGGCCTTGGGTTCTTAAATATTATGCTAGGCAAGCACAAGCTCTGGCAGGTGCTCTAGTATCAAGTTAGAAGTGCATCAAGTACAGCTCCAGGAACAAACTCTGTGTTTGTAATTTGAGGACTAGCCTTGAATGTGTTTGGAAAGGCTCAATAATAGAAGATAGGCCACTGGGTGAGGAATGATCTCATCCCCAAAATGGAGAAGTACAGTCTGTATCAGGAGAGCGAGTGCCCACATTCTGATAAAAATAGGGTTCTAAATGAATAAAGCATTTAAGAATTTACTATGTGCAAAGTATGTGTGTGTGAGAGTGTGAGAGAGAGAGAAGTAACACAGTCATGAGTTCCCCTTCTAATTGCAGAAACACTAGATTTGGAAGGTTTTGGTTGCAAATCGGATGCAAAAGTCCTCAGTTGTTAGGATAACTTGGGGTCCTTGGGTTTCAAGGGTGTCCCCAGTTATTATCCCATTGGCCCATAATGAATGAGCCCTTGCTCTGCAGTCCCCATCCTCAATGAACTTAGATTATAGTAGGGGAGACAATTTCTTTAAGGGAAGCAGTCATCAGGAAGACATATTTTCCTTTGGAAAGTTATAGCGATAATGAGTAGAGCCCTAGAGAAATAGATTTACAATCCCTGCTCAACAGTAATGGAAATATTGATTTGATTGTGGATCCAGAATGAAAAGGGAGAGGCAGGGAGGAACATGGGTAACAATAGTAGGAGGGCATTAATTATCTCTTTTTGATAGAGGAGAGGCAGTGAGGTGTATGCATAGAGAACTGACCTCAGATTCAGGAAGCTTTGGATTCAAGTCCTGCCCCTAACAAGAATGAGCTCTCTGGCTACAGATAACTCATTTAATCTCTCAGCCTTAATTGCATTTGTAAAATGGGGACCATAAAAGCAATTATCTCACAGGGATATTGTGAGGATGAAATGGGAAAATAAATATAAAGCACTGTGCAAAACCTTCAAATACTATATAAATGTTAGCTTTTGTCACTGTTGTGATTATTTCATCTCCCAATACTTCAGGAAACAATCTAAGACTCTAAGTTCCTGATTAATTGTCAGTCTGCACAAGTGGTAAGAATTTCCACACCCAGAAGTTCTCACAAGAAGGAGAGAGAAAAGGAAATCTGAGGCCAGGGCACACATTTGCATAGAATTTTATTGCTTACAAAGGGCTTTCCTCAAAATAATCCTGTGAAGTCAGCAGTGCCTTTTATTTTATTTTTAATTGATTTATTTTAAACTTAACTACAAAATAAGAAAAGAAAAAAGCATTGCAATGTGCACAACAGAACTTAATAGAGGATTCAGAATATATAGTAATAAATTTCCATTTCAAGAAAGCCTATAATATACTACTCATTGTGCTCAGAACGGTCCATCTTTTCTTTGCTTTCTTGTAAGTTTTCTTTTGTTCTTTGCTGTGCACTTTTTACTTTGTTCTTCCTCCCCACTTCTCCCCCCAAAAGGTAAATTAAGCATGAATATATTTATATATATATACACATATACACATATATGTATATACACATGTACCCACATACATATATACACATAAACTTATACATGTATACACATAAAGATATATACACATGAATTTACTTAGATATCTATAATCATACTCATATATAGACATATACATTCATATGCATCTATGCAAGACTGTACTATACTTATTTGTCCTCTATTTCTCTGAGGGTCAATAACCTCTTCCTTCATAAGCTCAAGTCTTTCCATATTTTTCTAAGTCCAGCAGTGCCTTTTAAAGATGAAGGAAACAGTGGATTTAACTGATATGCCTAGGGTCACACACCTAGCAAGTATCAGAGCTAGGACTTGGACATTCAAGTTCCATAGTTCTGACTCCAAGACTAAGGATCTTTCTATTGCTTCTCAGGATGAGACAGCTAACTAGGCTTTTGAAGAAAGAAAATGTCAAAGGATTTATGTAAGGAGATAATAGACATTGATAAGCAGATCAAAAAAGAAACATATTCCAGGTTAGGGGTGGTGGTCTAGTCTGGGGTATACAAGATGGCTTTTCCAGCTCTAAATTCTGGGTTCAATGATTCTGGCACACAGCTGTTTTCCATTTGTCCTATGCTACCAGAACCACCTAATTCTTATATGGTGAATATCAGAGATACAAATATTAAGAATAACATGGTCTCTGCCCTCAAGGATCTTAAAGTAGATGGATATGTCCACAAATAAGAATAATATAAAAAAACGTTAAATTAGAAAGTGATGAGGTGGCTAGGTGGTGCAGTGAATAGAGCACTGGCCCTGGAGTCCGGAGGACCTGAATTCAAATCAGACCTCAGACACTTAACACAAAAGCTAGCCGTGTGACCTTGGGCAAGTCACTTAACCCCAATTGCCCTCCAAAAAGCAAAAATTAAAAAAAGGAATTAGAAAGTGATAAGCGCATAGCAGAAGGCAAACAAAACCAAGAAGCGCTGGGATATCTGGAAGGGGAAGGATCACTTTAGTGGTGGGTTCATGGCTACTGTTCCAGATAATCTAAATCAGGGGTGCAGAACCTGTGGCCTTGTAGATCATTGGATGTGACCTTTTGACCAAATCCAAGTTTTGCAGAAGAAATCCTTTAATTAAGGGGATTCATTCTGTGAAGTTTGGATTCGGTCAAAGGGCCATATTTGAAGATCTAGAGGGGCACAGGTGGCCTCAAGGCTGCAGGTTCCCCACCCCTCATTTAAACCAACTCCTTTAGGTTGTCTGAATTTCCACAGTTCCCTTTTAGTACATGATCTTTCACTCATATCCTAATAATGCAAATGCAGCAGATTAGGGTGGAAATACTTCTGAAAACTTTTGGCTGAAATGATGACTTAGCTATGGGTCTATACTTCCTCCCTGAACACAACTGTTCCCTAGTATGAGGCAGTTGAAAGTAGATTTGTTAGCTCATCAGCCAAGCAAGAAAAATTGCCTTAGCCAAGAACACTCTGTAGCATTGCAGCCCTTTGTAGGAGAGTGAGAAAAATGGGTGTAGACACTCCTGGATAACAAACCCTATGGTTGTGCCCCATCCTAATTTAAATATCTTCAAGTTACTTCAATAATTACCTCCATATGAGAAACTGCTCCAAGAATGTTATGGAAATTTTAACCTTCTCAGAGGGCCATGCTCTAACTCTTCAATATTTATCATTTCTCCTATTAGATTGTGTTTACACACTTCAGACAACAATTCCATTAGCTACTGCTCAAGTCAATGATATGATATTCAATGCTTTGTACCAACTTTTCTCTAGTCACTCAAATGGGACTTTAACCATTCAAAATTCTAGCTAGAAGTTTTTAAAAGAGATTTTAAGAATTATAACAATAATTTTTAAAATTAAGCAAAGCAATGCCTCCAATACATTGGGTAGATCCTCTATGGAGACTTTATGAGCCAGGGGTGGTAGTGCAATGCCTATATAGTCCCTCCTGCTGAATCATCTGAGATTGGTGGATCTCATGACTTTGGGAATTCTGAGATGTAGTAAGGCTAGTGCTGATCAGATTTCTGCATTAAATCTGGCACCAATATGGGAAAAGCAGGCAATTAAGTTGTCTAAGAAGGTGCAAACAGCACAGGCTGGAAAAATGGAGTAGGTCAAAGCTTCCATGCAAATCAATATTGGGATCAAGTCTGTGAATTGTGAGTGACTGAAAAATAAATAATGAGAGGGAGGGGAAGGAAAGGGAAAAGGAAAGGGGGGAGAAGGGGGGGGGGGGGGGGAGAGAAGGGGGAGGGGAGAGAGAGAGAGAGAGGGAGAGAGAGAGACAGAGAGAGAGAGAGAGAGAGATAGAGAGAGAAACAGAGAGAGAGAGAGAGAGAGAGAGAGAGAGAGTTTATGGGAAAATATGGATAAGAATTGGGAAGAAAAAGTATAGGAAGCTTGTAATATACATCAGTGCTTAGGACCACCCAACTGATAAAATTATACTGTCAAAATATTAAAGTATGGTTCATCCTCAGCTGGGCAAATTAATTGAATGAGGCAGTGTTCTATATAAAGAACTTTCCAAAAAAATCAAGTCAACACTCTCAGCACCACAATGTTTCAAATTTGCTGCCACCACTGAATTCTAGAACTCAGAAGTACTTTGTATATCATCTAGTATAACCCCCTTCATTTTACAGATGAGAAAATTCAAACTCAGAGATTAGAAATGACTTGCCCAAGATCACACAGTCAATTAATGGAAAACCAGAGCCAGAACTTGTCTTGTAACTCAATTCAGGGCATTCTCCTTTGAACCACATCACCAATGGATCACCAAAATTTTCTGAAATGGACAACATTCTTCCCTGTCTTTGTAAACAGAAAACAAGGAACATAATGATGTCTCATGGTAATGCTATATAATACTTAGAGATATCTTCATGGATTACTGAGATGTATTGAGCTTTCTGTACTTAAACCAAATACTCTAGATCACTAAACTGTATCTAGGTGTTGTTTCTTTTCTCTTCACCAGCATGGCAACTCTGTTCCAATGTTATTAATTCTTGTCCCATCAGTAGGTATGCTTCTCACTAGTTCAATGGCCATTGTTAATCTCTATCACTGCTCTCTTTTCTACTCTGTCGACTTTTTTCTACCTTATTTTCTCTTTTCTCTCTCTATCCTTTCCCCGTGTCTCAACATTGTGCTTTATAACTCAACGTCAATAGACACCAACCATCCTGAGGTGCCTCTGTCAAGTGAACTCACTAATCACATCATGTCTCTGTAATAAAGAACTTTTGAACATCAGGGCTGGAATAGGCTTCAGGGATCATCTAGCCCAGAAGTGTCAAGCACAAAGTCAGCTGGGTCGCAAATCAGATTAAAATGTTACTGGGAAATATTGAACAAAATAAATATAAATATAATGAAACATAGATAACATCGTATTTTAAAACTGTGTCAACATTCAGCACACAGGGATCCTTATGTACATAATAGTGGATCCCATCTCTATTTAAATTAGGCACCACATATCTATTCCACTCCCATCTGGTAGAGATGAGAAACTAAGGCCCACAAAGCAGAGCCCAAGGTCACAGCACTATGTTAGGCACCAGAAATTTAGATCCTTGAATCTTCTTGGTTATTTTCATTGCTGTTCATGCTTTGAAGGTTTTTTTAAAATTGCCTTTGCATACACAGCAATTTGAAGAGCTTGAGGTTTTCAGACATGAAAGAAGAACAGAAATGTTACTATAGCGGCACTATAGATATCTAAACAGAGAAGGACAAGGAAATCATTTTCTGGTCATGACCTCCTGAAATAGTCACAACCAGTTAGCCTAGGACTCAGAAAAGAGAATTTGTCAAATGACTGGAACCGGAAAAGATTATCATCTTATGTGCGGAGAACATACACAATGAATCTCCCCAACAGAAGTCACATGTCCCTCTCTCTTGACCACACAAGGTTCAGGAATTCAGAAATGTCAAGTCTGTACCAACATGTTGCCATTCAGGCATGATCTGTCTTCACCAAACAAACAATAAATTTATTGAGCATCTGAAGAGGTATAAGGATTACTTGGGATAATTTATGATTTTTTATATGGTTTCGGTTGGTGACACCAATTATCCTGTGCAGGCTTCTGCTAACACCAGGCTGACATGGAATATTTGGCCCTGACTAGATGAAATTAGATTGGACTAGTTTCCTCACTTTTAGTTAGAGCTCTGCTAGCTATGAAATCTCTAGGATTTCATAGTATACTCAGGTATTTCACTACTTTCTTTTGTTTATTTTTTAATTCTGTGTTTTTAAAGAATGTATGTTATGCCAAGAAAATTTCCAGAAGATGTAGCTCTTCTTACAGAAGACACCAATAACTGCTAGAAAAATTTCAGCAGTTATTGATGTGAGAAAATCAAGCATCTCAAAGATCTTTCAAGCCCACAATGAAATATGATCTGGCACATGGAAATATAAAGGAGAGTGTGGCTATAAATTAAAATCAACAACTGACAAATTCTTGCTGCAAAAAGTTTGAAGAACAGTAAGAAGAACAGTTTTTTTTTAAAGCTTCTATTTCCACAAAGGAAAAAAGATGTTTGTTATAGGCAAGATGATACAAATACTAAGAGTACTTAAAACTGGAAAAATATAATTTTTACTAATTAACTCACCTCTTCATTCAAGATTATACCAAACCATTGTCAGAAAAAGTCCAGTTGCACCTAAAATTACTGAATATTTTCATCAAACTGTAAAACATTACAAAAAATTGTTTCAGGAATTTTTAATTTCCACTGGATCTAAAATTCTTTTCCTCATTGAGGGAATGAATTTTTATACATATATTGTTATAATGAATTGTTATGATATATTGTTATGATGAATTTTTATACATATTTTGTTATACTGGAAAGCAAAACTGTTCCCTCAGAACTCTTATTTTTAAAATAATTTTTATAAGTCTTATGATTTAATACAACAGATATTTCCTAAACACCACACAGCCACCTATTCTCCCCAAACTCAATTAACTTCAGTGTCTCCCTATCACCTCTATGAGGAATTGTAAATGTCTACATTTGATATTAAAAGTTCTTTACAACTTGACCCCTTCCCTGTCTTTCCATCCTTATTATACATTACTAATTTGCATGAAACATTATAGAGCAATAACAATAATCTTCTTAACATTCTTCACATACAGTCCTCCATCTTTTATCTCCACATCTATGTACTGACTATCCCCTATACTGGTAAAGCTATTGTACCTCAACTCCCATGTTAGTAAGCTTTCCTTCAAGAACTGAATCTGATTTGTATGTGTTTATTATATACCTACATATGTACATGTTGTCTCCCTGTTAGAATATAAGGTCATTGAAGGTAAGATTTTTGTCTTTATATTCCCCAATGCCCAGGCTAAAGCCTGGGACATACTTGTATATTGATAAGTCCTTGATGAGCTGGTTAAGCCAAGCAAACTACTTTATAATCTTCACTCCTTGAGAAAAGGCAGGACATGTTCTTTAACTTTGGCAGCATGGTACTAACACTGACACTTGTATCTGACCAGAGTTTTGACGTTTCTCTATGTGTAAATTGTTCTTTTGTCTTTGGGCTGTACATCTCTTCATACAAGCATAAACTAGAATTATTTATGCAAGAGTTTGTAGCAGCAAGAACCCCGACATACCCACAGTGGCTGCCAACACAGGTTCTTAGATCTGCTTTTCTAAAGGAAAGCAACTCAAAATGGGTAAATAATCTTGCTTTAATCAAACATATGTCATTTACCTAGTTCAGGGGAAAAAGGTCAGCACCCCAAACTTCAGAGAATACAAACAAAATACAAAAAAGTTACAAAGAGACATATAAAGGGATCAAGCAGACAGGCCTCCAACTGTCTTGAGCATTACATCCGTACCTAGTCAGTTACTAGAGAGGGAAGCATCAACATCTGGGTTTTTCAAAGCTGGGGGGGCTCTATGGCTGCCCAGAGTCTCATGTGGTCAAATCAAACAACACTTCTCAAAGTGAGCCCCAAAGCAAAGCCTCACATCAGGGTTTATATAGCCTTCTCCTGGCTCAGAGAATGTCACAACCCTCTTGACCCACTGCCCAATCACAAAGTATGGAGGTGTGGGTGTTCCTGCCTAGTGGCCTAGGGGCAGGGAAGATTTATGATAATATGGAATTATCATTCCCATAACAGAGTTCTGCACCATTTCACACATAACAAAAATTTAAAAAAATCTATTTAAGAAATGGAGATTGGGGTGGCCAGGTAGCACAGCGAGTAAGAGCACCAGCTCCAGTGTTTGGATGACCTGGGGATCAAATCCAGGCTCAGACACTTAGCACCTACCCAGAAACACCTGGCCATGTAACCTTGAGCAAGTTACTCAAGCCCAATTGCTTAGGGGCGGCCAGGTGGCTCAGCGAGTAAGAGCACCGGCTCCAGTGTCGGGATGACCTGGGGATCAAATCTGGGCTCAGATACTTAGCACCACACCCAGAAATAACTGGCCATGTAACCTTGAGCAAGTTGCTTAACTCCGATTGCTTTAAAAAAAGAAAGAAAGAAATGGAGATTAACATGTCCCAATGGACAGAGAATTTGCTTTATTTAACCTCTATTCAAAACCAATGGATATGTTTAAGGATATGTATGTATGTGTGTGTGTGTGTGTGTGTGTGTGTGTGTATTCACATTTAAGTCTTGGAAGGGGAGAGGAAAAAAATAAAAAGTGCACAGCAGAGAACAAAATTCAATCTAGAAGGAAGCACAGAAAAGCTGCATTGCCTTAAAAACAATGTGCAGGATTTATTACATAGATTTTTGTGAAATGGAAATGTATTGTTTCATATTGAATCCTCTCATGTTCTGCTGTATACGTGGACTTTTTTTCTTTTTTCATTTTGTATTTAAATTTAAAATGAATAAAAAAAATTTTAAAAGAAAACCAAAGGACTATAATTAAGGCTAATCTTGGAAAAATTACTTCATCAAAGGTAAGTTTAATATCCGATGTGATAAAATTTTTCTTTGATGATGAATAAAGAATATGTATTTAAGGAGCGGCTGGGTAGCACAGTGAATGGAGCACTGGCCCTGGAGTCAGGAGGTCCTGAGTTCAAATCTGACCTCAGACACTTAACACAAAAACTAGCCGTGTGACCTTGGGCAAGTCACTTAACCCCAATTGCCTTCCCCAAAAAAGGCAAAAAAAAATTTTTTTACTTAAAAAAAAAAGAATATGTATTTAAATCCTGTGGACTTAATGTTAGACTATATAAATGATTGTAGCAAAAAAGAGGACCATTGCCCCTCAGCCACATTCTCTTTACAATATATTAAACAGTCTGCCTTTGCTATTTTCAACTTTGAAAGAATTACTTTTTCAAACCGTTAAACTCCCTGCCCATGTGCACAAAAACTATTAACAATACTGTTTCTTCATCATTCCATTGCCCAAGCCCATCCTATCAGACACTGAGGGACATTACTAGGTTCTGAGATCCATGCACTCAGACACTCATCAAGCAGTATCTTGGCATTTTATCTGATGACTTTTTCCTCCTTTCTTTGCCCTAAGAATTTAATATCAATCTGCAAATCACAAACTATCAGGATACAGAGAATGGGGCCCAAAGTCCCACTGCCAAGGCCATGTTCTCATAAGTAAATTTATAGTCTGACTACTGTATCAGCATTCAGATAGAAAGTTATAATATTGAGAGCAGGTGGTTTGACTTGAGAAAAGATATGTGTGGACCAATAAATAACAGAACAGAGGAGTTTCAGTTAAACTGTGGGCAGGAAACTTCCCAAACCAAACCAGGCATGGAAGTAGAATGGCTTTTGGAAAGAATGAGAGTTACCTTTTCCAACAAATGAATTATAACTTTATTGTAATTCTATCCAACAACAAAATTATGGAGTCTGTAATAAAAAGAGCATCTTTAAATGGTAGGGAATTTGTCCTAATGCATATAAAATAATTTATAATCTTATAAGTAGTACACACATGTATGTTATTATTATTATTTATAACACTAAGTTGGACTTTTTTCTATATAACTCTAACCAACTGAAAGTCACAGGGACTTGGCCTTTATTTTGTAACTAATGTAGAATCATTTATGGTCTTTGAGGCCTGAAGTTACATGATCAGAGCTGTGTTTTAGGAGAGTCGATCTGACAAAAATCAACTTTTTAGCATAAAACTCCCAGCATAGTTGTATTGCCTTTCCAAGTAAGTTGTTATTGTTCAATCATTTCAGTCATGTCTGACTCTTCATGACCCCCTCTGAGATTTTCTTGGCAATGATACTGGAGTGGTTTGCCATGTCCTTCTCCAGCTTGTTTTACATATAAGAAACTGGGGTAAATAGGGTTAAGTGACTTGCCTAGGATCACACAGCTAGTAAGTGTCTCAGGTCAGATTTTGACTCAGGAAGATTCATCTTCCTGATTCCAAGTCCAGTACTCTATCCACTGTACCACCTAGTTGCCCACGTAAGATATATGTATGTATGTATATATGTGTGTGTACATACATTGCAGGAAAACATACATGTTTTGCTCCAGGGATAAATAACTGGAACTGACAGATGAAGAACCGGTGTGCTATGACAGTTATTTAATTTCCCTCTGGAATGGATCAGTAGGCCTCTGCAAAGGTAAAGAAAACCCCACACAGAAACAGATATTGACACCATCCTATTTTCTGTCAGCAACTTACGATAAGTTATCAGGTGACAGCTGAATTTCATGCCCAGCTCCATGCTATCTAGGCATTAATGTTTGAGAGGCAACATTGCTTAAAGGATGGAGAGCTGGGTTCATAGTAAAGAAGAGCTAGGCCCAGGTCTTGCCTCTGACACATTCTGGTCCAGTCACTTCTCAGTGCTTCAAGCAAATCTCCAAGACCATAAGTTAAAGGCCAGGGCCATTATTCATGGTCAGTGTTCCCTCACTGGGAGTTCCCTTTGAACTTGACAATGAAGTCCCAGGTCCATTCTATACATATACATATGTAGATGTATGTGTATAAAATAAATCTTGTAGGTATTTTGTACACATTAATGCCACCCCTCCCCCCATTATGCTGTAAGCTTCTTAAGGTCAGGAACCATTCACATATCTTTGTATTCTTATTCAGTGATATTAGAGGTCTTGTATGTAATAGATGTTTCAGAGATAGATGTTGAGTGAGTGAATGGAGGAATCCTAAAATTAGGCAAATGGGGCAAAGGCACAAGTAACACTCAGTTTATTGGGTCAGAGGTGCCAAGATTTTCCTTCATTCTGTATATAGATTTAAAGAATCTCAGGAGTTTGAAGGAATCTTGGAAGTCATCAGGGGTGGGGAAACTGTGGCCTTGAGGCCATATGTGGCCCTCTAAAGTCCTCAAGTGTGGCCCTTTGACTGAATCTAATCTTCACAAAACAAATCCTTTGGGATTTGTTGCCTTGAGGCCACAGGTTCCCCACCTTGAATTCTAGTCTAACTCTTAGCCACACAAATGCTTCCTCTCTACTTGATTCCTAAACAAGTGGTTATCTAATCTCTGTTTGAACATTTCCATCATCCTCCCCTCTCCCTTTCTTTCTCCTCTCTGAAGTAAAGTGAATTTTGATGACCAGAAGCTGCCAAGTTACTGGCTTCCTTCTTTCCTTCTTTCCTTCTTTCCTTCTTTCCTTCTTTCCTTCCTTCCTTCCTTCCTTCCTTCCTTCCTTCCTTCCTTCCTTCCTTCCTTCCTTCCT
>NW_027187352.1:20207972-20251343 GCF_028583685.1 Petaurus breviceps papuanus
TTCCTTCGTTCCTTCCTTCCTTCCTTCCTTCCTTCCTTCCTTCCTTCCTTCCTTCCTCTCTCATTTCTCAAAGACCAAACCTTAAACCTATTTCACTCTGGAGTTCATAGATTGGACCACAATAGATCCCTGTCCAAGCACCATTTCATGGCTATATTTTGGGCCCTCCTGGCTCAGAGTGAATGTCAATAAGTAATAGCTTCTCTTTTGACCAGAAACTTTGAGGGTCTTGCCCTCCCAGTTTGACTTTTTTTTTTTTAAATTAAATGGGCCATCCCTTGACTCACTACTTTAAGAGTCCTATTCACTGAATGGGCATTACCTCAGTCAAAGTGAGGATCTGAAAAGACCTTAGCCTAAAAAGGCCAGGGTCTTCCATTGCATCCTGGGCCATCTCCTGCCATCCTGATGAATATGTGGTTACTGGACCCAGATGGCTCTGGAGGAGAAAGAGAGGCTGGTGACCTTGTACAGCCCTCCCTTACTCAAATCAAAATCAACTGCAAGTCATGTCATCCTTTCCCTGATGCCAGTTGTCTTCGAAAATGAAGGACAAACACAACATCAAAGGATGAGTCAGAGAATCACAGAATGTCAACTATAAAAGGAACACTACAGATCACCTCAGCCAAACCCTCATCTGAGGAGTCAAGAAATGAATTTTTAAAAAGCGTCTTACCAAAAATCCCACCGTGATCGAGTGATAGATTTAAGAATAAATCCCAGATCTCTCAACTTTTAGACTAAGATATGACTCCTGGAGCTTCTGGGTAGATTAATTCTAAGTATATCATCAAAGGGTTGTCCTCTCTGCATTTGCAAGTTAAACAAAAGGGCCCCTTGGGAAAAAAAAATATGTGTACCACAAGTATATTCCTTATTTTTATGAGAAATAAACTAGAAAGGAAGATATGGTACAATAGGTCAATGATTTATCTTCCCAGAAATAAAACCAAGGCCTTGAAACTAGAGGTATGCGATCTTTATCCAAGGGGTTATGAGAATGTCTAACATCTTGGGTTCATGTCCTTGAACTAAGTATTACAATGTCATAGCAATTAACATATACTTACTATTGTCCAAAGCAAGGCACTATCTATGAGACATTGTGATAAAGAGAAAAGTGAGGGGCTAATATTTAGCATTAAACAAACCTTAAATTTGGAAAACTTTTGTAAAATCAGAGGGAATTCTTGTCTTTGGATGGGCAAAGAAAGTTGACTCACTTGGAGTGAGAAAATCTGGGTTCTGTGAAAATCTGACTCTGTCACGAACTGCATGGTCCTGGGCAAGTCACTCAACCTTCCTCTGACCTCATTTTACTAATTTGTAGAAAGGGATAATTATATTTTTGCTACTTACCTGACAGGGCTGCTATGAAGCTTAAATGGGATGATACTTATAAAGTGCTTTGCAAACTTTAAAGTGTTTATAAATATGAGCTACTGTAACAGCTTTGGTTATTACACAAACTGTTCTAAGGGAATGTACAAGCTACAGTATCTCACCTGTCTTGGTACAGACTAAGGTCTCTTCCAGCTCTCCCTCCATTAGGAAACACCATGATGAAATAAAGTCATTAAGTCAGTTAGTAAACTAGTATTTATTGAGAACCTACTATGTGCCAGGGACTATGCTGAGCACTAAGGACACAAAGGAAAAAAAAACCCACAACCCACAGCTCCTGCCCTCAAGGAGTACACAGCCTAATGGCGTAGACAATGTACACAAAACTATGTACAAACAAGAGACAGACCGGGGTAATCTCAGAGGGAAGACACTAATGTTTAGGAGAACTGGGTTAGGGTCCTTGCAAAAGATCTTTAATAGATTTGAAGGAAGTCACTTCTCTGGTATCTACATTTTTTAGTCTAAAAAGTGAAGGAGTAAATATAGATCACCACAGAGGGCTATTTCAACTCTAACATGTATGAATCTGGCCTCAAAGTCTCCTCTTAAAAAAAAAATCTTCCCTTTAAGTCCCTACAAAGTGAAGTTCTCTGGGGTTGGCCTGACAATTTGCACAGCATAAACTTCTACAACATTTGCTTTAGTTTTCCTTTTGAAAAGACAAAGTTTCACTAGATACAAGTTCCATTTCATGATTTATTCACACTTCTCTATCCCCCCAAAATTTCTGTGAAGCAAGTTAAGCTGACTATTGGGAGCTCTGCTTTTATACAATTCTATAGCAGTTAATAGTTTTAAAAGTGTTTTCCCATACATTAGAGGCTGCATGATGTAATGGCCAGAGCACTAAGCTTGGGAGCCAGAAGGACCCAGGCCTAAATCTCACCTCTGATACATACGAGCTAGCTGTGTGACTCTGGGGAGGATATTCAACCTCTCTGAGTCCAAGTTTCTTCATTCTGTAAAATGAGGATAATCATAACACTTACCTCACAGGTATGTTATGAATCTCAAATGAGGAAATAAATGCAAAGCACTATGCAAACCATAAGGTGCCATGTGAGTGCCATATATTAATAAATCAATGTGAGAATCATCCTGGACAGCCTATGATAGATATGGGGGCAGGTGTGACTATCCATATTTTACAGATAATGAAACCATTTTTAAAAGATTAAGCAGCTAGCCCAACGTAACACAGCTAGTGATCGTGAAGGGTCAGTTCCTCTTTTATCTCTGGAACAACTTCTGGAGCTCATCCATCGGAGCTGACTGTGAGAGTGCCCATGAAAGTGACCGTGACCTACAAACTAGGTTCAGTCAAAGTGAAGCTCTGAATTTCCCCTTCACCAAGTTCAAGAATGAATTGTCACTGGGTTACAGTAAAACAGATGTCTGACTATGTTTTTGTCTGGCCTTTTTCCTTGTTAAGGCCCCTTACAAAGACTGAGTCTAAGTATTGAATTCATGCTTTATACACATGCCTCCAGCCCCAAAGCAACACTCTGATCTCAGTTAAAAACCAAACTCACCACAGTTTTTGCTTCATTCCATGGAAGGCAATGTTGGGTCATGATGGGAACCAAACAAAATAAAGACAGAATTTTAGATTCAAGCCCCAAGTTCAGGGAGGAAACACACGGCTTTTCTTCTCTTCTGGAAACTAGCTTTTTAACATTTCATCTCAGAAACCATAACTAAAACTTCATGAAAAGTTATTTCACCTAACTTCATAAACCCTTTTGGGATCCAAGTCAAGATTCTGAACGGCCGTGGTTTTGTTCTATGGCCACATACAACTGACTGCATATAGGTTTCCTTTCCTTCTACCCAAGCCAAATATGAAGGATGCCAAATATAATGCACACACTTTTGCCAAATATGCATCAAATGCTTTGGTTTTCAAATATTTAGAATGCAAGAACTATTGTTGAGCAATAATAAAAGATGAGTCTGAAAGCAATGATAATTAAAATACTACTACAGGAAAATTTAAGGGTAGAAGAAATCCACGATATAGTATTTTCTCAGAATGTCTGTAAATAACTGAGGCCAGGAGGACTTGGAGTACTTAATAGTTTCCGGCTTTCGTGGGATTGTAAACACATCACAGTTCAAATAAAGAATAGTTTTATATGTGTGTATATATGTTATATAACCTATAAGTGGCCACTCTAATGTCATCTTATGGATATAGTACCCATATGTACTATATTTTCCAGGAAAGTTACAATTTTAAGAGAAGAAATTATACTTTAAAGAGTTTGTTAAAGGTATGCCCTTTCTTATGCTGCATGTCCAAGTTATTTGTTGAGAGTCAATGTGGTAGAGAAGAAAGTATGGGAATTAGGCTTAGGAGAACCAGGTTCAACTCAGCTCTTGGTCACAACCTCTCTGGGCCTCAGTGTGCTTATCTATAAAATAAAGGGTTAGACTAGATGACCTCTAAGGTCCTTTCTTGCTCAAATCTATGACTTCATTATCAGAAGGGCAGAAAATTCTGAGAGATAGCAGAAGGGAGAAGTGTGGCCTACTTCTATTAACAGGAACAAAATGGGGGGGGGGGGTATCCAAAGAAAGAGGATGAATGGCCCTGCAAAGTCCTGAATAAAACCCCAAGAGAGAAACCTTTCAGCTAGTTATCCAAAATTTGAATTGTTCTCCTCAGAAGATTCATGAGTAACCTAAATTTGTGTGCAAGTGGCTATTTACTTCAAAGAGTTAATGTCCCTCCAGGTTTCATCTATTCAGACACAACAAAAAGGGCTAAGTACAAAGACAAACTCTTCCCAGGAGGCAGAAGGCTTATATTTCAAACCATCAAGACACATATAGGGTGAAATTATAAACTCATGGGAGGCAAGGTTCATCTGTAATCCATTTTTGTATAACACTTACAGTTCCTTGACTAAAATAGATACTCAATAAAACATGAACCAATTTATTGAATGATATGACATTTGAATTGGCCCCAGAGGTATAGTTAGAATTTCAGTAAGCAGAAGGTAGAAAAGATATTTCAGTCAACCAGTTAAAAGTTATTTATTAAGTACTGACTATGTGCCAGGCACTCAGAATGTTTGTTATTTTTTGTCCTTTGTTCTCAAAAAAAAAATCATGACCCCAGAAAGGTGATGGTATGACTTTCAAGAGAATCGGACGGGACTGTGCAAAGTCACCAGCCTCATTCTCTCCTTCTACAGATCAGGACTACTGGAGATGGGCCCAGATGTAGTGGGAGACCTTGGCCTTTTTAAGCTAAGGTCCTTCCCAGGTCACTGTGAATGAAATAAGCCAAGACACAATGGTGGGAAAGTAAAATAAATGTTCAGAAAATAATTAGTTGTACAGGTTCTATGGATCAGAGAGTCTATGTAGAGGAGAAGAGGGAAATAAAGCTGCTGGTGGAGGAGGAGGAGGAGAAGGAAGAAGGAGGAGGAGGAGAAAAAGAAGAAGAAGAACAACTAGCATTCACATAGCACTTTAAGGTTTGCAAAGCACATTCTCATTTGATCCTTACAACAATGCTGGGAGTTAGGTTCTATCATTATCCCCATTTCACAGATGGGAAAACTAAGGCAAATAGAAGTTCAGTGACTTGCCCAGGGTCACACAGCTGCTCAGTCTCTGAGAGACCAGATTTGCTGTGAAGATCAAATGAGATAATATGTGTAAAGCACTTAAGCACAGTGCCTGGCACAAAGTAAATACTTCATAAGCACAACTTCTCTCCCTCCTTCTCTCCTTTTCCTTCTTTCCTTCTTCCTTCCTTCTTTTATTTTTTCCTTCCTTCCTTCCTTCCTTCCTTCCTTCCTTCCTTCCTTTTTTTCTAGAGGTAGTAAATGTCTGAGGCAGGATTCAAATTCAGGTCTTCCTAATACCAAGCCCAACACTCTATCCACTGCAATACTTAGCTGTCTACAAGGAATATTGGAAGCATAATACAGTGAGCTTTAGCTGACTTGCTAAGGATCTTAGACTTTATGTAACTAATAAAACTAGCATAGTCACTGAAGACTTCTAAGCAGGGAGCACCATGGGCAGAAAGATGTTTTAGGAATATTTATCTGTCAACATTTTGTAGAATAAAATGAATTCTATTGAGTCTAGAATGGGTGAGACTAATTAGTCTAGAACAGGGGTGGGGAACCTGTGTCCTTGAGAACACATGTGGCCTTCTAGGTCCTTGGGCACAGCTTTTTGAATGAGTCCAAGTTTTACAGAACAAATCCTTTTATTAAAGGGATTTATTCTGTGAAGTTTGGATTCAGTCAAAGGGTCACACTTGAGGACCTAGAGGTCCACATGTGGTCTCAAGACCACAGGTTCCCCATCCCTGGTCTAGAAGGATATTGCTATAGACATGTTAAAAGGATATTACTGTAGTCCAGGTGTAAGATAAGGGCACATAGTAAGCACTTAATAAATCCTTGTTAATAAATGCTTGCTGACAAAAGGCATTAGCTACAGTGGAAGGGCAGAATATGCTGAGGGGCTATATGATGTATTATAAAGAACACTAAATTTGGAGACAGAGGACCCACATTTAAATTCTAGGTATACTGTGTGTCACTTGTGTGATCTCAAACAATTCACCTTGTTGATACTCAATTTCCTTTTCTGAAAGGTAAAGAGGGTGTTCTGGGTTAGGTGAAAGCTCTGAGATTCTAAGATTCTAATATTACAAATCAAGTGACACTATAGAGGAAGAATGGATGTGACTGGATGAGCTGATTGAGGTTGATGGGAAAAGAATATGACCTTGAAGGTTGGGGCCTCAGTGACTACAAGAATGGTAGCGTCATTCTCAGAAAGGGAAGTCAGGAGAAAGAGCTGGTTGTTGGTTTGTTTCTGAGTTTGTTTGTTTGCAAGAAGTTTAATTTTTTCCATGTTGAATTTGAGGTTATGGTGGGGATCTCTCCCATGATGGAGATGACCAGCAGTCATATGGAAATATTGGACTTAAGCTTGAGAAAGAAGTCAAGGCTATGTAGTCCCATCTATGATGAGATATGTATTGCTTTAGAAGGAAGGATGGTTAACTTGGGGCCATAAAGAGAGGAGATAGAGAGAAATAAACAAAAGAAGATAAGTAGGAAAAGAACTAGAAGGAATTGAAAGGAAGGCCACTGAGAACAAGATCTGCAGAAGAGTTTGCTGGACCTGGGCTGGGTGACAATAGACACAAACTAGTTAAAGAGAATTTAGAAACTAGGGAGATTAAGGTAGCCAGTTTGGTATGTTTGGGAAGGATGGAAGAAAGAGCTGCCTGAGAGAACAGTTGGACGTGAACAATGGGGTTGCACCCAGATAACCAATTTGAAATGCCTCGTTTTTTCAAAAGCCAGAAACTTAAGAGACAAAGTCTGGCAGGCCTGAGGGGATAGAGCAAGAAGGAACTAGCAAGAGAAACTAGACTTAACTAGGAAAAACTGACCTCAGCAATTAAGCTTCAGACTCAGAATCATAGAATCTCATGACCTCAATAGTTATTTAAGCTAGTCTGTGCCTAATCAAGCATTCCCTAGACAACACACATAAGGCCAGGTCTCCCAGGTTCTCCTTCAGGCTGTGAATCTCTAATCTACCTATCTCTTCACTATGGGAGTGCATGGTGAAACCTTTGGGAGAATGGTGAAACCTCTGGACCCTTCTCAGAATAATGTTTTAAATGCAGAAATAAAATACATAGGATTACCAAGGAAGCCAATTATACTGAAATGCAATTATCTAAATATTTTTTTAAAAACAAGTTCATGGACTCCGGGGTTAATAAACCCTGACCTGCACAATTAAAGCCTAAAAATTCTTCATATTGGAGTAAAATATAAGCCTGCATTTGCAATTAAGAATGTATAGGATAAACTGGAGAACTCGTTATGAAAGACATTGAGGAAAAGTGGGGCATAAACAAACACTATGACTGCTATTGCTGCTGCTTCTACCACAAGCACCACCACCATTACTACTGCCATGACTTTTACTAGCTAGCATTTATAAAGCAGCTTAAAGGTTTACAAAGAACCTTACATATGTTAACTCATTTGATCCTCACAACCCTATAAAGCAGATTTTCTTATTATCCTCATTTTTACATATGAGAAAACTGAGGCTAAGGGAAGGTAAATGACTTGCTCAAGGTCACACACAGCTATTTATTATCTGAAGTGGAATTTGAACTCAGGGCCTCTAGACTCTAAATCAGACACTCTCTCTTCTACATCACCTAACAGGGGTGGGGAACCTACGACCCTAAGGCCACATATGGTCCTCTAGGTCATCAAGTGCAGTCCTTTGACTGAATCCAAACTTCACAGAACAAAAAGGGCCACATTTGAGGACCCAAAGGGCCACATGTGGCCTTGAGGCCGCAGGTTCCCCACCACTGGCCTAGCTGCTCCTAGGCAAACAGAACTGGTTTTTCTAGGTCACATTATAAAAAAGGGGACATTCCTTAAATTCCAGAGGGTGCAGCAGATGGTAAGTAAGGTGGTAGCGATGAAAGCAACTAGCTAAAAGTGGGACATCCTCTCTTTGAATGATCTGTCACATTAAACCATTATTGAGCATTAATGTTTGCCCATACTTGAGGCCAGAAGTTAGAGTGTATTATCAGGAGAAAGAAGGAGAATGGAGATTCAAGAGTTAACATCTCATAAAGAACCATGAGTCACTGACCACAAAATAATGGTGGCACTTAGTCACTTTCTTACAAAACACCACATTAAGGACAGGGCCCTCCAGCATGTCTGCTTCCCAACAACAGGGCTGGGATGCCTTGGGTCCCCACAGAAAAATGTCTGTGGATTGCCAATGTGCATTGCAGCAACTACCACTGCATTAGCATAGAGTACAGCTGTGTGGTCTGGGCCAGAGTTCCTTCTGGGGGTGGGGGAGGCCTCCCACTCCTCATGGTTTGTCAGTAAAAACACTTTTTGCCAAAACAATTTCCAAAGTTTTACAAACTGTGGCCAGCCCTTCAGTAGACAAGAGGAACAATACCAGGGATCTAACCTTGAGCTGGAGAATCATAATCTCCTAATATTGGTGGAGCCCTCATCCAATAAGTCTTTATTTTAATTCACACTGCATATTTCCATTGGGCTGGAACCAATGACCATATTTTATATAATTATAACTTTAAATAGTGCCAGTTTGAATAAAATAGCTACCTAACTCTACTGAGCATCTCCAATGTACCAAGTGCTGGGTGCGCTAGGCATAGGCAGAGATGTGAAGATAAATAAAAATCACAGAACGTTAGAGCTGAAAGGGGCTTTAAATATCCTTCAGTCCAATCTTATGTAAATGAATAAAATATGGCCTGGAAAGTTAAACTGATTTGCCCAAGGTCACAAAGCTTGTTAAGAGCAGGGTTAAAATAAGAATCCAGGTAAGATATATCCTTTCCCTTTATATAATTTTCTTACAAACTATCTGGTTTGTACTTAGTAATTGCCAACAATGCAGAAGATGTTTATGCTGCAAATGACTGAATGAATCAGAAGATATTATGGAGAATGGGTGCTGAGGACAGTAGGAGTGGTACTAAGCAACCTAAAAGTTCCTCAGGGCTGCTTCCTCAGAGACGTTAGGATCTAGAAGGGGAGATAGAACATGCATGCAAATTATTGTAACACAACAGTATAAAACAAACATCAGGAGAGAGATAGAAGGAAAGTACCACAAGTGCTAACAGGATGGAGGTCCCTTTCAGTTTCAGTGATCAGGACTTCTAGCTGATATGGTCCCTAGAAGACCCCAGATAACGCCCTGGCAAAGATCTAAAAATGTCCCAGAGAAACAATGATAAAGAAAACCATAGAATAAAGGTTATAAGCACCTCCATTCAGTCCAGGACTACCCAAGAAGACTGCCAGAAAACTAAGGAAGCTCTGGGAAGAGACAGTCAGACCATTAATAGACTACTATAAGTTCCTACTATGTTCCAAGAACCGCACTAGATGCTGAGGATAAAAAGAAAGATGCCTGATCTCAAGGAGCCCACAGTCTAGTGGGCCAGAGTAGGTGAAGGCACATTGTCAAGCAGCCCAGACCTAGAGCAGAAGACAAAATTAAACCAGCATCTAGGCATCCTCTGCCCAAACCACAGTCCAGGCATCCCATGCTTGAACCACAGCAAGAGATACAGCCAAACCAGCTCAAACCACAGCAGGATACAGGGTCAGCCAAACCAGCACAGCACAGGCAGCCCTGCCTGAGACACAGAAGGAGACAGGGCTGAGACACAGCCAGACCATGCAATGGCTAGGCAGTCCCTCTGGAGCCCCAGCAGGAAATAATGCCAAACCAGAACCCAGACAGCCCATGCCTTAACCACAGCAGGAGACAGGGGCAGAGCAGTGCCAGGGCAGCTTAGCACCCAGGAAGCCCATACTCAAGCCATTGAATGAACCACAACAAGAGAGAGGGCTGGGGTAAGACCTACAAGGCAAAGCTCCTCGGGTCTGGCAGGAAGCCTGCTATCAGCTCCACTGACAACATCTGGCTTGAGCCTGTAATGATCACAGGAAGGGATGGTGCCAACTCTGGGTTCTTAACTGTGAAAGGAAAAGACAGAGAAGGGGCCAAGGTTGAAACCTAAGCTTTGGATTAAGCTGAAACCCAGGAATTCTTGCAGGCAGTTTGGGCCTTCTTTGTCTTAGACACTAAATCCAGGACCAAGTAAGGCCTCCACACACCAATTAAGGATAGGAAAGAAAACAGATTCTGACCCAGCTGCAGTGATCACAGAAGGGATCATCAGAAGCAGCATCCAATGTGGGCTTTGAACAAGGGCTTGGATTTCTATAGGGGAAGATGGAAATGGGGCATGGGGGAAAGGGAGAATGGGAAAGCATTCCAAGCAGTGGGAATAGTGTGAGAAAAAGTACATAAGAATACTATATCTATTTTCACTAGAGTAGAAAATGAATTCCTTGAAAAAGGGATTTAAAAAAATTGTTTCCCAACCAAATCAAGTCAACAAGCATTTATTAAGCCCCCTAAACAACTAAGTACAAACCAGATAAATTCAGGATAAGTTAATCAATAGAAGGAAGGCACTAGCAGTGAGGGAGACTGGGAAAGACTTCTCACAGAAGGTAGAAATTTAGTCAGGGAGGTCAACAGATTGAGATGAGAGAGAGAATACTCATTCGAGGCATGGAAGACAGCCCATGAAAGTGTGTGTTGTGGAGTGGGGAGTGAATAGTATGTGTGAGGAATAATAAAGGAGGCCAGTATCACTGGCCTTGGAGAGTACTTGTAGAGATGTAAGGAATAAGATTTCCAAGATAAGAGGAGCTTTAGAAGCCCTTTGAAAGCAGGTTATGAAGGACTTTCAAAGTCAAAAGGAGGATTTTATAGTTGATCCTGGAGGTAATAGGAAGCCACTGGAAGTTTACTGAATATGCAGCAGAGTGTGAGGGGAGTGTGTGACATGGTCAAACCTGAGCTTAAGGAGGACCCATTTGACAGGTGAGTAGATGATGCATTGAGAGAGGAGGACCAAGCAGAAGGCTAATGTGAGACCAGGAATGAGTTCATGAGGACTTGTACCAGATTGGTGGCAATACAAGAAGAGAAGAGGGGGCATATAAGAGAGAGATGTAAAAGGAAAAAAAAAAAGATAAAATAGCTAGGATGTGAGCAACAGATCAAATGTGGCCAAGGAGAGATAGTGAGGAATTGAGGAAGACATCTCAGAGGATGACAGTACCCTCAACAATAACAAGGAAGTTTGGAAGAATGGAGGAAAATAATGAATTTAAGTTTTGGACATGTTGAGTTTAAGATGTTTATGGGATTTCCAGCAGGCAGTGGGAGATGCCAGACTGGAGGTCAGGAGAAAGATTGGGGCTGAATAAGTAGATCTGAGAATCATCTGCACAAAGACAATAATTGTATCTGTGGGAGCTGATGAGCTCACTAAGTGAAATAGTATAGAGGGAGAAGAGAACAGGACTCTGGGCAGAGCACTGTCAGAGACATTCACAATTAATGGGCATGCCCTAAAGATCAAAGAAAGGAGAAAGAGGAGCAGTAAGACAGGTAGGAGAACCAGAAGAGAACAGAGACACAAAAAAACTAGAGAGAAGAGAGTATCATGGAGAAGAGGGCGATTCAGCATAAAAGGCTGCAGTAAGGCTAAGAAGGAGTAACAACAAGCCATTTTAATTGGTGAGATCATTGGTAACTTCAGAGCGAGTAGTTTCAGCTAAAGTCTGAAGGTAGACTGCAGAGTCAGGTCAACAATCATTTATTAACTGCCTACTATGTGTCAGACAGTGCTAGTTGTTGAGGAAGAGGAGGGGAAAGAGCCCCTATCCTCAAGAAGCTTAAAGTCTAGTAAGGAACCAATAAGCAAATAACTACATACAAACAAGATATATACTGGATAAATTGTAGATAATCTAAGAGAAAATGCACTAAAGATTAAGGAGCATCAGGACAGGCTTCTTGTGGTAGGTAAATCTTTAGCTGAGGTTTGAAGAAAGTCATACAAGGAGATGAGAAAAGAATGAATTCTAGGTATGGGGGGAGGATTCAGTGAAAATGCATTGATTTGGGAGATGGAGCATCTTATTTGAGGACCAGCAAGGAGACCATTATCACTGGATAACAGATTATGTGGAGGGAAATGTTAAAAAGACTGGATATGTAGGAAGGGGTCAGGTTTTCAAGGGCTTTAAAAGCCTGAGGATTTTCTATTTAATCTTGGGAAGCTACTAGAGTTTATGGAGGTGGGGGAAGTGATATAGTCAAACCTACACTTTAGGAAGAGAGTCAAGAAGAGAGTAAAAGGAAAGGACATAAAGGCATGATGATAGATGATAAACTTTTCAAGAAGTTTAACCTTAGAAAAGGAAGAAAGAGAGAATAACTAGTAGGGATGGAAGGATTAAGGGAGGATTTTCTCTCTAGGATGAAAGAGACATCAGCTTTGTTCATGATATGTGATTAATAAATGGGTTGAAATAGAGCATAATTTGCATATAAGGGAGTAATGGGACTGAAAAGGATCCACTGATCCACTGGGACTAGATCATGTGGGAATTAAATGCTTTGCTGAGGAATTTTTACTTAAGCCTTTTGAGGAAGCTTATAAGGAGCCACAGAAGGCTTTTAAGAAGGGGAATGATGATTAAAAGTATTTTTAAATTAATCAAGTCATAGCTGTGTGCAGAAAAGGCAGAAAGAGAGAAAGATTAGAGGTGGGGAGATCAGTTGGGAGAAGAAGGTTTGTTCAGTATGAGATGTAATGACGCCCTGAATTACAATCAAAGGATCATGGAGTTAAATCTGGAAAAGAGCTGAGAGGTCATTTAACTTAACTAGAGTCACAATGAGGGTGGAACAACTGGATCTCCTTTAAGGTGGGAGACTTAAAGGACCACCAACAAGGGATTGTAAATAGGCAAAGTCCAGGTCTAGTTCTAGGGTTGAGTATAGAGGCTGGTGTTGAAGACCAAAGCTGTGGCTAGGTGTAATCAGTAACAGAATGGTGAGAGGGGAGGTGGGGAGCAGGCACCTGCTGCTTGAACAGCTTAATTTTCTCCTTGCGTTCGACTGGAACCCCCACCCCCAAAAGCTGGTCAGATCCAAGTTCTGACCCAAGCTAAAGATGGAAGGGAGAGATCTAGTGAGCTATTCCCACTCACTGTCAACATCTACTGTTCAAGTCTTGCTACCAAAAGAGAGACCCCGGGGGCACTGGTAGACTGAGAAAAGTCCTTGAAAAGAGTAGCAATTTAATAAATGTATTTGTTTGAATTAAACTAAACTGAGTCTTGGGAGAACAATCAGCATTGACGATAAATATTGGAAGTAATCTATGAAGAAGGTTTAGTTGAAGGAACATGGGAAGACAGGACCTCCAAAGGGCAGAATATGATTGTAGAAGGACAAGTTAATAGAGAAAGAGCTGAGGGTTGAAAGTTAAACTTTGGGAGATAAAAGAAAGAAGAGATACCAGGAAAGAAAACAAAAGATCTGTCAGACAGGTAGGTGAGTGGCCAATAGTGAAAAATGCTGTAAAAGGGGCAAGAATGTTGGAAACTAAGCCATTGGGTTTGGTGATTAGGTTATATTGACAGATTAGGATAAGAATGATATTAATTCACACATATATAACAGAATGTTGGCATTGGAAGACCATAGAGACAATCTTTAAGAGACCAACAATCTCCTTGAAAACATGCTCAACCCAGCCTTTGTTTGGAGACCCTTTCACCACTCCACTTACAAATGGCTCTAATTGGTGGGAATTTTGTCCTGATGTTCAGACTAAACTGTTCTCTGGAGTCAAGTAGAACAAATCTAATTATTCCTCCATATGGCCACTCTTCAGATTCTTTGAAGACAGTCCTGTCTTCTGGCTATCTGGAGAAGATAATATTCACATTTCCTTCAACCAATCTTCATGTGACATCACCTTGAAGTTCACCTTTATAGTTATCTTTCTCTGTATATTGCGACATATCAATGGCCTTCCTAAAATGAAACACCAAGAACTGAACACAATGCTTTTCAATGTGGTCTAACCAAGAGAGGATAGAGGAAAACTATCTATCACTTCCCTAGTCCTGGAGAGTCTTACTAGCTTTCGTATGACACTATCAATTCATACTGATATTTTCATATTCATACTGACACTTTAGTCTGCTAAAATCCTGCTAAAATCCAAGGGCTTGAGGGGTTAACAAATCACACAATTTCCTTTCAGGTAAGTAGTACAAGTGTTATGATCTTATCTCCATTCCTCAGATGTTGGGCTCCATTTCCTGTCTCCATACCTTTGCACTGACTTACCCCAAGGCCTGCGATATACTCCCTCTGTACTCCTACTTCCTAGAATCCTTACTTTCTTTCAAGGTTCAACTCAAGTACCATCTTTGACATGAAGCCTCTCCTGATCTCTAAAGTTGCTAGAGCCATTCCCCTCATCACCTTGTATCTATTTTGAATATACCTATAAATGTACCATGTTATCTTTATATTTTTCCCAGGGGGAGGTGCTGGGAGAGAGATAAAATATTTTTGTTAATGGAAAAAATTAATTTAATTTTTGAAATGTACATTTTGTTTCCGTGATAAGCTTTTTGAGGGCAGTAACTGTTTCACCAGTGCCAAGCATGGTGCCTAATAGTAGAAACTTAATAAATGCTTATTGATTATTATTCTCATTTTGCAGATAAGAAGCAGAGACCAAATGAAGTTATTTCACTTGACAATGGTCACACTACACAATGAAGCAGTTTCATTTGAGTGGTGAGGATGAAAGCCAGATATCACAGGAACTGTTAAATAGTAACAGGAGGAAGGGAGAGATTAACAGAGGTAGTGAATGAGGATGCACTTTTCAAATTTGCTTTGCTGATGAAAAGGAGAAAGTTCAGGCAGTAGGCATAAAAACATTGCAAGAAGGCCTTTTTTTCTTCCATTTTTCTTCTTTAAACAAATATTTATGACCTGTTTTTTATATCAGATTTTTTCCCCAAAATGTATCCCTCCCTTCTCCCCTATCTGGTGAGCCTTCCCTTATGATAAAGATTTTAAAAACCAGCTCAACAAAATCAATATACTGACCACATCTAACAGTATGTGCAATTCTTCACCCCATAGTTCCCCATCTCTGCAGCAAAGGAAGGGAGAAGCATTTTCTCAACTGGAAAGCCTTTTTCCCCCCTTTGGAGAGAAGTTATCTATGCATGCTTCAGGCAAAGGTAAGAAGCTAGTGGAAGGCAGAGGAGTTAAAAATAACAAGGACCTAGTTGTGGCCAGAGAAGAAGCCTAAGGTCATTAGAGTTGAGAACAACAACAAGTACTTATTAAGCAACACAGTGCTAAATACTGTAAATATAAATAAGGCCAGAATGAAAGTCAGTCCCTGCCCTCAACGAGTTTACATTCTAACTGAAAGTACAAAGCACAGGGAGTATTTTAAGAAAGTCCAGGAAAATCAGAAATGTAACCTAGACAGGAAAGAAAACATAGTTGAACTGGATACCCTCCTTAAAATGAAGGTTCTAGAAGAACCACTGAATCAGAGAAAAGTCAATGCTTGATTGCAATGGTAGAGGTCAATGGTAGTTTCAATGTGTGAAGTCTGATGGAATGAGTTTCTAAGGTGAAAAGGTTTCTGGGATATTATAAGGTTTTGGATTGTTTGAGACTCTGAATCCAAACCATTAGAAGGGTCATGTCTTTATCTTAAGGGCTATAACTTCCCTGTGATTATTTTTGTATTTGTATATATTTGTGGATAATACAGGAATATATTACATTTATATAGGGTTATAAGCCCCTTTTCAAAGTATCATCTTATATACTACCTCATTTGTCCTTTATAACAATTCTGCAAGGTATAGAGTATTATTGTTATCCCCACTTTAGACAGAACCTGAGACTTAGGAAGATTGCCTGGCTATCCCAGTCACCCAGGCTAAAATCAGGTCACCTACCTCTGAGGCCACTGCTTTCTTCCCTACCACACGCTCAGAACTTCATGTATACGTATATATGTCTGCCTGTCTGTCCCCTCTCTCAACTGTCTCCCCAAATACTCATTTATTCCCTCTACTTTATTCCCCCATCCCAATCATAACACATTACTATTTCCCTTTCCCACTCTTCTCTCTCAAATTGTCTGCCATTTTGAACTTTGGGGAAGGGAATCTGGAGAAAGAAGAGAGGAGAAAAAGAGGTAAAAGGAAAGAGAGTGGTGGAAGGAAATTGTGGGAGGAGCTCTGGAATGTATCTGTACCCTGTCAAAAATGGGAGAGACTGAGAAGAGCAGAACTCAAGCTTCCAAAAGAAAAGTTGTGACTCAGTGCCCCATTCAGAATTCTCTCATGCGTTGTTTTCTTCATCTTCCCCACCAAAATCAGAAGCTCCTTGGGAGCAAGAGTTATATTGGGGTTTTTTCTTATACCCTATCTCTCTACTATCCAAAACAATGCTAAAAGGCTTTCAAAATGTGCCCTCTGATGGCTGCAAGGATGATTTTTTACTCACTTAAGTGTGATCTCAAACAGCCTATTGAATCTCTCAGCTTCTCAGTTTCCTTAGCTCATAATCAAATGTGATACTTAGCTGTCTCTCAGGACCTGCTATGCCTTGGGGGTTTAAATCATTTACTGGACCTTTGCAAATTACAAAGTATCAAGAACAATAGGTGTCTCCTACCATTCTAACACAGTTCACAAGGCATTATCTCCCATATATGGAAGGGCAGGTTCATCCCAGTATCAAATTTACATGTTTGAAAACCGAGTTGGGTTGCTTAATCCTGGAGAAAAAGGACGCAGACAACAGCTGGTCTGTTCATTGTCTTCTTTCTGGGAAGTCTCTTACCAGGTTTCTTTGAAAAATTTCCTTGGCTATTGCCATTAGGACAAACTGAAACTTGATTGGTGATAAGGAATCATAAAAAGTTAATTTGGACAGCATCTCTCCTCTCCCCATCATTCTTTATTGACCTGACGTCATTATTAAAGAGGGGAAAAACACAAGCTTGAATTGTTGTGGACTGAGACTGTATCTCTAATTTCTTCTGGAGTTGACCTGATACTGTCAGGAAATTGTCTACTAATGGTCAGCTGAAGGCATGAGAGATTCACAACCTTCTACATAATAATCCCTACTGCTAAGGACACACTGAAACTTGGACACATAGATTTCCCACGTGAGTTACAGAAACAATGACGCTGTACCCAGTTAAAGGCCATCTATTCTTAATCCATACTTAAATAGGCTATCTCTCTCTAATATCTCCAACAAGTGATCATTCAGCCTTCACATGAAGACTGCTAATTAATTGGAGTCTATTCTGTTTGGGGATATCTGTTAAGATGTTTTTCATTAAACCAAGCCTAAAATGCTTTCTTTTCAGCTTTCATTTGTTTCTGCAACTTCTGCCCTGTGAGGCCAGAGTAAATCTAATCTGTATTCCACAAGATAATTCAATTATTTTTAGGCTGATATCATGCCCCCTACTCCCAAGATTTCTCCTTTTCTAGGCTAAACATCCCCATGTCCTTCAGTCAATCATCAGATTACATGGTCTTCCACTTCCCTTTTGGTCATCCACCTTTGGATGATTTCCAATCTGATGTTATCCTTAAATGTGACTCCTGGACCTGAACACTATATTTTTCATGTGTTTTAAACAAGAAAGAGTACATTATGTTTGTCATTTCCCTTATTCTGGATACCATGCTTCTATTAATGGAACCAATGATGAAGTAAGCTTTTTCTTCTTGGTTGTCATGACATGCTGCTGACACATATTGAGACTATAGTCTGTTAAAAAAAAAAAACCCATGGGGCGGCCAGGTAGCACAGCGAGTAAGAGCACAGGCTCCAGTGTCGGGATGACCTGGGATTGAATCCGGGCTCAGATACTTAGCACCACACCCAAAAATAACTGGCTGTGTAACCTTGAGCAAGTTACTTAACCCCAATTGCTAAAAAGAAACAAAAACTGATCTTTTCCTTTTTTTCAGATAAACTGCTTTAAAAATCAGACAAAAAACTTCATAGAGACAATGAGGAGCTATTTGAGTTTACTAAGTAAAGAAGTGACATGGCTTCACTTTAGGAAAATTACTTTGGCAGCTAAGTAAAAGGTTAGAAAATGAAGAAGTGGAAAGAAGTCAGACAAGGAAGGGAGATCAATCTGAAGGCTATTTTAATTGTATAGGTGAGAGGTGTTGAGGATCTGAATCTCATGTGGGTCATCATAAAGGAAGAAATCAAAGAGATGCTGTGGAGGTAGAAACATCACGAATGGGCAACGGGCTAGATGTGTGGGGTGATAGAGAGTAAAAAGTCAAGGATAATGGCAAGTTTGTAAACCTGGGTGAACTAGAAAGAGGTTGGTGTCCTGAACAAAGATAGGGTTGGTCAGCAGGAGAGTGGGTCTTAGAAGGTAGATAAATCCATTTTGGAACATGTTGAATTTGAGATCCAGGTGGAAATATCCAATAAGTAGTTGGAGATATGTAACTGAAGTTTAGGAGAGACTGGGAAGGAGACTAAGGAGTAGTCAGACAGGTAAGAAAAAGACCAAGATAGAGAAATGTCATAAAAATCTGAGAGATGAGAGAATGACTCACTGTGTCAAGCGGTACAGAGAGTCAAGAAAGATGAAACTGAGGATTTTTTTTTTAAGTCATCACATTTGACAATTAAGAGATCGCTGGTAAATCTGGAGATGGTTTCAGTTGAGTGATAGGGTTAGAAGCCAGATGGGAACAGGTTGAGAGGTAAGAGCAGAAAAAAAGTGAAAATAAAATAGGTTAAGTATTTTGCCAAACTTAAAAGTGCTATATAAATGTTTGCTAATATTATTATTGGGAAGCAGTTTGGTGTAGTAGGCAGAGGGTTGGTCTTGGAGTTAGGATGATCTGACTTCTGACACAATGCTGGCTTTGTGACCCTGAGCAAAATCACTTAACCTCTGAGAGCCTTAGGCAAACTCTCTAAATTATTATGATTAAATCCCTATTATTGTTTCCAGCTGATTGGCACAATCTACCTTCAAGGCTGTGGTAAGGATAAAAGAGAAATCCTATATGGAAGTGCTGTACAAAATAAAGTACTACATAATTGTAAATTACTCTTTCACTTCTTCATACACCCAAGTCCCCCTCTAGGGCTTCTCATGTTTGGTATACCATAGAAGCAGCCCTGGCTCCCTAAGAGCTATAACAGTATAGCATGTTTTGGCAGCTGCTTAAATGGAAAGGCTTCAAGTATAGGACCTGCAGTGGACTGTACTCTTTCCATCTTAGGAAGAGTCCAGTCCAATTTGGAGAGGCTCAGGCTAGAAAATTGTTATAGAAATAATAGTTTTACCCCCAGTAATTCATGAAATTATCTATTAAGGCATAGAGGCTTAGGAGCTCCATCAGTTTGAGGTGTGCCTGGACTGTTGCAGGATTGATATATGGTTTTAATGTGTATACCTCTTTTCACATGAATTACTACTACTGCTTGGTCAAGTCTTCTGCTTCTTATTTATGTAGTTGAACTTTTTACCCTAAGTGCACAATTTGGTTTTTGTCCCTAATAAATTTCATTTTGTTTGAGTCAAACTATTGTTTCAGGTTGTCAAGATTCTTTTGTTATCCAAATCTGTTACCCATTATATCAGGTAAACACCTGCCTCTCCCCCTCCCTTTAGGTATTTGCAAATTTGGCAAGCATTCTGCAGCTGGTACCCTACCAACTGAACCTCTGGGGGGGGGGGGGGAGGATGGGCACCAGGTTGTCTGAGGACTGGGCAAACTGTTCCATATCAGAAAAACAGAGGAAGTCAAAGCTCCCATGACTAACAAAGTGAGACTGGGTCCATGAGTAGGCCCTGTACTTTCAGCATAGGTGAGATAATGTGAGATAATAATGTCCCAGTCTAGAGGGACAGATAGAGATAGACAGACAGTCTTCAATTATCATTTCTTCTTTTAAGTTATTGTCAAGATGTTGACCAGGACAGTGCTAAGCTCAAAGCCTAGGGACATACCACATACCACACACACACACACACACACACACACACACACACACACACACACACACACACACACATACACACACACACACAATTTTACAGTGATTTATTAACCAACACTAATTGGGTCTGGTCAGTTAGAAATGTAGCTAACCTTACTGTCACCCCAGCAACTGTCCTCTATCATGTAGAAGCAGTTAGGTAGAATACTGGATAGAGTGCTAGACCTAGAGTCAGGAAAACCTAAGTTCAAATCCAGTCTCAGATACTTATTAGCTGAGTGACCCCAAGGTCACTTAATCTTGTGATGGGGTGACTTAAGGTCACCCCAAGGCAAATTAATGATGTCTGTCTCAGTTTCCTCAACTATAAAATGGAGATGATAATAGCATCTACCTCATAGAGGTGTTATGAGAATCAATAATATAATATTTGTAAAGCATTTAGCACAGTGTCTGGCATATAATAAGTACTTTAAATGTATATTCCCTCCCCATTCTTTCTCCCATGCCTACAAGTGTATCACATAAGAGATTTATCAGTACTAGTTAGCCTTATGGATCTGCAATTATAAATCTAATATGATTGAAATAACTATGTGATGCTAGCCAAGTTACTTTTTTTTCTGGTTTAAATGAAATAAATGGACTAAATGACCTATAAAGTCGATCAATTAAAAGATGTCTATTAAGCAGTCAGTCAGGGGCAGCTAGGTGGTGCTATAGAGCACTGGTCCTGGAGTCAGGAGGACCTAAGTTCAAATGTGGCCTCAGACACTTCACACTTACTAGCTGTGCGACCTTGGGCAAGTCACTTAACCCCAATTGCCTGCCTCCCCAGCTCCAAAAAATGCAAAAAAAAAAAAAAAAAGAAAGGGAAAAGCAGTCAGTCAATAAAGTGCCAGGTATTATGCTAAACAATGGGCAAACAAGGTGAGAGAATGAAATGATCTCTACTTTGCAATTAGTTTATATTATAATGGAAGAGATGGGTACATATAAAAAGATAAATAAATGAATAAAAAATATAAAATAAATAAATATAAAAGATATATAAATAAATATATTGTATAAACGAATATAAAAAGATAAATTAAATAAAGTTAACACATATGTAGTGAATTATAAGATTACAGTAGGAAAGACACTAGTAGTTGGGAGTATCACCAAATGTTTTGTGCAGAAAAGTGTCTGAGCTGAATCTTAAGGAATAGTGGAACTTTATGTGGTGGTGATAAGAAGGAAATATATTCCAGGAACAGGGATTGACTAGTGCAAAGGCAGAAAGTTGGAAAGTGGAGTGTCATGAGAGAACAGTGAGAAAGCCAGTTTGACTAAATAGCAGGGGACAGCAGGACAGCAGGAGGGACAGTAATGTCCAATGACTCTGGAAACGTAGATTGGGGCCACCTTGTGTAGGATTTCAAAAGCCAAAAATAGGAGTTAAAATTTCATTCTAGAGACAATAGGAAGCCACTGGAGTTAGTTGGGTTGTTTTTATTTTTCATTTCTCATTTTTGAAGAGAACCAATGACATTACAGGGTGATATCTAGGCTTGAAATGAACTTAAACGAGGCAGAGTTGCATAAAGTCATCATCCTCTCTCTCTCTCTCTCTCTCTCTCTCTCTCTCTCTCTCTCTCTCTCTCTCTCTCTCTCTCTCTCTCTCTCTCTCTCTCTCTCTCTCTTCCAGAGTCATCAAAGTCCTGTGGAAAGACAAAAATCATGACAACTCTCAATGGTCTGGGATGAAGTGGATAGCCTTGGCATCTTTGATGCCTGAGTTCTAAGCAATCCACAGCACCTGCTTTAGCCACCTTAATGATGTTGGAATAAATTGTTTTCATCCAACCATTCCACCAGGGAAAGTATTCACATGGTTGGGGTAGATATCTTCCTAACTCACCACTAGATTTGAGGCTCCCCAGTTACCCCTAATCTGATTTAGCCCATCTGCTGAGATTGTTTTACTAGGATGTGGCCATTACGAATGCTACTGCTTCTTGGAGTCACAGGGAGTCACATAGTCAGATCTGTACTTATGGAAAATTATTATTTTGGCAGTAATGTATAGAGTGGACTCTTGTAGTGAAAGTCTAGAGGGAGACTGTTAAAATAATCTAGGTGATTTGGTTATGAGGTCCTATGACCTCATGAGGTAGCTATGTAAGTGGAGTGGAGTGCAAGAAATGTTGTGAAGATAAAAATGACAAGATTTGACAACTAATGAGATATATAAGGGAAAGTGAAGAGTCTAGGAAAATGCTGAGATTATGAACTCGAAACACTAGAAGGATGACAATACAAAAGAAGTAGGAGAGTTAAGAAGAGGAAAGGGTTTAAAGTAAAAGATGATGAGTTCAATGTCAAGTTTAAGAAGCCTCTGGCATATACAGTTTAGGAGATCCAACAGGTGATATCAGACTGATGCTCAAGAGAGAGACTGGGGCTGGACATATATATCTGGAAGTTATCCTTACACAAATGATAATTGAACCCATGGAAGCTGAAGTTACTAAGAGAGTACAGAGGGAGAAGAGAAGTAAACCCAGGACAGAATTTGTGGAACACCCACAGTCAAGAAGTATGCTGCCTGTAATGAGCCAGCAAAGGAGATTTAAAAGAACAGTCACAGGTAGAAAGCAAACCAAGACAGTATATCAACACAAAAATTCAAAGAGGAATGAGTATCCAGTAAGAATATTAGATGAGGGAGCAGCTAGGTGGCGCAGTGAATAGAGCACAAGCCCTGGAGTCAGGAGGACCTGAGTTCAAATTTAGCTTCAGACACTTGACACACTAGCCGTGTGACTTTGGGCAAGTCACTTAATCCCAACTGCCCGCCAAAAAGCAAAAAAAAAAAGAATATCAGATGAATAAAGAACAGGGGTGGGGAATCTGTGGACTTAAGGCCCCACGTGGACCTCTAGGTCCTTAAGTGTAGCCCAATTTGTTCTGTGAAGTTTGGATTTAGTCAAAGGGCCACACTTGAAAACCTAGAGGGCCACATGTGGCCTCGAAGTCACAGGTTCCCTACCCCTGGTCAAGAGGATTAGAAATGAAAAAAAGATCATCATATTTGACAATTGAGAGATTTCATAGGTCCTTTTCTACCTCTGGATGCATTTCACTGAGCACTTCTGTTTCATATGCTAAGGTTCTTAGAGCTATAGGTGGTTTACAAGAGACTTGTTAACACAAAGGAAGGAACTTCTAATGGTGGCATTTCAGTCAGTGTAATAGTGTGGTTGTTGTTTAGTTGTTTTAGTCATGTCCAATTCTTCATAACCCCATTTGGGGTTTTCTTAGCAAAGATACTGGAGTGATTTGCCATTTCCTTCTTTAGTTCATTTTACAGATGAGAAACTGAGGCAAAGAGGGTTAAGTGACTTGCCCAGAGTCTTCCTGATTCCCAGCCCAGTGGTTTATCCACCTACCTGCCCACAGAATAATAAAATGGTGAGGGACATATTTTGAAGCAAGCATGCTTTCTAGAAATCAGGTTACAGCACAGCACAATAGGTTTTAGAGGTGATAAGGATTAATTCAAAGCTAGAGTCCAACCCCTTGATAAGTAAACTCTTGTCCAGAGAATAAAGGTCATTTATCCACAGGAACATTCATGGTAACTAGCCAAGCCAGGATTCAAGCTCCAAATCCTGGGTTCTTTTCCATCACATGTATAGACCACAGATAAGTTCTATTTCTACATGCAAAGCAGACAAACTCTATTTCTATATGTATGCCCTGGGACTTTAAACATTGCCCCATCTGTAAAATGAGTGGTTAGACTTAAAGACCTCTAATATCCCTTTTCAGTGTAGATTTTTAATCCTAAGTATGATTGATGATGGACAAATTCAACAGCAAAATCCATTGCATACTATTCCAACCCAGACTGGGATAAAATAGGTAACCAAATATGTCAGCCACAAACACAATGGCCCACATGGCAATTATCAGTTTCTTGGAACAATCATTTGGTTAAAGCTGGAAGGTACTTAATAGATTGGACAGCACTTTTCATTTTATAAATGAGGAAAGTGAGGCCCAGAGGGGCAATAGATCATTTCCAAGGTCACATACTAGTAAAGAACAGAGTTAGATTTGAACCCATTTTCTCTGATGTGAAATCTGGTGGTTCTTCTATTGTGATATGATGACTGAACCAGTAAGTTCACTGCTGCCAAGAGAATTTCCCTAATCTTGGAAGAGACCCATAGTGGCTTACCTTTGATATGTCCTGTCCTCTTAGTTCTGTGCTGTGGTTAACCCAAATGACTTTTAATTATTGGCCTAACCCCCAAAGCCAGAGTTAGAGGTGATTAAATACTGCCTGCAAGGCTGTGGTACTGGAATTGCCCTCCCTCCCAAACAAAGTAAGTCAAGAGCAAACTAAGTGCCTGAACACACACAGTGAGGATCCCAAGTAGTATCTGCCTATTTGCTGAAATAAGCACAGCTGTATTCATTTCTGCAATCATTCTTCAAATTAACATGGCAATTATGGATATCTTTTTTTTCTTTTTACAGGAAATTAGTGCTTACTACAGACTTATAAACAACAGCAAAACACAATGAGCTTCCAGCACACAGTGAAGGAAATAACTATACTCCATAACTATACAAAGAGCCTAAAATAAATGGCCTTGTGAGGGGAACTTACCTCTAGGAATTCCTGAATACACCACTATCGCTCATCTTGAGTGAAGCCTTTCTTTCTGCCTGCAATCTTGCAGAAAAAAATCATCTTGGGAAGCTGCATCTGACCTGTGTATTGAAATCCCTGCTTTGTATTTTGTCTCTTTGGTCAATCTGCTCCCCTGCAGGTGAGTTCTTAAAAGGATATTTTAAGATTTTTGTCCACACTGGAGACAAAATCCAGAGCCCAAAAAGAGAGTGAAGAAAATGGCCTTAAATTCACTAATTAGAAAAGTGCATTGCAGTAGAAAGGAATGCTGAATTAGGACTCAAGGGACATGGGTTTGGAATCCAGTTCTGCTATTTATGAAATGACCCTGGATAAGTCATTGAAACTCTCTGGGCCTCAGTTTCCTCATCTATAAAATATGAGGGCTAGAAAAGTAGCCTCTAAGTTCCTTTCTAGCTTGAAATCTATGTTCCTATGAAGAAATGTTAATCTTGAGTTTTTCCAGATTAATGTAGGCTATTGCTCCAGTAGAAGGAAAGAGGACCAATAAAAATAAACCAAAAAACTTTTTATCAACAATTAGACCAGACTACCTTGGAGCTAAAATCACCCACAAAAATATTTATCCTAAGGGTAAACATACATACATTTGCAAAGTAGTCAAAACTATAATGAATGGCTGGAAAGAGCACTCACTTTATACTGACTAGAACTGATGTCTTCCATAACAAAGAAACAACTATCTGGGGAATTTCATCTTAAAATCCCAAGCCTGAATTTTATTGGATCTGGACTTTTTTCTTTAAAAATAACTCCATAAATACTGTCATGTTGAGAATTTTAGACAGAAGTTTGAAACATTGGTGGAAATCCCCAAGATTTCATACTAGCAGAGATAATACCATCAAAATTTCAAACCAAAACAAGACACTGAAGTAAAGGAATGCTGGGAATTAATTTTCTTTATAAAATTTATTTATTTATTGGAACACAATGACTTTTTAATTTTTTTTCATTTAAAATTCTCCCCCTCCCTTCCCTTCTCCTCCACCCAATGAGAAGGCAAGAAAAACAAAACCTATTGTAAATATGTATAGTTGTACAAAACAAATTTCCACATTAGCTGTGTTTTAAAAAAAAGAAGAAACAGAAACAAAATATGCTTCAGTCTGTACTCTTGAGATCATTAGCTATCTTTCTGCAGGTGGATAGCATGTTTCATCATGAATGCTTCAGACTTGTGAGTCATTGTGTTGATCAGAGTTGTGAAGTCTTTCAAAGTTGTTATTTTTACGATGTTGCAATCATTGTTCTCCTGGTTCTGCTCACTTCACTTTGCATCAGTTCATAAAATTTCCCAGGTTTTTCTGAAACCATCCCCTTTATCATTTCTTATAGCAAAAGAGTATTCCATCACATTCACATACCATAGCTTGTTTATTCATTCCTCAATTGATGGGCATCCCCTCAGTTTCCAATTTTTTGCCTCCATAGAGTTGTGATACATATTTTGTACATGTGTATTCTTTTCCTCTTTCACAATATCACTGGGACAAAGGGTACACACAGTTTAATAGCTTTTTGATCATAGTTCCAAATTGTTTTCTCTAATGATTGGACTAGTTCACAGTTCCACCAACAATGTATTAGTATACCTGTTTTGGGAAATTAACATTTAAATAAAGTTGTAAATTTCTTTCTCCTCAAGTGTTCATGGGCTTAAAATCTTTAAGATAGTAATAGAACAGAAAATGAGTGTCAAACTACATAGGCCTTCCTGAAAATATGAAAATAGGCATTTCAAACAGAGAGTATATGAGGAGGTAGCCTTTTGTATCTCAGGTAGCAAGCACCTTAGCTCTAAAGCAAAATATAACAAAGGTGGAGGAGAGGCTTCTGGGATGGACAGAGGAAACTAGAGTAAGCCATGAATGTAGCAATGGGGATCAATGCCATAATGGGCAAAGAACTCAAACTGATCCCATATAGGTTAGAGATAAAAGAAATTTCAAAGGCCTTCAAATCCAACCCTATCGTTTTGCAGTCAAGGAAACTGAGGCTCAGGAAGATTAAGCTACTTTTCATGTGTGGCAGGAGCCACATTTGTTTTGCATCAATCTGACAAGGCAACATGCTTTTAGTAAGCTAAGCTCTAGAGATACAAACATAAGCAAAGAGAAAGACAGCACCTGCCTCAAGGAGTTTACATTCTACTATGAGTAGACAACACACAAAAATGAGCTGAGAATGGGGGGGAAGAGAGTGAAAATAGTAGCGAAGTGGACTCCATTTGGGGGACCACTCTGGCCACTTGCTTTGTTGTGGCTTCTTTAGGTGGCTGGGGAAGAGAGGTTGGCCCTTTGCCTTCAAACTCTGCCTAGGGCAAGGGACATATTCAAGCTCCTGCATTTCAACATAGGCTAAAGCCTTCTCTTCTGTTTTTCTCTTTCAAACCTCCCCAAACTTGCGGTTCCTTCCCCTGCTTGAAGGACCCACCCAATGTCCCTTCCCCTGCTTGAAGGACCCACCCAATGTCCTCCAATCTGGCATTTGCTGGACTGTTTCCTTAAGATGGAAAGGATATTTGACTGCTTTGCAAACTGATCTATAAACACACACACACACACACACACACACACACACACACAAAGTGGGATTTGATGTCAGAGAAAATATGAGTTCTTGACTTAGTGACTAAGCAGTAAAAGGAAAGTAGCATTTTAATATCCTTTTAATTTCAAAAGGTTTCTTATTTTAATCTTCTATTAGTATGTTTGTTTTCAATTGTATTTTATTCTCCACGAACGACTTATTGCATTTTGACTCTTGAGCCTGAATCACTGACCTAGCCTAACCCTAGCCTAATTTAGACCTGATCCGGAATGTATCAAGGTCCCAACAGGCATAAAGAAGATTTGAATTTGAATTCAGGTCTCTTGACTTGAATCCGGAGCCAGAGCTCTTTCTACTGTGCCTTTTTATCTGTAGATGCTTAGGGTCTGTAACACTGACATTTGGTGAACAGTATGAGGATTCAGAATGAGGTAGGGTAGAGTTGATTTCTGATTCAAAAAAATTTGTGGTTATCATCATTGATTATGAAAACTAATGAAGCAGCCACAGTTCACTTTCAACCACAAGGCAATCAGTAAACTTCACAAAAGAATAGGATTGAAACCACTTACTGCTGAAATTGAAAAATGGCTATTTGATGGCTTGAGCCCCTGGTTACAAATAAAACTAGGCACAGACCTCTTATTAAAAATTATACATCTCTTGGGAGGTGATATTACAATCTGGCATTCAAAAAGAAAGTGGGCAGACATGAAGAAAGGCCTTATTCTGACTCCCTCAATAAAGAATATAGCAGACTATAACATGAACAATGCAACAATAGATGCATATAAAAGTAGAACACAGAGGACCAGACAATAAAACCTAGCTGATGAAAAGATTATTTGATCAAAGAAGCTTATAAAGCAGCACTTCCCTTCAAGTACACTGGATATGAAAAGCCTCTTCCCTGGCAAAGTCAAAGCTGAAAACTTCATGAAGCCACAGATCTAAACACCATCCCCCAAATGAATTGCAAATGTGTTTACAGCCTGCCTTCCTTCTCTGATGTGAAGCAGTTACAAATGTTTGTAATGCTAACCCTATAATAAACATTCACCCTTAGAGAAGATATTGAATCAAAGGCAACCACTACACAGACTCAGTCAGAAGACATTAAAGACCCTGGGAACAACTCAGGGCACAAACCAAAGATCTTTCAAATGTAAGAGAAAAGTTTCCCTGAATTCTTCACTTTTTGAAAAAGTTGTTTTCATCACTGAACTCTCTATGATATCATGCTTCCAAGACAAGAACCTTGTCATTTGACAAGCCCAGACCATTCTAATGAGTTTGTGAAAAATGACTCTCATTACTGGTCCTGATTTGATCTTCCTCACTCTTCTAGGAACAGCTATTAAAAATAGACAAGGACCTACATCTTTCTACAAGTTATTGATTTCCTCTGTCTTCATTATTTCAACCTCAAACTTTTTTTCTTGATTTCATTTAACTTGTTTCACAAAAATAGGCATTTAAAAAAAATCTTACCTCTGTTAACACCCTGTTACAAGAATTAGCTCATTTTAAACCTAGGGGTAATACAATGAATGATCTTTCAAATCTAAGGGGATCCCTTCTCTTCTGCTTTAGGAAGTTTGTTATTTTAATGTATAGTTCTTTTTAATTTTTAACAGACAATTTTTAACATTCATTGTTTTAAAATATTTTGAGCTCTAAATTTTCTCCCTCACTTATCCCCTCTTTAAGATGGTAAGCATTTGATATAGGTTATGCATGTGTATTCATGAAAAACATATTTGTACATTAGTCATAGTGTAAAAGAAGAAACAAATCAAAAGAAAAAAACTATGAAAAAATTCTCTCTGGATGTGGATAGCATTTTTCATAAGGAGTCCTTTGGAATTATCTTAGAACATTATATTACTGAGAATAGCTAAGTCATTCATAGTTGATCATCATATAGTATTGCTGTTAGTGTGTAAAATATTCTCCTGGTTCTATATTAGAGAAAAAGTTATGCATACAATTCCAATTGCTGTGAGCCCCCACTTAGATAAATTTCTAACATTTAGACAGATCTTTGGTGCTGTTCCTTAATTTACATTTATATCTATCTCTAGTTAAATCCTGGCTTCTTTGTAGTGGGGGCAAAATTCAGGTAACCAGAAATATTTGAGTAAAGAAATAACAGAATATGTGTGTGTGTGTGTGTGTTACAGTATGTGTTGATAGACAGCCACCAGTTAGGGAAGCTGGAGGAAGAGCTGATCTTTTTTTTTTGGAACTTCCTGAAAGGGTTGGAACAACAGATGGAGTTGGCCTAAGTCTCCTTCTCCAAGATGTCTGTAGGACCAATGGCCCTCCTTGATATCTCCCCTTTCTGCCACAGTCAGTCCTACTTTGTCTTTCTCTTTTGTCCCAGCTGCTATCCCCACCCCCCAAGGAGAGCTTCGGAGGTCTCCAACTCCTCTACTTACAGACCCTTCCCAATTCTAAAGTTATTCCTACTTTTTCATACAAGCTCTCAGCAAGTCCTTTCTCACCCTTCCCCTTATCAGAATTTCCTATTGTACCTCATTCTGTTTGATTCAATGAAAGAATATTCCTACCTAACACGTTATTATTTTCAGGTGGATTAGGACTCTCATAGGCAACCTTACACCTGAAACTGCAGAATGTTCCTTATTTATCAGCCTTCCCTCTTTCAGTCTGGTGAACTACATGATTAAACTCACGGAAGCATAGGAATACAGTGTGTTCTTAGGAGTCTTAGCACCCTTGGGCAGGGAGTTAGGGACAGAAAATTTCTGAACTGGCTAGAGAATAGCTGCCCAAATGGGAAAAACTGCCTGGGGAGGTGGGGCTAGTCCTTTCCTCTTTCCTTCCTGTTATCTCTCTCCTAGCCCAGCTGCCTTGACTTAAAGAGTGACCAGGTGGGAAGAGGTAGACAGCTGTTTGCACTCTTTGGATGAGCTGGAAGCTAGAAACCTTCCTGTGAGAGAGGCCCACCAGGCCTTACCATTACATCCTAAAGTCCTCCAGGTCTTATCATTGCCCTACAGGAAGGCCCTCCAAACCCCTGAGCACTGCCATCTCAATCTATAAATTAATATATAATTATATATATTATATATTATTATATATATATAAATATATAATTATATAAAATCAATAAACATTTATTAAGAGCCTACCATTCACCGGGCACTATGCTAAGTGATGTACCCTTAGGATTTCTAGCCTTTTCCATCTCTCTCCAGCTGAACTCTTTTATATCTTGTTTTCCCCCATTAAACTCCTTAGGGGAAGGGACTGTCTCATTTTCTTCCATTTGTATCCAGAGCATTTAGTAAAGTAATTGGTACATAGTAGGTGTTCTTGTTAAATGCTTTTTCATTCATTCATTCATTCATTCATTCATTCATTCATTCATTCCTCTGGGATGGAGCACATCAAAGTGGATGAGTGAGGCAAAGAGTATATTCTGGGGTCTCTGTTAATTTTCATCTGAGGTTTTTGAATAGCATAAGAATTACTCCACTTATCCCAAGGAGTGCTGAGAAGCTTTCAGATAAAATCAGAAGAAAAAAAAAATAAAGGACTATCAAGAGGCAGAAAATGTAGGTTTAAGTCCTGTCTCTGCCACTTACTAGCTATGTGACTTTGCTCAAGTCATGGGCTCAGCTTCCTCTGCTGTAAAATGGGGAGGTCTCATCTAATTCCGGGTTTCTTCATCTTTAAAATGTAGGTAAGAATCATCGCCTTGCCTACCTTGCTTACTTGTTGTGAGGATCAAATGAGTTAAAACGTGTTAAGAACTTTGTATCTGTAAAATAAAAGCTGTCATTATTATTATGTTAGCACCTAATTAAAAAAATAAACTTGGGAAAATTGTACTTTTAGGAAGGAGGAAACGCAATGAACAATCAGGAATTTAGAAAATACTATCACTAGGAAACAAGAATTATTATATTTTGACACACCTACAGTGTAAGTTAATGTCACAATATGCTTTATAACATCAATTTATTTATACCCACAGCTCATGTGGCCTCATGCATGGGCAGACCGGTGTGATTTCAAAAACACTGAAAGAGAAGCCTGCTCTCAAATACTCTTTAACCCACCTTTTGGTGATGGATTTCCCACCATTTAAGAATAACGTCTTTGGGTGAATACTCTGAATCTCCAAAAGTTACCTGTACAGAAGGCAGATATCCTTGGAAGGAACAGCATATTAGCCCATTATATGCCTGAATAAATCTGTGAACTGATGTGAGTGCTTCTTCCGAAATTGAATAATGTGCAACTTGTGCATGTGACCTTTCATAAACCACCCCCAGAAGATCTTTCCAATATGCTGGGCATCTTTTTTTAATCATGTGTGGGTACTAACACAGAACTCTTCCCATCTATTTATTATTTCTCACTCTTGTTATAATAAACCCTTAATGATTTTGCTCGTGCTAAATAACTCTTACGTCCAAGTCACCTCTGGTATTAGGCTGCAGTTGATGTAAACCCAGCATGTAACTCTTTTTTATTCTTCAAAGGTCATAGTATTCTATATGTCCAAGGTCATAAACACCAGAAGAATATGGAAAAATATGGAATTTTGCATTTAGGAGGAGATTGGTACTTAATATTAAAAATGTTATGCAAAACATTAATAACATCCTATCATAATTAAAGCACACATTCTTCCTTAATTCAGGAAAAGAAAAAGTGAAAAAATATCATATACTATCAGTCACAATCATGATATCAGGCAAGTTTGCTTAACTCTCTGTAAGGACAACACATTGACATGAATGGGAGGAGGTTGGGAAAGTATCTATTGTACTAAAAGAGAATACATCAATAAAAATATAGGGATAGGGACTAAACCTGTCATTTCATTGGTATAGTGAACTCATAAATAAAGAAATTCTCTCTATCAATTCAGGTAGGCTCCTTAGAGGTAGCTAGATCTTGCAATAGAGTGTTAGGCCTAGAGTCAGAAAGACCTGAATTCAAATTCAGCCTCAGACACTTACTAGTTGTGTGACTCTGAGCCAGTCCCTTAATCAACTCTCCACCTTGGTTTCCTCAATTATAAAATGGGGGAAAATAAAAGCACTCACCTCACAGAGTTGTTATGAAAATCAAATGAGATATTTGTAAAGTACTTAGTACAGTGCCTAGAATATAGTAGGCACTTAAAAATTATTTTCTTATCAGCAACTTGTAATTTGGGGGAGTTGCCTAGGACACTGAGAAATTAAGTGACTGATTCAGCATCACCACAGCCAATTTGTATAGCAGAACTTGAACCCCAGTGTGTGTGTGTGTGTGTGTGTGTGCATGTGTGAGCCATCCATCTGAAGTGCATATTCACAACAGAGGTATGGATAGATCAGCTCAATGGACTGTCCATCCGTCCATCCTGCTGTTACCATAAACTGGGCAATAGGCATTCTTCATCCATTTGGTTTTTCTCTGTGAATTGTTAGGTCATTCTCTTTTGAAGTTCACCAAGGAGGCCTTATAATATTCTACGGTTTGATATAATGCACAGTATTATCTCTAAACAGAAGTCTCTGGAAAACCTCACTACCCAAAGGGAGTTCCTCTTGCACTGAGACTCCGTTCCCCAGGCACCACCACTGCTTTCCCTGCACAAGAAGCACTCTTTTGGTGAGCATACCTCTCCATCTGAGGGTCTTTTGTGTTCTGCTCGTGACCCTGATACAGACTGAAATCCCTCTAGCACTCAGGATAATGGTTTTTGAGACTGGAAGTGGTAACTGTATAGTTGATGCCTGATTACTGAATGTTTCAAATGTGAAATACAGATTAACATATAAACAAAACAATAGAAAACAAGAAACATTTATTAGCAACTACAATGTGCCTAGCACTGTGTGCAGGCTCTGGAGAGATACAAAGTTTGGATGAGATCCAGCTCGTGTGGGCTTTACAGTCTAGTACAGACACCAATAGCTATTGATAAAATACAATGTTGTACAATATACACATTAAAGGGAGGCATGACAAAGTTCTATATAAGGTCTTTATTGACCTGGAGGACCAGGGAATTCTTTCTTGAAAACATAGCATTTGAATCAGGCTTTAAAGGATGTGTAAAACTTTGACAGCAGCATAGGAAGAGGAACACCGTTCTGGACAAAATCAGCAACATAAGCAAAGGCATGGAGACATGAGAACACAATATGTTCTTTGGGCTCCTGGGCAACTGGAAGTTCCCTGGAGACTTTTGAACTGCATAGTCACATGACCAGTCTTATTTATAAGAAAGACTATTCTGGCAGCAGTAAGAAGGATGAATTGGAAGGGGAGAAGAAAGAAAAGGCGGGTAGATCTGCTTTTAAATCTTATATTCTGTGGATTTTTACATATGCCAGTCATCTCTCCTGTATTATTATCATTACTAATTTCTCATTTTGCCTTCCACAGAGGTAAAAAATAGAAGCAATAAGGACAAGTTGAATAGTTGCTCTATTCAAATATCACAGAGTATGGGGGGGGGGGGGCGGTAATTTGTAAGAAGTAGGGAAAGGTAGGAGTGGCCCAGGTTGTGAAGAGCTTTGAATGCCAGAGGATTTTATATTGTATCCTGCAGGCAAAAGGGAGTCAGCACTGTGAAGATTAAATGAAATGAAACATGTTAAGTGTTTTGCAAATATTAAAGCACTATATCAATGCTAGCTATTATTATTATTATTATTATTATTATTAGTTCCCCCAGCATAAAGGACTTCGTTTAGTTATCTTGACAACTAGAGCATACCAATGGAACTCCATCTACTCATTCGTCATCTGGCACCTAATGGCTGGTCCACCTTTTCCAAGTACATTTTTTTTTAATGAAGTCCTTTAGCCTAAGGCTCCTGAACAATTTTTAGTGACTAATAGGTTGCAGCCTTGCTCATACCCACCACACTTCTCCCCTGCCCTTTTAGTGACTTGCAGTAGTACTTTTATGGAATATCTTCTTTTCATTTTCTGGCTGGCTTCCTTTTCTTTTCATCTCTTATGAGACTAGATGTCCCTCAGTGGCAAGGACCATGCCTGAACTGTACTGAGTTTTATATTTTTGTATCCCCATCAGCATCTAGCACAGTGGACGGCCCATAGTAGCCACTCAACTAAAATGTGTTGCTTTATAGTGCATTACAATGCCTAATCAGTCTTATATGCTCTACAGGTCAAAATGAATGCATGTGGATGGCTCCCCTTAAATTTAACTCTTCTATAACTCACTGATTTTGCAGAGGTTTTGAAATGGAGATCTTTTTAGCAAGACCCTAGATAGAAGCTTCAGGCATAGGAATAAATAACTTAGTCTTGAAAGTTCTGGTTTGTGGGTGAAGTGCAACTAGTGGAACATGGAGAGCTGTGGATTTTTTCAACATCTTACCGGATTCAGTCAATCTGTTTTGTGTTAGCTAGGATATGGTATATACAGTTAGAAAGAAAGATCACTCCTTGAGAGCTATTATTAGCTCTCAAAACCCACATTGTAAAATTAAAATAATGTACCTTGCTGGTTCGAAATTTTTCCTTTCCTGCCAAACAAAAGGCAAATTAGGTCGATACATTTAGAATCTCCTTTACAGTAGTTTCTGCTTTCTAAAGAAGTAAGCATCATAGCAATGGAAATGTTCGAACAGATGTTAGCTAGCCCCTAGTTTAGAAATCATGTAGAGAGGAAGCATTTGTGTGTACATCTACATCTGTATATGTATAGAATGGACCTGGGACTTCATTGTCAAGTTCAAAGGGAACTCCCAGTGAGGGAATACTGACCATGAATAATGGCACTGGCCTTAACTTATGGTCTTGGAGATTTGCTTGAAGCACTGAGAAGTGACTGGACCAGAATGTGTCAGAGGCAAGACCTGGGCCTAGCTCTTCTTTACTATGAGCCCAGTTCTCCATCCCCTAACCCATGTTGCCTCTCAAACATTAATGCCTAGATAGCATGGAGCTGGGCATGAAATTCAGCTGTCTATTGAGTCACTTTGGGCAAGGGCCATATAAGTTGTAGATATTAAGTACTATCTGGATGCAAAGGAGGAGGTAGGTAACATTTTCAAATGGGGTGATCAGAAAAGGCAGCATAAAAGAACTGAGCTTCGAAAGACGAAAAGGAATTCAATACAACTTGGTCTCTATTACTTCAAATAATGAATCCATGAAGACACTGGCATTTGAAGCCACACTACTCAAAGTTACAATCATGTAATATATCATCACTGGTTCCAACTCAATAGAAATATGCAGTTCAGGGGCGGCTAGGTGGTGCAGTGAATAGAGCACTGGCCCTGGAGTCAGGAGGACCTGAGTTCAAATCCAACCTCAGACACTTAATACAAAACTAGACGTGTGACCTTGGGCAAGTCACTTAACCTCAATTGTCCTAACTTCCCCCCTCCAAAAAGAAATAAAAAAAGAAATATGCAGTTCAAAGTCAAATAAAGTTACCACTTTGCAGGACTCACTATTTACAACAAGGACCTAGCTATAGGTGAATATGAACATGGTAGGGCAGAATTCCAGTCAGGTGATTCCTATAAGAAAAGGAGCAAAAAATTAAGTAAGTTCAGTGATAGGCGAGTAAGTAGTTTTGAGCGGCTAGCCACTGGAGAGCAGCATAAAATGAAACTGAAAAGGTAGTTTGGGAACAAGTCCCACTAGTTACAGAATTTGTACTATTTGCTAGGAAATGGTTTACTAGGCAAACCACTAAAGGATTCTGAGTTGAGCATTCGCAACATAAATTAAGTGGCAATGCACAAGATAAATCAGGAAGGGGGATGACTGGAAGCTGAGCTATCAGTTTGGAGGATATAACTATAGAGTAGGGAAGAGGTATTAAAGTCTAAACTAGGATTGCACTATGAAAATTAAAAAGGAGAAGGATTCATGAGGCATTTTGGAGGGCTAATCAAGACAGCTTGACTGCATATGGATAGGAAGAGAAGGAGCCTCATCAAAGGACAGAGCCTAAGTGATTAGAAGTCAGGAAAAGGTGTTGGAGGTCCCTGATGGAATCTCCAGAAAGTGATATCTGTCAGAGCTGGAAATACAGAACTGGAATTCCAGAGAGAATAAGTTTCAGATTCATCCAAAGAGGGTTGAAAAATGAAGGCATAAGAGCAGCTAAAAGCTGAGGACAGACAAAGACTGTAAAGAGGAGAGATGAGCCCTGTAGTCTATACATGAGTATTCCCAGAATACTCACAGTCATGGGAAAACTAGAATAGTACATTTTGAAATAAGGTTAATATGGGACGGCTAGGAGGCCCAGTAAATAGAGTACCAGCCCTGAAGTCAGGGGGACCTGAGTTCAAGTCCGGCCTCAGACACTTAATACAAAACTAGCTGTGTGACCTTGGGCAAGGCGCTTAACCCCAATTGCCCTGCCTTCCCCCTTCCAAAAAGAAAAAAAAAGAAATAAAGTTAATACACTGGATCCTTGAAATAAGAAAATGAGCTTGAATGATAGGCATAAAAACATACATCATCACTTTCATTTTCAAAAACTTATAAACTTTTGGCCAACTATCTCCTCCTTCTCAAACTAGGGGGTATATTTGATTCCTAACTATTTTCATTTGGTCAGGATGGTGTCTTAGCTAGGCTGCCAAGCAACCATTTGGGTACAGTATGAATGCATGCTTTTAAAAATTGACCTTGGTTCCCCCGGTAGTAGGATATCCGTCAGATTTTCATCACACAATAATAGAGCATCTTTTGTGCTCTGGGATGCAAGGGAGACAGACACCACCCCAAAGGATTTCCCAATGTGCTTTCAGAGACATCAAAGTCAAGGTTTTTGAAGCTGACTGTAATCCTGTTTCTCTGAAGACAAAAGTACTGCACATTAATGGTCCTTTCGTTATGGGCATAAAACTCAAAAGGCCTTTTTTACTCTTTTTAAAACTGGCATTTGTGAAGAAGGCACACACAAAAAGGAATCTTTGGGAGAAATGACAAAAATTCTATCCCACATAAAGCCATAAAACCCCAGGGCTTACATGGACTGCAAAGAACATTAAAAATGGAAAATGAGGGCACTAGAAAAGTTGAGACCAGAGAGGCACTGAGAAACCCCATCTATAGATGTCTCCATGTTCCAGTTGACAGGTAACATACTCCAGTGACAAAGATTTCAGCAGGAGTTCTGACATCTAGCCCTACCTTTTACACATGCTGGCTTTTAGAACATTCAATGGATTCTTATGATAGTAACTTGTTTTTACATGGATTTGAACACAGCAAGTGTATCATCACCGTATTCATAAAAAGCATGAGAAAATGCAGTCATAAAAATGACTCAACTATACAGAGATGGAGACAATGTGGACCAGGAGAGGCAAACTAGCACACACACCCCATTATAAACTGGAGAACTTTATATACATTCAAGGTTTTGTTAATAAAAAATGTAGATTAATATTTAATCTAATCAATATGGCCCCTATCTCAACCAGGGCAGACCAAAATCAAAATCCTTCTATGTCTTCTATTCCTGACCAATATATATTTTTACCTGATTCTTTTGGTAAATCTTCCTTAGAGGATTCATCCAATGCTTTGAAGACAATCCTCCACTTCTTTTAATATTTCATGAATGACAGTGCAGCACTCAGGCTGCCAATCTGTCCTACCTCCTTTTGTGGTCATGCATGCCCTTAATGACAGGTTTTAGGACACTTTTCATTGTCATTTACACATGGTAATGTGCTCTTGCTTGCTTACTCCCACAATGTTTCTTTCCATTGCCCTTTTGATTCTTACAAGTACTTCTTACTATAGTACTTTATGATTCATAGATATATAATACCACAGGAAAAATATTGATACTTTAGATATCAGTCTTGTGACAGTAATCAGGGAGCTTCAAAATTACTATGTGATTTCCCAAGTACAACCCAGACTCCTCTTCTACTAGCCAATTCTCAGAACTCATTGTCTACTCATCCAGGTATATATATGTATGTATGTATGTATGTACATATGTGTATCTATGAATAGTTAGATAGATATAGATGGAGTAAGTTGATGAGCTGCCCATTCAGCTGTATATAAGAAAAACTGGGAAATGTTTTTCATCTACTTTGTTTTTCTACTGTAGATGATTAAACCATTAAAAAAAAAACTATTTCATTGATTATTTCCCTATATCAAGGATTTGTGACTTCACTGGCATGGGTTACTCATTTCACCAAAACAGATTTAAACCCCTCTCCACCTTGGTGGATAGTCTTTCTGAGCTGTTGCTGCTGGGGAGACAAGGACATGGAATCAGCTAGGGGTATCCTTCCAGCAAAAAGCATCTCCAAATTGATTCATGCTGGTCCCAGACAATATGAGGCTGATTTATATGCAAAGGTTTTCTAGGCTGTTAAGAATTTTCATTACCCTGGCATAGTGTTTGAGAAGCCAAGGCCACTTCCATATCAAAATGAAGCTTCAGAAAAGGGCTTTAATAAAAGAATATTTTTTCCACTTTCTTTTTCTCCTCATTGTCTCTAATGTCACCATCAGTATAAAGGTAACAACAAACGTTAGTGATTCTAACTTTCTTGTATCCTCTCTCCTCTCTCAGGGAAAGGATGGTACCCTTACCTATTTAACCACAAGCCAAAGAGCACAAACTATGTGAATCCGAAGTGCTTAGCTCTATCCCTGTTCTATCATTAATAGTTATGGCAAAGCTTTTATCTAAAAAGCTTCAGTTTTATTCTTTATAAAGTAGGAACACAAAACAAAATCACTGCTAAAGTCATCTTTGCCTCCATCATTCTATGATTCTTAAGTTCAACAAGGACTATTTCTTTTTTTTTTTACTTTTTGGGGGACAGTTGGGGTTAAGTGACTTGCCCAAAGTCACACAGCTAGTAAATGTATCAAGTGTCTGAGTCAGGATTTGAACTCAGGTCCTCCTGACTTTAGGGCTGGTGCTCTATTCACTGTGCCACCTAGCTGCCCCAAGACTATTCCTTAATACAGTCTTCTCTATATGTCTCTCAGCAACTAGAAAAGTGTTTTGAATAGAGTATTTAAGAAACAGTTGTGGAATTAACAGATGAGTTGATTGATCCCACTGAACCTCAATTCTTCATCTGTAAAATGGGGATAAATGTTGTTGCCTACCTACCTATGTTCTTCCTTCACAACCTATAAGGTATGTGGTGAAAATCAATTGAGCTGATATAGAATACATGCTTTCTCTGACTTCTGTCTTTTTAGTACTTCCTAGTAGCAGTCCCTTCTGAGTTTTATTCAAACAAGTGGCATAGCCACATAGACAAGCTTTTCCATATCTGGAAACTATAGTAATATTCAGTCAGGAAGGATTAAATCTGATTTGTCTATACCAATTTGTCCTTAAAATATCTCAACTGCACTTTCTGAGTGACTGCACAAAGAGGCTGAAACAAATACAAATTTGATGATTAAAGGACAAGAATTTACTTAATAATTTGTCCCTTCTCTTTCAATCAGGGAGGCCCAATTCTACCATCACATCTGACACACAGATTTTAGGAAAGCATATTAAGTTATCTGCCTTCAGGGCTGACAAGCTCTGATGAACTTCTCAATTTGTTGGCTTCAAATCATTGATCATCTTCAGAGTTATCTGAGAGCCAAGTCGGTGATGACAGATGCCCCAAAAGAAGACAGGATTACACGATTGAGTTCCAAATTGGCACTAAACAAACAAAAAAATTAAAGCATTCTTTATACAGAGATGAATCCCAAATGTTATAGAGTGCAATAAATCACAATTGCTGTTAGAAGGAATAAGGAGGATTCCTGTGTAGCCTCAGATGTTCAGCCAGCATAGAACGGCTGGCCACCAAGTCTTTACATGTTCATTCAGCTAAACTAATGAGCCCCATGCAAAAAGGCTGTCTCCTGGGGAAGCCATGTGCATTTCTAAGAGTCCCAGAGGAATTCAGGGAGCCATGAATGAAATGCACTGATCCGTAAATAGTCATCAGACTGGGCATCCTCTCCATTCATCTTTTTTCTGAACACCAGACTCCAGAGACAAACAAAACAGAGGCAGAAGTGCTTGAGTACAATGGGTGTGGGGCAGCACCATTTCATGATAGGTCATGTGCATGCTGGTGACAGAGGATGAAGCATTCTGAAGGATAACTCACTCTTTGCAGGAAGGAACAGACTGCTTCCACAAAAGAGCTTTAACATACAACAGGAAGATCTGGGGTCTAGTGCAGTGAGTACATGATCTCCAAGTTCTGAAAAATCTTTGTACACAACCAAGCAGAGAGAACTAGGGCTTAACTGTGAAATATTCAATACTTTCCCCCAAATCTGTGCTTTCCCTTCAACCAACAGATATCTATTAAGGGCTTTCTGTGTGCAGAGGACCATGCAAGGTACTGGGAAAGATGCAAAGCTTAAACAAGACACAGTCCCTGATTTTGAAAAACTTAGGATCTAGTAGGGAGATGAGATTCTAACATAGACAGCTATAATACACAATAGTACAGAAAACTGATGGAGAGGGGTGTTACATGAGGACAGATGGGAAAGTTCCTTTCCAAAAGGTCAGACCAAGGAAAACTTTGTGGAGGATTGTACAGTTTTTCTCTAACTTAAGTTTGTAAAGTGAAATATTTTGAGTTAAGGCTGGAAACAACGGGGCCAAACCATGAAAGGCTTTGAACACAGAGACTCAAAGTTTGTATTGACATTATCCAATTTAGCAGGACCTGACAGAGTTTATGCTCTGTGGCCTCTGAGAACTCACAGTCATCTCCATACCACAATAAAGCATCAGTATACCATGTTTCCCCAATAATAAGACACTGTCTTATTAATTTTTTTGGACAGAAAAACACCAGAGGGCTTATTTTCAGGGGAGGGCTTATTTTAATGAACATTGACAGCAATTTTAATAAACAGGTAAATGTGAACAAAAAAATGTACCAGCAAGCAAATCAGTGGGGAAGAACAGGATGACGCACTCACTGCTGCAGCTCTGATTGGATGCAGCTCGGAGCGTGGCGTGCGTTTCACAGGGGGGGGACGGTGCATACAGAGGGTACCGTAATATAGTGTGTAGCGCAGGGGATCACCTTCACTACAGTAGCAATCTCAATAGGGCTTATTTTTGGGGGAGGGCTTATTTTAGAGGAATCTTACACAGTAAAGGGAGGGCTTATTTTCGGGATAGGTCTTATTATCGGGGAAACATGGTAGATATAACATTGGTGGAGAAATTAGTGAAAATAAATCAGAGGGACATCAACCATGATAAGTCACTAAATGTTTTCATATCCATTATTCCCTTTGTAAAACAAGAGTGATAACTACTTTCTTATTTCGTGGGGAAAAGAGGGGATTTTTTTTCTTTACTAGAACTATGATTTCACTAGTTCAAAGAATTCCTGATGAGGAAATTCCCTTTACCATCACAGTTCATGCCCTGCTTTAAATTTCTAGTGTTAGAGTTGCCTAGAGCACTAAGGGGTCAAGTGTCTTATCAAGAATCACTCAGGCAGTATGAATCAGAGGCAAGTTTTGAATGAATCCAAGTTTTCTTCTGAGGCAGGTTCCCCATCCACCAGGACATGCTCCCTCTCAGTACAAATAATATAGATCAAGAAATCAATACCAAATATTTACCATGTACCAACCAGAGGTGAATCTGGGAAGAGAAATAATATGTAAATTCTAATAACTGTAAGCATCAACTCTTTCAAGCAAATAAAATAGAAGCAATGCATGGAAGTATAATAAATTACTATTTATTTTAAGAGGAATAAGGGAAATTCTGGTATAGCTTCAGATGTGCAGCCAATTTGAGATGTCTGGCTACCAAGTCTTTACATGTTCATTCAACTACTAAACTAATGTGCCCTAACACCCCCCCCCAAAAAAAAAAAGAAAAGAAAAAGAAAGAAGCAGAGAGGAAAGGGAAGAAAAGAGAAGGGAAGGAAGGAGAAAGAAAGGAAAATAAGAGAAAAGAAAAAGCATTTGCCTGGGGAAATCATATACCCATTCCAGCAGAATCTGAGGGGCCATACTTTTCCTCTCAACAAAATACATTTAATATTAATTTATAAGTTTATTTTTTTTAAGCAATTGGGGTTAAGTAACTTGCTCAAGGTTACACAGCCAGTTGTTTCTGGGTGTGGTGCTGAGTATCTGAGCCCGGGATTCGATCTCCAGGTCTTCTCAACACTGGAGCTGGTGCTCTTACTCGCTGTGCTACCTGGCCACCCCTAATTTATAAGTTTTTAAGAAGCAGAGCTTTGGTGAAAACCTAAAAAGGTAATTTACTTCAATTCAGCAATTTAACAAACATTTATTGTGTCAATTATTCTTTGCAAAGCATTATGTTGGATGCTAGAGATAATAAGACAAAAAGAATGAGGAAAAAACACCATAGCATTCAGCAATCAAGGGGATTACATTGTACTTCATCCAGTTCTAAAATCCCTTGCCTTCATAAGGAAAGAAGAAACTATCCAAAACAGAAATTAACAATGAGTATCACAACTCATAGAGTATTTTGTTCTGGAAATCAGTGAACTGGAAATCAGGAGAGCAGGGTTACTTTGCCAATTTTGCATAGTTGACTGGTCTTGGAAAAACTGCTTCCCATTTTCTGGGGCAGCTGTTTCTTTACCTGAAAATTGAAAGGCTAAGCCTAAATTAAGATATCTAAGTTTTGGGGGGTTTTTAATAGTGGGCCTCATAATTGGAAATCTGTATCTATACAGGCTAAATGATTTTTTATTTCTAATAATAGTAATAAACTATTAGCTATTCAAAAATATGATTTTTAGCAATAACAAAAACCATTTTTTAAAGCCATACCCAGTTTAATCAACTTTATTTGTACAATCTTGAATAGTTATAGGCTTAGTATTAGTCACTAATCAATTTGGTTCACTTCAATGAGGAAAATGGCACTTTAGAAGCTTAGTTTTCTTGAGAACTATGGGAATACCTCGGTTTTAATTCCCACTTTATGTCAGTTAACAGCGTCTCTCTCGGCTCTAATTTCAGTGGTTACATGAAAAATAATCTATGGTTACTGTCAGGTAGAGCCAAACTAAAGCAGAAGTTAGAAATTTCAGGAAGTTTGGCCCTATATACCTAGGGAAGGAAGGAAGGAAGGAAGGAAGGAAGGAAGGAAGGAAGGAAGGAAGGAAGGAGGGATGGAA
>NW_027187352.1:20256343-20281972 GCF_028583685.1 Petaurus breviceps papuanus
GAAGGAAGGAAGGAAGGAAGGAAGGAAGGAAGGAAGGATGGAAGGAAAAAGAGGGAGGGAGGGGCAAGTCAAATCTCAGGGTTGCATGGGCCACATTTTGGATACTCAGGGACTAAATGATGTCTCAGGTACATAGATTTACAGATTTCACTTTGTAGAGGAACACTAAACCCCTCCAATCCCAACCCCTCTCTTCTTTTCCTCTTTCAGGTACCAATATGAAACAACAGTATTAGGCCAGTACTCTAAGCAGAAGTTCTTGATCTTATTTGAATGAGAAGCCTAACCAGTGTCTAAAGAGAAAGACCTGACCAACTCAGGAAGGATCCTTCCTAAAATTGATTTGGGTAATGATCAGACTAAGAACAAGAAAGTCTTTGTTTAATTCAATTAAGAGAAGCCTTTTTTGAGTTTGCCTTTGACCAAGTTGAAAGGGGAATCCTTAGAGGGAGAAGTTAAAAGAGAAACTAATTATTTTAGTAAAATAATTCTCCAAGGTATGCCAAAATTAAGTTTCTATAATTCTTTTTAGACAAATAAAACACTCTAACCTAAACTTTATGCTCCTGTTTAATCCTGACTACGGAATTTTGTCTTTGTTCTTAAGCCCTATAAATCATAAATTAAAAATCGCATAAATCAGAAAGTTTTTTTTTAAGGCATGAGGAAATTTCTCCCTTTGGGGATTTCTCCTCTATGAAGAGATACTTAGAATTCTATTCAGTCAGTTAATAAATGTATTAACTGTCTACTATGTGCCAGATACTGTGCTAAGTACTAGGCATACAAAGAAAAGCAAATATATATATATATATATATATATATATATATATATATAAATATAAATATATATATATATATATATATTCACTCCTCTCCAGAAGCTTCGAGTCTAATGGGAGAAACAATATGAGAACAAATATATACAAACAAGCTATATACAAGACAAATGGAGATAATCTCAGGGGGAAGACACTAGCTTTAAGTAGGATCAAGAAAGGCTTCTTGTAAAAGGTAAGATTTTGATTGAGACTTGAAGGAAGACAGTGAAAATGCCTGGAGTCTGGAGAGATGGAATATCTCATATGAGGAATATCCAGGTAACTGGATGAATCAAAGCCTATGTGAGGATGAGCAAGGTATAAGAAAACTGGAAAGATGGGAGTAGATTATGAAGGGCTTTGAGTGCCAAACAAAGGATTTTATGTTTGGTCCTGAAGGTAACTGAAAGCCCCTAAAGTTTATTGAATGAGGATGGGGTGGAAGTGGGGATGAAGTGGTCATATCTATATTTTAGGAAGATCACACTGACAGCTGAATAGAGAATGGACGGCAATGGGGAGAGACTTGTGGCAGGAAAAGTAACCAGTGAACTATTGCTATTATAGCCTAGGTGTGAGGTGATAAGGGCCTTCCTGCACCAGAGTGGTAGCAGTGACAGACAAAACAAGGGGGCTTAGAATACAGATGTTATAGGGGGCTGCTAGGTGGCTCAGTGAATAGAGCACTGGCCCTGGGTCAGGAGGACCTGAGTTCAAATCCAGCCAGCCTCAGACACTTAACACTTACTAGCCATGTGACCTTGGGCAAGTCACTTAACCCCAATTGCCCTCAAAAAAAAGAAATATTTCAGAAAAAAAATCTGAAAAAAAAATAAAGAATACAGATGTTACAAAGGTAAAACTACAGAACTTGACAATTGATTGGATATAAAAGGGTAGAGAGGGAGGAGTCAAGAAGCCTCAGTGACTGGGTGCTACCCTTGACAGTAATAAGGAGTTAGGGAGAGGGAAAAGTTAATACATTTATTTCTGACAGAGTTGGGCCAGACAGTACCGAGTTTTTCCTTCCACAACTTATAAAGTTCCTAATTGTACTATGGTCTTTGTAATCTACAACATCCTCAAATCATCCATTCCTTCTTTAACAATATTTTCTTGCTCATTAGAAATTCGGTCTACCAACAAGCATTAAGCTCCTACTATGCATCAAATATTGTTTTAGATGTTGAGGATACAAAGGCAATATTCATATATTCTTTATAGGGGGAGGTGACATGTGCACATATCAATAAGTATATAATATACATACATACATGTAAATCTGGGGGAAGGGAGGCACTAAGCAGGTAGAAGGAAGAAGATAAGCACTAATAAATGTTTATTATTACATATAATATTAATACAATTATTAATATAATATATATAAAGTGCCTGCTCTGTGACAGGAGCTGTGATAAGTATCCTTATAAATATTATCTCATTTGATCCTCACAAAAACCCTGGGAGGTAGCTGGTTGAGGGACAGGGAGGTGGCACAGTGGAAAGTGCACTTGCCCTAGAGTCGGGAGGACCTGAGTTCAAATTTGGTGACCCTGAACAAGTCCCCAATATAAAAATAAAAAAAAACACAACTCTTTTATGATTGAGGAAACTGAGGCAGACAAAGGTTAAGTGATTGTCCCAAAGTCACACACTATTTATCTGAACTTGTATTTGAACTCGGGGTTTCCTGACTCCAGACTCAATGTACTATCCTCCGTGGCCCGTCCTGGTGGGGAGAATGATGTGGAATAAGCAAAAGGCTTCTTCTAAGAAGAAGAATTTAAGTTAAACTTTGAACAAACTAGTTAGAGTAAGGGGGATGTGTATATCAGGTATGAGGGACAGCCTGAGCAAAGGCATAGAGATGAGAGGTAGATTATTATGTAGGAGGAACAGCAAGAAGGTCAATTAAACTATATTATGTAATTTGTGGCTTAAATTTCCATGCCTCTCTTTCTGACCTAGGCAGAGTCAAACCAGATGATCAACACCATACATTTAAAAGCCTCTCATGTATTTACTATATGTTTCACATTTGCCTCCCTGCCTGGCCTCCTTTTCTCAGAACTGAACAAGTCAAGTCAGCAAGCATTTGTTAAGTACTGTCAGGCACTGGGCTAAGTACTAAAGATACAAAGAAAGGAAAAAACATGGTCCCCAACCTCAGAGAGTTCACAGTCTAATGGGGGAGACAAAATGCAAATAATTATGCACCAACAATATATAAACAGGACAAACTGGTGATACTTTCACAGGGAAGGCATTAGTATTAAGGGTTACCAGGAAAGGCTTCTGCAGAATGTGGGATTTTTCCTGGGACCTGAAGGAAGCCAGGGAAGGTCCAGTTTCCTCAGTCCTATCCTGATGCAGAGGTCAACAATTATTTGGCTGATTTCTAAGACTAACCTGGTCTATCTCTAATAAAATGATCAGGAGGTCATCACTAGACCATTTACTGAGAACATGAAGCCCTACTCAAAGAAAGTCTTAATGAAGAAAGTAAGTAGCCCAGCCAACAATGCTTTTATAGGATCCACCCTGAGCAGCCCCTACAAACACAAATCCCCACACCGGCATTCTCAGAACTTTCAACTCTTCCTTAATAATCAAGAGAATGTGGAGAAATCAAAGTTAGCTACTTATCAGGAAGATGGGATGAAAACATTGTTTTAACAAGTAAAACCCTATTTCTATTTTAGGAATGGGGAAAGACTAGCCACAGCTGGAGAAACATAGAGACTAAGGATGCTTTAAAGAGACCACAATTTCAGGGGAAATACAGTCTTTTGATTGATTCCTTTATTCTGTTAACAATTCATAAGAAAGTAAAGTAAGTGGTTCAAGACTCATATATCTCCAGGTCAAATATAGGCAAGATGAGCAAAAGCTCTAGTTAAACACCACTCAATCATAGGTTGGCAGTACATGAAGATTCCTTTTAGGTTTCGAAGTGGCGAAAGGGATGGAAAAGGGTAAGGAAGGTCTGTCCATTACTGCAGTTCATGACAAGCATATGTACACTTCGGGATAAGAACAACATAAAGAAAGAACTTATATGGTCCCTTTAACATTTCAAAGAGCTTTAACCCACATGATCTCATTTGATCCTTTTAATATTCCTGTTCAAGTCTCATTAACCTCATTTTTTGAGGAGTTAATTGGCTCAGGTTAAGCACTCGATCAAAAAGTGACTTAATCAAGTTGATAATAATCCCTATTGAAGAAACCTCTAATATCCTTTTCTTTTAGAAATTATCATGAACCTTCAAGCAGGATGGTAACATGAACTTCATTAAAAAAAAGTCATAATAGCCACAAGAACTTTTAAGTAGTTGTGTGATAAGGACCTTGCTAAGAGTTAAAAAAAAAACAAACAAACAAAGCAAGGAGTTTCCATTAGGAGGAATACTTTCATGACAATATGGCCACATTGGCTATTCTGTCCAAGACAATGATCCAAGACAATTTCAGAGGAATCATGATGAAAAATGTTGTCCCCTTCCAGAGAAAGAACTGATGAACTCTTGAGTGCAGACTGAATCATATATTGTTTTTCACTTTCTTTATTTTTCTGGCTTTTTTACTTTTGCAACATGGCTAATATAGAAATGTTTTGTATATATGTATAATTCAAATGTATAAGGGGTATCATATTGCTTTTCTTCTCAACTGGTGGGAGGACTTGAGGCAGGGAGAGAATTTAGAAATCAAAATTTTAAAAGAATGTTAAAAATAAATCAATTAAAAAAAAGATGATATGGTCATATCATGTGCATAGTGAAGGACTGTTTTGTTTAATAAGCTTTCTTCTTCAAACAAGGAAATAAAATTTATTATGCTTATTTGATGGCAAAACTTTCCCCCAAATGGACCAATAACAGTTTGTTAAAAGAGGAGAAAAGAGTAAACTACATACTAAAGTTGCAGAATGCAGCAAGCCCTTGGTTCCAGAATGGATGCTAGTCAGGCAGCATCCAAACTAGTCTTCTTCACCTCCAAGGCATTTTTCATAACTCTACACTGCCTCACTGTAAGGCTTGCAGGTTAAGCACTAATTCAAGGCTATATGACAACCAGTGACAAAGTTAATACAAGGAACTCAGGTCCCTTGACTATTAGCCAAAATTACTTTCACCATTCACTCTTCTGAGGTCCAGTAGTTAACAGGACTTCCAGTAATAAATGAGAGAGGGTTAGGTAAAAGACTGGGAGCAGAGTGCTACAGAGGTTCTAACTGGGTATCACAAGACCACAATTCTTCTTTCTACTTGTCCCCAACTAGTTGTGTGCCATTGGACAAGTCACTTCCTTTCTCTAGGCCTCAGTTTCCTCAGCTGTAAAAATAAAGAGGATTGGACTAGATCAGTGGTGTCAAATTCATACAGAAACAGGTACTGTATTTTTATTTTATTTTTAAAACTCTTTCCAATTATCTGGTTTGGAGCTTACTTGGAAGTTCTACAAGGACTTTCTGAACTAGATGATCACCAAGGTCCCTTCCAGCTCCAAAATTCAATTCTCTTTCTTGTTGTTTTTTACTTGTGTCCAACTCTTCATGACCCCATTTTGGAGTTTTCTTGAAGGCAGAGATACTGAATGGTTTGCCATTTCCTTCCCCAGCTCCTTTAAGGGTCACAAAACTGATACAAAACAGGTTGAAGTGATTTACCCAGGGTCACACAGCTAGTAAGTATCTGAGACCAGATCTGAACTCAGGAAGATAGTCTTCTGGACTCCAGACCCAGGTGCCCACTCTCTTCCCTCACCACCTTTTAAATATGAAGTCCTATCTTCCATTTCTATAGGATTGTACAATTATAGAACTGCTTTTTCACATGTGAAATTTCATTTGATCCACACAAAGACTGTGATACAAATACAGATATGATCGTTCCCTTTCTTGGAGATGAGGAAACTTGGTCTCAGAGAGATCCAAATGACCTGTCCAAGGACACACAATCATAGGCAGAGCTCGGACCTAAGCTTCCTGGTGAAATCAGAGCTAGCATTTACAGAATCAGTCAAAGAATCTAGAACCCAAGGCACCCTAAAGACCATCTAGTTCTAGTCCAACCCCTTTGTTTTGTGAAGTCACATAATCCAGTAACCTGTTCTGCTCCTTAACTACACATGTAAACCTGACCAAATCACTTCATACCCCCACATCCCTGAACCTCAGTTGCTCCATCTGTAAAAAAAAAAAAAAGGATTAGTCTAGGTGATAACTAAGGCTACTACTTCCTATCAACTTGTACGGAGTAGAGTCACAATGGAGTACAGTTGTTGCTTGGACCCCGAATTTTTCCACCACACCATGCTGCCTTATATCCAAGGCACCTATCCCGCCTTTATTTATGAGGTGTTGTTTTTTTTTTTAAACACAGCCAATCAAGTCACAGTCGTGCCCTGGTAACAAATGACAAGGCAGACAAGGAAAACATTCTAACACCGAGGCTGGATTCTTGTGCAAAGGGGCAGGAGAGAAGTTCAGGCCCTCCGAGTAAGGGCTATAACTGGCCGGTATGCTATGAGTCAGGGGCAGTCAGCCCCATCTTCAGTTTAGTGGCCGGGCCACCGCCCCCACCACCACTCTCCCTCGGGTACCTTGTTGAGATGCGGGTTCCTGGTGACGTCGTAGCCCCGCTTCTTCAAGGCCAAGGGCACAGGATGGGACCCTGTGGGCCCGGAGCTGCTGCTGACCCGGACCAACTGGGTGCCTTTCAAAGGGGGCGCCCGGAGCAGGAGGGCGCAGCCGGCCCTGCTCTGGAGAGCCACCCGGGCTCCTTGACTGAAGAGAGAACTCATCCTCTTCCGGCGAAACCTGAGTGATGCGGACGAGGCAAGAAACTAATATCAGTGACAGGGCGGTTATACAACACCCAGGAGTGACCTCGACCACACGCTCCCGGTGAATGCACCTGGGGAGGGTGGGGGGAGGGCAGTCTACTAGCCGCAAAAAAGGATGGAAGTGGGGTGTCACAGCAGGATACATCGCATCAGTTCTCCACCACCACCACCCCCGTTTCCCCTCACACTCGCTCCCTAACCTGCAACAAACACCTCTCACCCCTTTCCCCGTTACCTCCCTCTTCGTATTCACCTGCAGCTGCAGAGAGGCTGCACTCAGCTCAATGCCCCGGAGCACGCGCGCAGCCTCCGTGTCTTTGCTTCGAGAGGGGAAACCGGTGGGGCTGGAAGCGGGGGTGCAGAGCAAGGGAGGGAGGAGAAAGGAGAAGCCCCCAGCAAAACGAAAGCAAACCCAGGAAGCAGATCCTGAGATTGCCAATGACAGCCCTGGGTTGCTCCTGCCGGCCAGCTAGTTCCAGGAACCAGAGCTCCCCTTCCCAGTGGGGAGGGCGCAGATGCACCTCAGTATGGTGGGGGGCAACCCAACAAACCCTCACAGCCCCCCATCCTTTCCCCTCACGGCGTTCTGAGGAGCCGGTTCCCCCTCCCCCCTTTCAGGGCTCTCCTTCTCCTCCAGGTTCCCCCTCCCTCGGCCAAGTCAGGCAAAGAGAGGGGGGCGTGGAGGAGGCCGGCGTGATCCGACTCCACGTGAGGCGCACCGTCCAAGCGCAGCAAATCCTAGGCTGCGAGACTTGACAGATGCCGAAAAGCCCCGCCCCCTCTCCACCTGCTCGGTGCGGCTGGCCGGGAGCCTGAGCTCTGCGGCCGCAGCCCCGTAGCCCCGCAGCCACCTCCTCGGACACATCTCCCTTTGCCTCGGGCCGAGCCTCTAAGCCATGCTGGGAGCTGGCCCAGCTTCCGAACCCTGAGTCAGGGCAGGGACTCGAGGAAGGCTTGCCCGCCGCACCTGGGAGAGGAAAGACGCGAGGCTGGGCTAAAGGTAATAGGAGTCGTGATCTCCGCCTGGGGACCCGAGCCTGAAGGTTCATTAAAAGTCACCAGCTTATTTTTCCGTTCCCACGGATTAGCGCATGGTTAACCCACACTAAGCACTCGGAGAGGGTTTGGTAGTTATCTTGCAGGACTGTCTCCGGGGAACTCTGGCTCTGGGATTCGCTGCACATGTCTCCAGGTGGTCAGAATCTCAATCATCGAAGTGAGTCAGTACCTCTTTCTACTAGGCTGCTCTGTGCCGAGAGAATTATTCGGAAAGGAATTTACTTGATAGGGGGAAAGGAATGTGGAATCACCCTGTGACCCTGAGCGGGGCACTTCTTAAGCTCTCTGGGATTCATTTTTCTTAGTAAAATGAAGGCTTTGGATGATCTCTAAGCAGCCTACAGCTCCAAATCATATTGGCCTAAGTAATTTCTCACCAAGAAAACTAACTTCTCTGTAACACAATGTGTCTGCTCCCCTTGTTCCTGTCCGGGGTACTTCTGGAATGAACTGCTGTAATGGGAATACAAATTTGGAAGATCTTCCCTGCCCCTAGGCTAAAATGCACCTGAAGCCTGAGGAGGGAGGCTTGTTTTTCAGTAGATACTTTTTTGATTGGCCAGTGGGTCAATAAGGTTGTTACATTCTCTGAGCCAGGAGAAGGCTATATAAGCCCTGATGTGTAGCTTTGTTTTGGGACTCACTTTGAGAAATGTTCTGTGATTTGATCTGAATTCTGGGAAGCCGTTGTTGAGAGTCCCCCGGCTTTGAAAAACCCAGAATGTGGAAACCCAGATGTTGACTGGGTATGGATGTAATGGTTGGACAGTTCGGAAATCTGTCTACTTGATGTTTCTGTCTTGATAATTATGCCTGTATACTTTGAGGTTCAGGGTGCTGACCTTTTCTCCTGAACAAGGTAAACGATATATGTCTGACTGATTAAAGTAAGCTTGTTAACCCATTTTGAGTTGCTTTCCTTTAACAAAGCAGATCCAAGAACCTGTGGTAGCTGCAAACCCTGAGGACGCTTGGGGTGCTTGCTGCTACAACTGCATGCAATACGTTTACTGTCTAACTCTATCTGCTACCCCGGTAGGAGGGCTGAGGTTGCCGAAGAGTTGGGCAGTCAAGAAAATGAGTTGAGAAGGATATAAGCATGACTAGGACTCCTCAGGAAATGGGGATCCAAGTCAGACACCCACTAATCAGACTGAGCAGGTCCCTTGAGGGAGTCAAGGTGAACAAGGTTGCCGAGGTAGAACAGCGCCAAGATTGTGTTTACAATTAAGGCCTCAGAGATGTTCAGTGACTTGCCCACTGTAACTCAGTCTGGAGTTCTGACAAAACAAAGGACTCTCTCCACCAGTATTCTCCTTTTCTGGGGAAGCCAGATGAAGCAATTGCTGGAAAGGTTTAACAGTCCACTTAAGTCCCACCTTTTACGTTTTTTCTTCTCCTCCTTAGAATGTAAGCTCCAGACCAGCTTGTTTAGACTCCTACCACTAGGTGCTGCTTGGGGGGGTCATCCAATGTGACCTTTGACCCTCAGTTTTCTTATCTGTAAAATATGGATGGCCCTATTTGCCCTACCTACGAGTTTGTCGTGAGGATCAAAAAAAATGATCTGTATTAAATCATTTATGATCATTATTAACCATGGACAAGAGGGACTTTTCCAAAAGTTTTGGCTTGGCTGTGGAAATCAGGGGCAGGTGTTTGACATCACCCCCTGTCTGAGAGTCACCGAATGGTAGAGTCTTTCACAATGTGAAATTCGGGAAAGTGGGGGTTGTTTCTGGATCTTCTTGAACAGTGTAGGGGAAAGAGCATTTTCCTCTGAGTTTGAGTCTACCCTGCCATCTGAGTCCTTTCCCTTCTCTGAGCTTTGATTCCTCAAGGAGGGGGTTGGACTACATGGTTGCTTCCAGCTCTCAATTCATGTCATTGTGCCTGTTACTAGATCATGTAGGAGAGAAAATACAGTCCAGAAAGTCAGGAGATCTGAGCTTGAGTCCAAGCTCTCTCATTGTCTATCTCTTTGATGAAGTCCTAACTGAAAGCCCAACCTAGTTTAATTTAAAGAAGTTCATCATTAGAAGTCTGATCATTGTGTGTGATCCATAGCAACTCATGAAGACCATCTACTAAGGTATAAAGGCCTCAAGATTTGCTTCAGTGATGAATTCACTGATTCTAATTAATCACTGATCACTTGATGTATCAGAGCTGGATCATGGACTTAGATCCGTGAGGGGCATCAGAAGACAAAATCACTCACTTTACAGCAAGATGACCAGGAGAGCTTAAGCACTGAAAGTCACAGAGGTAAGGAATTTAATTAGACTGGTCCTTGCTCGGCAATCACAAAGAACAAAACCTTTCTAGCTTGGTAGGACCAACAAGAGCTTGCATTTCACTGGCATGCCTTTGATAACTCAAAACCCCCTGCACCCCCATGATCAAAGTAGGACACTAGGTCCCAAAATCACATGAGTAGTAGTGGCTTGGTCTAAGCTAATCCTAGGCAAATCACTCTGTACCTTATACTACTCTGTATAAAAGAGATGGTTGGAGGAAAAATGAATAAGCATTTATTAAGTGCCAACTATGGGATAAGTACTTGCTATTATTATGCCCATTTTAAAATAGAAGAAATTGAGGCAAAGAGGTTAAGTGACTTGCCTAAGGTCAAGAAACTAGTAAGTGGCTGGGGCCAGATTTGAACTCAGGTCTTTCTGATGCCAGGCCCAGCCTTCTATCAATTTTGCCACATAGTTGCCAAATAATTTTAAAATTCTTTTAAATTTCTATGTGAATTCTATTTAAATTCTTAAGGTCTTTGACCCCCAAAGACACACTATCTGTGATGCTACATAACATAACAGTTTTAGTAACTCAAAGTTACTAAATGATACAGAGAAAGCACTGATGTGAAGTGAGGGAGTTTCATGATCTTAAGCCCATGTCAATAAAATCACAGATTCAGTTAAAAAAAATACAGCACTTCCCAGGCTTGCTATTTGAGATGTATTATAATACCAGATGGATAGATAGAGCATTTATTACAGTACCCAAAAAACATTACTAGTGATTTTGGTGCCTGGGGCAAGTGTCAAGAAACATTCAGTCAAATCAACAAATATTTATTAAAAACCTACTGTCCAATTCTGAGTCTAATTCATTATCCCTTTTTATTATCAGTTCCTTTATATACTGATAAACAAGCTCTATGGATTGTCCATTCAAGTGCATGTTATAACCTGGGCAATAGAAATTCTTCATACATTTGATCTTTTCTATTTGGATAATCAGGTCAAATCCTTATGAGTCATTATAGAATAAGTCACTTGACTGGTGTCAAGTACTAATAAATGTCTAAGGTCAGTTTCAAGCCCAGGTCTTCCTGACTCCAAGTTGACATCCTATCAACTATCTCAGTCTCCTATGTTCTATCCTCTAAACCACCCAAGATGTAATTTCTATTGGTGGAGAAGGCCATATCAGTAAGATCTAAAAACCATCAGCATGGGATAACTAAGTAACTGGAAAATGGTAAGCAAAGGTCCTAAGGCAGGAGAGAAACATATAGAGAGAGCTAGAAGGGACCTCAAATACTATCTGGTGACAAATTACAATAGAAAGGGGGCAACAAAAACATACATAAGAATCCCTGTAATTGAGGGAGGCTAGGTGGCACAGTGAATAGAGCACCTGCCCTAGAGTAAGGAGGACCTGAGTTCAAATCTGGCCTCAGACACTTAACACTTGGTAACCCTGTGACCTTGGGCAAGTCACTTAACCCCAATTGCCCTGCCTTCCCCCTGCAAAAAATTAAAAAAAAGAATCCCTGAATTGACTTAGAAAACCACATGTTAACATTATCAATGCTTTATAGTATTTTACTTATTTTGTTAAATATTTTCCATTTACATTTTAATCTGGCTTGAACCTCACTTAGGATTATTGTGACCTGTGTTTAGGGGCTACATATTTGACACCTCTATAAATAGCTTCTAGTTCAATTGCCTCGTTTTAAAAGTGAGGAAATTGAGGCCCAAGGAAGTTAACTGACTTGCCTGTGGTCACATAAGTATCTGAAGTTCATCTGAAGCCTTGCCTCCTGACTCCAGAGCTGATTCTCTTTTCACCCTGAAACAACAGGCTCAGGAGATACTGAATGCCCCTGTTTTGCTGAAACAAATTGTGCATGGAGGAAAATGGCATTAAAAATCAAGACCCCAAAAGGTTAAGCAGTTGGCTTTCCTAAGATCAGTTAGTGGCAGAGCTGAAACTAGCAATGTGGGTCATCAGTCTCTCAGTCTAGTATTTCTAGGTTGTCCAGTCTGCACCAAACTCTCCAAAAAGAAAATGTTCTTCCTCCACATACTAACTTGGGAGGTACCTCAGACTTTACTCCTTAGAGGAGCTTTCCAGACCTCCGGAAATCCCTAGGTGTAAGAGTAACTTTTTTTCCCTCCCTTGTTACTCTCTATTCAGTCATTTCATTCTTCTGACCCCTTTCCTCCACTGTGCCCTGAACATACTTTGACTCCTCCCTCATCACACAGAAACTAGACAATCAGGAACTGTTAAAGGCAATAGGAAACTGAGAAATCAATGAAGCAGCCAACAGGACAGCTGTTTCAGAGGACAGCTGAGGAGAGGGGAACCAATTTGCTTTCTCAGTGTTTTTTTTGGAGATCAAGGAAAGGAACCTTCCCAGGGTGGGCATGATTCATGCGTCATTCCTTTCTGAAGTTCAGTATCCTCTGTGGCCGACTTAGCTGATGCTGACCTAGCACTCCATTGGCTGAAGGCTCACTAAACTATAATAAGCATGCTCTGCCACTTCCTAATTGACTTTATAACAGTTTTATTTGATGTAATAACAAATTTTGTTTTCCTGGTAACAGACTTATCTGTCTGGGAAAAGACTTCAGCTGTCCAAGAGATAATGTTGCATTTGTTACAGCTTAGACCACACTATATTTTTTAAATATAATGTTTTCTATGGTTACACCATTGAAGGTAAAGAAACTGAGAGTTAATGGTTACATTAAAAAAGCACAGACCTAATAGAAGAAAAAAAAACCCAGCTAGGTTCTAATCTTGACTGTGCCACTAAAGGGCTGTATAAAATTGACCTTAAACAATTACTTGACCTTTCTGGGCCCCAATTTCCTCACTGTTAAAATGAAGAGGTGGATCTCAAAGGTTCCAGCTCTCAAGGCCTGTGGTTATAAGCTGAAATAAGGTTATGTCTATCACATGTGGGCAGTGCTTTACCCTTTATAATTTTAATTACTTCACCAGGTCCAATAAAAGTCTGATCCCTAAAATTAGATCTCTTTGGAAGGAAAGACGAAAGTGAGTATACACTGAGAAAGTAATTACACAAAATTATCATGAATATATATGTAACATGAAAGAATTCTTTACTACTCTTTCCATTCAATGAATGTTAAAAAATAAAAATGAATTTTTTAAAAAGAAGCAAAATAGTCACAGTAACATAGAGTTTCACACATGGAAGGGACCACAGAGGTCATCTAATTCTATATCTTCCTAGGAGATAACCCATAGCTACATAGTAAGTAGCTCCTTTGGAGTAGTGCCCTTAGGCCAACCAAACTTCAAGGTTGAGAGGGAAGGGAGACGGGGCAAGGGGAGGGGGAGACAGAGAGAGAGAGACACAGAGAGAGAGAGACAGACAGAGAGAGAGAGAGACAGAGACAGAGAGACAGAGACAGACAGAGAGAGACAGAGAGACAGAGAGAGAGAGAGAAAGAGAGAGATTTTCTAGGCACTGAGTCAAATGTTTAGTAAGAATAGTTGTCATAAAACCTTTTCCCTAAAACCTTGAGAACACTGTCCCACCAATACAATGCCCATGAGGATGGTGGTCACAAATGTTAAATACAATGGTAGTAAGGCACATGTATGGGGATTACATGTGGCAAAGGGGTATCTGCCTACTTCCCGTCCTGAAAATCCTTTTCTCTCTCTCTCTTCATTGAGTCCTCATGAAGTTCTGCCTAAATATAGTTCTCTGTTAAACTCTGAGAATTGGTCCCTTTCTAGCGTTCACAGGTGGCACTTCTCTTTGCCAGTAAGGGTTGGTCACACATGGAGTCTGCCATTGTCAGGTGAGGAGCTTTCCACATCTGTCTGTAGCTATTTCCAATGACATCAATCACTGCTGCCCCTATCACGACTGCTGCTGCCCTTGATCAGTTCTGAGTGACAGGGGACCTTAAGCCCTGCCAAACTCACAAGGGCACTCAGATACTTTCATCTCAGAATATACCCTTAACTAAGATCATGAAAGAAGATAAACAAAAAGACAGAAGGAGTCATGTGTTCATGGTCATCATGGCTGGATGGAACACAGGGGACCTATTCTTCACCCACCTGACTTTCAGGGAGGCAGCTCAAAGTAGTCCTGCCTCATTCAAAGTCACAAAGGAAAAACATGAAGGGACGTGCCATCCCTTTTTAAAACAGTTCTACCTCAGCAAACCCTAAGTCATCAGTTCTTTTAGTTCTTTAGGCAAGTAAAAGACTTTTCAAAAGAGTACAAACCCCTCAGTCCTACCACAGATACAAACTGGCTCTCCCCACATTTCCATATGGTGATTTGAACCAGAACCAAACAGGGAATAGCTATATATGTTTTAAGGACTGGTTCCTATATGCCAATTCACCCCTATTACCCCGAATAAGAATTCCCTCCACAATATAACCAACATATGTAGTCATCTAGACATTACTTGAAGACTTCCTGTAAAGCGGGACCCACTCTCTCTCAAAGCAGCCCAAACTACTTTTTAACAACTCGGGTAATTAGGAAGTTTTTTGACATCAAGTTTAAATTTGTCTCTTTGCAAAGATCCTAGTTCTGAATGCTGGGACCAAACAGGATAAATTTAATCCCCTCTTCTATGTCATTCAAATACTTGGAGACATCATGTATCTTCTATGTCTTTTTTATTTCAGGGTGAACATCCACAGTTCAAGCAGCCCTCACAGGGCATAACTTTTACGACTTTGAGCTGTCCTAATTGACATCTCTGAATACTCTCCATTTTGGTGGTTCTCTTCCTAGAATGTAGTACCCTCCATGAAGCTGAATATTGTTGGCTGTGATCTAACATTTGTAGAGTAGTTATTAACTTCCTAATCTTGAACGATATACCTTTCAATGCAATCTGCAACCACATCAGTCAATAAACTTGCATTTATTAAGTGCCTACTGTGTGCCAGGCACTATGTTAAGTCATTTCCATTCCTGTTGTTTAATTTGAGCTTTGAAATTAATGTCAAAAAAACTGGTCTCAAAAGGGAAAAGACAAGACTGTCCAAGATAACACATAAGAGTGAATTACGGAATTTGGTAGAGAAATACTTAAGTGCTTTCTAGTTATCATAATTCATCACAGGATCTCTTTTGTACAGTTTGTCCCTGCTGTTTAAAAGCAGAAGTTGAGACAAAGATGTTTTCTCACAAAAATGTTTTCTTAAACTCTAACCTGCTTTGTAGGTTATGGTGCCCCAAAAGTTAGGAGCTCTGAGTTCTAATTCTGGCTCAGCCAATTTTGTGTGCTTGGATAAACATTTACTCTTTTGAACCTCAGTTTCCTCATCTGTAAAAAAAAAGAATTAGTCTAGATCAAGAGTTCTTAATCTGGAGTACACAGACTCACAAACACCCACAAAGGGTATATAGATTCCAGGGGATTCATAAACTTGGATGGGAAAAATATATCTTTATTTCATTATAATTGGTTTCCTTTGTCATCCTAGTTATTTTATTTTATTCAATTAAAAACATTCATCTGAGACTTGTTCATAGGCTTCATAAAACTGCCCAAGAGGTATATAACTTGAAAACATGATGAACTCTTGATCTAGATGATTTCTAAGTTCCCTTATTAAATATATATACATATATAGGGCATTTAATTAATATAGTTATGTATATAAAACATGTGATTTTTATATGTAGTACTTTTGCCTCAGATTTTTTTTTGTTGCCATATTTGATTGTAGGGAACTCTATAATAAACTTTATCTGTTTCAATCCAATACCTTAACAAAAGTAATTCATATTTATATAGTATTTTCCACCACTAACACCCTCCTCCAATGCCTCATTTGGGTATGAAGGTAACCCAAATTTCTTGAAGACTTTACTAGTGGAATATAAACCCTGACAGGGCCTACTAAGCTAAAAGGCTTTGAATACAAGCCTTGTGATGGATTGCATGTCTGTTGTCTGAGGACCAGCCCAGCTAAATTCAGATAGGCTCATCACTAGGTTAGTCACAGTATAATAAATATTTTGAGGCATCAGGTGGGTCGGTGGATAGAACATTGGACCTGGAGTCAGAAAGACCCGAGTTTAATTCCAGCCTCAGACACTTACCAACTGTGTGACCATGGGAAAGTCATTTAACTTCTGTTTGCCTTAATCCACTGGAAAAGAAAATGGCAAACCACTTCTTTGGCAAGGAGAACCCCATGGACAGCATTGGAATGCTATGGTCCACAGGGTCATGAAGAGTCAGACATGACTGAACAAAAGCAATAAATACTTTAGACACAGAAACACAGAAAAAGTGATCTATTAAGTTGTAGGGAGGTCACAATCTGTATTCATAAAGGGACTATATCCTCTGCCAAAACCACAGATCCTTATTATATATATGCAGCATTTGAATGTTTACAGAGAGACCATATGAGAGAGGGGGTAGAAAGTTGGCCCTGCAATCATCAAGGCATGCATTCAGATGTCTCCTCTGACTGGACTTCTTTCCTTCTTCATTTCTACCTCTTGGCCTCCTTCAAGTCTCAACTAAATTCCTACCTTCTGCAGAAAGCCTTTCCCCCATTTCCCATAATTCTAGTTGCTTCTCTTTATAGGGAATTGTGAAAGCTGTTGTGAGCTAGCTAGTGTTGTATAGGGGCACAGGGAGCTGTGGATCTGGGGACTGAGGGAAACAGATCACAATCATAGAAGCAGCCATGTATGACAGAGGAAAAAAAAAGAAATCTTCCTGCCACAGGGCCCTTGATCCAAGTACATGCACCCTCCTGGGGCTTTCCCTAGGCCTCCCTTCATGGTAGTGTTTTAGGGGATTGAATTCAAACCTTTATAGGGGATTAAAAGAGGCTAAGAAAGTATTCACCTTGAGGTGAGATAATGTCACCTATTGCTTCCTATAGGGTCTGGAATGTTGGCACCTTCTACCTCCCTGTCCTGAATAAATATTCTGTGTCTAAATGTTGATTAGAAGCCCAAGACCATCTAAATTCTGATTTTTCCTATGAGATATTGATTGAACCACAGGCAAATTGTTGTGAATATTCTTAATTACTATCACATTTCTAAGATTGAGCCTGGAGCAGAGTAAGTTCAGAACTCCAGTTTGGAAAAACAGATTGTGTTTGCAAACATCAGAGCTGAGACATGAATGCCAGTCCTCTGACTCTATGTCCAGTACCCAGTCAAATAGTCAATCAGCAAGCCTTTATGCAGTATCTACAAGGTGCTACGCACTGTGCCAGTCAATGGAGATATAAGTACAAAGGATGAAATGATCCCTACTCATGATGAGTTTAGGTCATAATGCAAGAGTTCTTTCCTTTTTTTTCTGTCATAAACCCCTTTCACAATCTGATGAAGCCTATGGGTCTCCTCTCCGAAAGAATGCTTTTTTTTTTTTTTTAAGCAATTGGGGTTAAGTAACTTGCTCAAGGTTACACGGCCAGTTATTTCTGGGTGTGGTACTGAGTATCTGAGCCCAGATTTGATCCAGGTCATCCCGACACTGGAGCCGGTGCTCTTACTCGATGAGCCACCTGGCCGCCCCTAAGCAATTGGGGTTAAGTAACTTGCTCAAGGTTACACAGCCAAGTGTTTCTGAGTGGGTGCTAAGTGTCTGAGCCCGGGATTCGATCTCCAGGTCTTCGCAACACTGGAGCCGGTGCTCTTACTTGCTGTGATACCTGGCCGCCCCATCGAAAGAATGTTTTTAAAAGTGCAAAATAAAACACATAGGCTCACAAAGGAGAACTATTATATTGTACTGAAATACAGTATCAAACTATTTTTTAAAAAGTACATAGCCCCCAGATTAAAAGCCCCCTTAATAAATTCTCATACTCTCCTTTCCCACTCTGTCACCTGCCAATTTTGTGAAAGGAGAAGTGAGTCACCAAAAAGGATGAAATTCCATTGTTGAGCTAAGAAGGGAAATGAAGTTAGTTCCCCAGCAGGCTTTTACTTTGTTAACAAAGTTCTACTTTCCTTTAACAACCCAGGAACTCAGAGTCTTCTCTGTGTGTGGTGGGCATTCCAAGTGAATATGGTAAAGTCAAAAAACATCCAACTTGTCAGAGAGCTGCTGAGAGAAGTAGCTGATAAAGGAAGTCCAAAGGGGGAATGAGCTGTAGAATTCTCATAGGAGAAGGCTGGATGTGGAAGATTTGGGGTTCACCCAGACTTTTCCAGACATCTTTCTTCGAGGGGCTCCAGACAGATTTGGTCATGTCTGTCTGTGATTTATAGTTTGATATCTAACCTGTCCTGACATGTAAAACCTTCACAACACCAAAGCTGGTAGGGAACAAGGCCTTTAGTGTGAACCCCTGTTTTCCAACTGTGTGAATCTGAGTAGGTATTTTCACCACTCCCTTTACTCCTCTATAAAATGAAGGGTTTGATTTAGATCATCTCTGACATTCTGTCCAGTCTGAAATCTTCTGGTCTGGGTGAAAGTACTTCATGAGTTATTATTATTAGTCTTGGAAAACAATGATCCCATTCTTCTAGAAGTCTCCTCTTCTCCAGGGTAAGCATCTCCAGTGTCTAAGAATCACCATCACAACTTTTCAGAGGCTCTAAGGCATGATTTGGGAGTAGGACAAAGTTTGAAAAATCTCAGATGGCTCCATTCTCTTATAAACTGGAAAAGGTTGATTTTTAAAGGTCACACACAGACTATGCCCCTACCTCATTTCATGTCAGCAGTTTTCTGTCCTGATTAAAGATTTCTAAGGAAAGAAGTGCCATAACCTCCTTAGGGCAGCCTGCTCCTTAGTCTGGAAGCTCTAACAGATACCTAATGTTAGTGTTTATAATCATAGGCCTCTTCCCTCTGCTGGGAAAAGTCTAGTGCTGGTGCTGAAGCAGAGCCAACATTACAATCCTTACCCTAATCCAGGCACTGAACAGGCCCCTCAAGCCCAGCTGAGTGCAAAGAGCAGAGACCCAGGGGATTGTGTGAGGGGTCCCTGGAAATGGCTTTGGTTCTGGGGAAATTGTGAATCTGCCCTTGAGCTCTCTTGTCCAGACTGACAGGAAAAGGCAGGAAGAAGAATCAGGGACAAATCAAACCCAGGTTCTTTGTCTCCCATAAACTTGAACAACAAAAGGAATTGCTTTCCACCTGTGTAAGTCTTCCACATTCTTCAAAGCCCATCTCAAGTCCCATTTCCTCCATGAAGTCTTCCCAGGGCCCACATCAGTTCATACTATCTTGTAATGCCTTTGTAGATGCTAATTATTCTACCACTTGATTACATTTTGCAGCATATAAAGTGCTTTTCTTGTTATAACACAGTGAGATAAGCAAAGTATTATTATCCCCATTTTGCAGATGAGAAAAGTAAAAATCAGAGAGGTTAATTGGTTGGACCACTGCCACATGGCCAGCAAGTGACTTGACCACACTTGACTCTGGGTCCTGCTTATGCCACTTCACTAATAATCCCATAATCTTGGAATTGGGAAATTCAGCTGTCTCCCTGGACCTCAGGTCCCTTGTCTGTAACATGGGATAAGGTTTCCCCTACCCACCTCACAGCGTTATTGTGAGCATCCAGTAAAATGGCATTTATTAAACTATTTGCAAAACTTTTCATGAAACATTGTGGAAGTATGAACTATTGTTACTGTTGCTGAGGTCACCCAGTTCGTTGAGGGCAAGTGGCAGGCTCCTGCCTCCTGGTACAATTCTCTTTCTTTCCCTCCCTCCCTGTGATTGGTGAGTGTGCAGGGTGGACATCAGAAACAATAGAATAAACCATAGCTTCTGTTTAAGGATGGGGCTGGGGCAGATACCTCATCATTTCCCACCTGGCTGCAGGACTTCATCTTGATTTTTCACAGGGTATTCTCCCTCCCTTTACCCTTTTTCAACTTCTTTGCATATACTGTCTTCCCCCATTGGATTGGAAGCTTCTTGAAGGCAATTGTCTTTTACATTTCTTTGTTTTAGCACTTGATAAATGTTTATTTACTGACTGCTGACTTCTGGGGGATAGAAACAATTGCAGAGAGAATCTCTTTGGTCCCTGAATCTTTGTGGTTGTTTGGGGTGCAATTCTAAGTAAATACTTTTTATGTCTATGAAGTTGGATGGGGCTATTGTGAAAAAGTGAATATTTAATGGAAAATAGGAACATATTCCACATTCTCTCCACATGATGAATGTGAGATTCCCATAGAGATCAACCAGAAATATCCATTCAAAGGTCTTTGAATCCTGCATTTGGTTTTCCACAGGATTGGAATAAACAGCAGAAAGAGAAATCCTGAACAGAAACTGTAATGTTAGCCAATTAAGGGCCATCAGTTTTTCCATTTTAAACCTTGTTTTGCATGGAGCTAAGGTTGGGTGAACAAATGTGAAACTAAAAATTTGCCTTTCGGTCAGAAACCTGAAAATAAAAAAAACAACTTGGGAATGGTCTGTTCTACACCACCTCTGCAGGCATGACCCAAACTACATTAAATTATACGAGTTAGCAATAATGTTCTCCTTTTTAAAAGCCTTATTTGCACATCCATAAATTTTAAAAAATAGCCTTGAGTTCAGATGTGGAATTTGGCAAGCCATCATATCTATAAGATAGTTTAAGACCTGGCAGATGCTTTTTTTTTTCTTAACGTGAGAGACAAAATCGATTAGGATGATTCATTGCACATGCACTGCAAACACTTCACTTTCCCTGCAAGTTAAACTACGACAATTTCAAGCAAGAACCAATTACATAAAATTCTAATTCCTTGATCTGAGATTGAAAGCTCTCCATAATCTGACTCCACCTTTCTAAATGTTCTCCCCCTGCACAAAACCTCAACTCTGACCAAGGTGGTTGTCACAAAATTTGCTTGCTTTGGTATTATAATATTTGAAAATTGGTACCTTAGAGATGTTTGAAATGGGAAGCTGGTGTCTTCCTCCCATCTAGCTCACTAGTATAGGCCAGATGCCTAAATAAACCCAAGAAGGAAGGGATAGATTGTCCCTTGTTGAATGGGGTTAGATTGTTTTAATTCAGTTCTGTGGACCTCCAAGTAATACAATGGACCAGACTGAGAAGGCGACTTTAGGACTGAACCTTACCTCAGAGTTGTAGGTGACTTCTTACTGGCAGAGGCACCAAACCTTTCTCTTTCCTTTCAATTTTGCATTTCTAAATTCCAGTCTTATTTCAAGAGTGAGCTCAACTTCTATCTCTTACAGGAAGCCTTCTCTATTGGCTTCCAGCCTGTGTGATATCTCCCTACTCTGCATGGGGAGTTCTCTCTTCAGCATTTTGTACCTGTGATTTGGCATCACCACTTGTTTTATTTGCCTGTTGGGTAACTTCATCCAGATTAGTGTAAATAATGAATCCCCTGACGTGTCCTCATGGATTCAGCTTTACACCATTCAAAGTTATATTTATTGAGTATGATAGTTGATTCTAGCCCAATGGAAATACGCAGTGTGCATTCAAATAATTCTATCCCTTCACTAAATTCATTATTCTCATTAGAGGGCATGAACCACTTCCTATATTGCTTTGAATCCCTCGCCCTGGTCAGGCAGCATGATGTAGTGGAAAGAATACTGGATTTTGGAGTCAAAAGACCTTCCTCCTAGAAGAGAGTAATTTACTCAAGGTCACTTGACCAAATAAGGATTCAAATCTAGGTCTTTTGACTCTAAATCCAGTATTCTTTCCATTGCATCATGCCCTTTGGTAAAAATAATGAATTTCACAAAGGGATGGAATTATTTTAATTCACACTGCATTTTCCATTGGGCTAGAACCAGTAACCATACTTACGTCTGAAAAATGAATGAGTTGGACTAGAAGATTTCTAAGGTCCCTTCTAACTCTCAGTGGTATGATTCCACATAATAGATAGGAAGGGAGGAAACATGAATTTATTAATCACTACAATGTATCAGTGCTTTACAAATATCTCACTTGATCTTCATAACCACCCTGGGAGCTACATGCTATTATTATCCCAATTCATTACCACTCTGTAGCTGATGTGGAGATGAATAGCTAAGTTGGTGCCAGGATGACAGAAGGATAGTCCTTTAACTATGTCTATAATTAAAACATTTCTAGCTTATGAGGACCTAGTAGAACGTGTTCTTTGCTGACATTGTCTTTAAGAACCCAGGGTTACCTCCACACCCAAGGAGGTATCAGAGATAGAGTTAATGAAGGTACCTTGGACAGGGAGTATCCATAAATGTTTGTTGAATGAACAGATAGATGGATAGATGGAAAGATGAATGAATGAACCAGATTTTCAGTTCTTTTGGGGAAGGAACTGTGGCTGATCCTTGGCCCCTCTAGCTTCCTAGCAATGTGACTTGCACATAGTAGTTGCTCAGTAAATATGTGTTAATTGATTGACTGTTGATATGCAATAATTAGTATTTCAAGAGATGCCATGTGAAAACCCCAATGATAGTCACCATATTTTTCTTACTTGGTTTTCATTAAAAGGCAGTTGTCCCTGATGGAAGAATGAGTGGGTACAAAAGTTCAGGCAATTTTTATTAGAGTTGTAAACAGTATTTCAAGAGAGGTTTCCTGGGATGTTTACAGGGCTAACAGTCATGTGCTGTCCTGAATGCATTCAGAATTCTGACCTGCAGGCTAGTTAAGTTCTATGTTGGTAGTAGTAATGATTTCTGGGATTACTGTGCCCAAGGGATTAATGACTTGTGTGAGAATCACTGGGAGGCCAGTGCTGACTGGTAGATTATGAAATCCATGTGTGCCTGCACGTTCCCCAGTCATGGATCAGATGACGTTCAGGCTCCCCCAGCCTGTGGCCAAGAGCTGAGTACCTCCTTAAAAAATGGAAATTGAAAAATTTGTCTTGGTTTTTACCAGGATGTCCTACATACACTTCCAGTCATAGTTTCACTTAAAGGTTGCTTTATAAGTTTGGACTTAAAGTGGGTCCAACTTAAACTCATTTAAAGAAACTTTATCCAAATAGACTTCCAAGTTGACAAGGTTTTTTTATTATTCTTCGCTAGGTCAACTTATCAGCTAGAGCTGATAGGAGAAAAAAGAAAGATAACTGGATTTAAAATACACAGAAACATACAGGCACAATAGTGTGTTTGAATATATTGTCAAGCAGAAGGGTTGGTCTACACTTGGACTGTGGCATTACACTCCCAAGTACTGCCCAAATTAGATTAAAGTATATTTAGGAATATTTACCAAAGTAAATAAAAATGCAATAAGTAATATTACATTTTTTAAAAATAAGTGACTGTGCTGTCCCAGGGCTCCTGCCCCAGAGATCTTGCTATATGGATTAAGAGCTCCTATCTCTACTTGGATTTGACACAACTAGTGTAGGATCTTGTGAGTGCATCACTGTTTGTGGGGGGGGGGGTAATAGGTGAATGGATAAGTGTGTGGATTTACGTCTGGAGGTCATGGTCAATAACAGGTTCCCTACCAGCCAAAAGAAATACCTGACATTCATTGTCAATTAAAACATAAGAATCTCCCCCTGCATACTTGAAAAATTTTATTTGCTAAATTAATCAAGAAATATACAGGCACAAAAATCAAAGGCATATTCATCATGGGAAGATTTTGAGGTCTCTCAGTTGACATTGAATATTGAATATTATCCATGTCCTCAGGCTAATAGTGCAACATTATCCTATTGTTGACAATAATCTCTTGTTCTTTCTCTTTCTCTCCCTCCCACCCTCCCTCTCTCTCCTCCTCTCTTTCTCTCTCTCTCTCCCTCCCCCTCTCCATCTCTCACTTTCTATTTTTTTCTTTCTAGGTTTTATGTCTCCATTTCTCTCTTATACACATATGTGTGCACCAATGTGGACACACACACATGAATTTCCTCCCAGCAGCCATTAGTTTTCTTTAAAAATGCCCCATTGGGCAGAACCAAGATGGAGGAGTAAAAGCAGGAACTTGCTTGAGCTCATGCCCCAATCACCACCAATACCTGTAAAAAATGACTAAACAAATGTTAGAGCTACAGAACCCACAAAATGACAAGAGTGAAATACATCTCCAGCTGCAGTCATCCTGGCAAGCCAAAAGGAAGGGTCTATTGCACTGAACTGGGAGCAGAGCACAGTCCCATGTGGGCTGCACCAGCACAGACTGGTGGCACGGATGGGCCAGAGCAAACACCTTAGGGGACTGATTGATTCACTGGCAGCTGTGGCAGTTTCCAGACTTCTCAACCCATAAATGCCAAAGAAAAAGTAAAAGGTCTGGGGCAGCCAGGTGGTCAGTGAGTAAGAGCAGCGGCTCCAGTGTTGGGATGACCTGGATCAAATCCAGGCTCAGATACTCAGCACCACACCCAGAAATAATAACTGGCCGTGTAACCTTGAGCAAGTTACTTAACCCCGATTGCTTTAAAAAAAAAAAAAAAAGGAAAAAGTAAAAGGTCAGTGAGGAAACTGTTGGACCTGGGTGAGAGAAGAACATGATCCAGCCCCTGCCCCTGGGATGACAGAGGCAGTAGCAACAGTGGCTACTGCAGCAGCGGCAACTGCTTCTGGAACTCCAGACCCACAGATGGTGGGGTGACCAAGCAGCTGATTGGAGAGCAATTATAGGAATCTCTTTACTGGCATTCAGGCAGGATTCCCTTGCTTTGCCCTGCTTAGATCTGGATCACAGTCTTGGGTGGCAATCCTGGGGTGAGGAGGAGTGCTAGCTTGGCAGAGCTTGTGGCTGTGGAAAGGGAATCCTCCTCACAGTTCTGAGGCAGGTGCCTAAAAGTGTATCTGACAACAGCTGTGCAAAACCCCAGAAATCTGGGACACAGCACTGTCCACTCTGGAATCAGAGTTCTACCATGGCAAGGAACTCAAAAGTCAAGTAGTTGAATGGCAAAATGAGCAAACAGAGGAAGAGAAATCAGACTATAGAATTGTTCTTTGGTGACAAAGATGATCAAAACATAGAACTAGAAGACAACAAAATCAAAACTCCTGCACCAAAAGCCTCCAAGAAAAATATGAATTGGTTGCAGGCCATGGAGGAGCTCAAGAAGGATTTTGAAAATCAAGTAAGAAAAATAGAGTAAAAATTGGGAAGAGAAATGAGAGTGATGCAAGAAAATCATAAAAAAATGAGTCAACAGATTGCTAAAAGAGATTCAAAAAAATACTGAAGAAAATAACACCATAAAAAGTAGACTAACTCAAATGGCAAAAGAGGTTTAAAAAGCCAATGAGGAGAAGAATGCCTTAAAAAGCACAATTGGTCAAATGGAAAAGGAAGCCCAAAAGCTCACTGAAGAAAATAATTCCTTCAGAATTAGAATGGAGCAAATGGAAGCTGATGACTTTTTGAAAAAACAAGATATTATAAAACAGATCCAAAAGAATGAAAAATAATAGAAGACAATGTAAAATATCTCATTGGAAAAAACAACTGACCTAGAAAATAGATCCAGGAAAGATAATATAAAAATTATTGGACTTTCTGAAAGTCATGATCAAAAAAAGAGCGTAGGGGCGGCCAGGTAGTACAGCGAGTAAGAGCATCGGTTCCAGTGTTGAGAAGACCTGAAGATCGAATCCCAGGCTCAGACACTTAGTACCCACCCAGAAACACCTGGCCGTGTAACCTTGAGCAAGTTACTTAA
>NW_027187352.1:20281982-20366095 GCF_028583685.1 Petaurus breviceps papuanus
AGCAAGTTACTTAACCCCAATTGCTTAGGGGCGGCCAGGTGGCTCAGTGAGTAAGAGCACCAGCTCCAGTGTCAGGATAACCTGGATCAAATCCAGGCTCAGATACTCAGCACCACACCCAGAAATAACTGGCCATGTAAGCTTGAGCAAGTTACTTAACCCTTATTGCTTTAAAAAAAAATTTAAAAAAAAAAACAACCAAGAATAACCTACCCAGCAAAACTGAGTATAATACTTTAGGGGAAAATATGGTCATTCAATGAAATAGAGGGCTTTCAAGCATTCTACCAGAACTGAACAGAAAATTTGACTTTCAAATACAAGAATCAAGAGAAGCATGAAAATGTAGACAGGAAAGAGAAATTATAAGGAACTTATTAAAGTTGATCTGTTTACATTCCTAATTGGAAATATGATATTTGTGACTCATGAGACTTTTGTTAGTATTAGGAGAGTTGAAGGGAATATATATACATATACATATGTATATGCTATATATATGTATATTTATATATATATATATATGTGTGTGTGTGTATAGATAGAGGGCACAGGGTGAGTTTAATATGAAGGCATGATATCTAAAAAATAAAATTAAGAGGTGAGAGAGAAATATATTGGGAGAAGGAGAAAAGGAGAGATAGAATAGGGTAAATTATCTCACATAAAAAAGGCAAGAAGAAGCTGTTACAATGGAAAGGAAGAGCAGGGAGGTGAAAAGGAATGAGTCAACCTTACTCTCATTGGATTTGGCTTAAGGAGGGAATAATATACACACTCAGTTGGGCATCTTACCCTATAGGAAAATAGGGGGAAAGGATATAAGAGAGGGAGATGATAGAAGGGAGGGTAGATTGGGGGAGGGGTAGTCAGAAGCAAACACTTTTGAGAAGGGACAGGGTCAAAGGAGAAAATGGAATAAACGGGGAGCAGGATAGGATGGAGGGAAACACAGTCTTTCACAATATGACTATTATGGAAATGTTTTGCCTAACTACACTTGTATTACCTATATTGAATTGCTTGCTTTCACAATGAGTGTGGATGAGGAGGGAAGAAGGGAGAGAATCTGGAACTCAAAATTTTAAAAACAATTGTTAAAAAATTGTTTCTACATGCAACCAGGAAATAAGATATATAGGCAATGGGATATGGAAATCCATCATGCCCTACAAGAAAGTAAGGGGAAAGGGGGAAAGGGGGGGGGCATATGGGGGAAGAGGTCATCAGTATGACTGCCATCTTGGGTAGGGGAGAAATGGGGAGAAAATTTGAAACTCAAAATCTTGTGGAAATGAATGTTGAAAACTAAAATAAATAAATAAAAAGAAAAAAAATACTTCCTTGATGATAAGAAGGGAAGAGGTCACAAATGAGTGTTTATGGCTCAAAGCCAATCAAACTCCATTCCCAGACAAAGTTTAGGACAGTGCTTTAGTCAAGAAACTGAGGCTCAAGGAAGTCATGAATTTGCCTGAGGCACCCAGCTAGCAGTGCCAAGTGAGGACACCAACACAGGTCTTTGGATTCCAGGTGCAATTCTCTTCTCATTTTATCACCATATAGAAAAGTAAGGAATGATTTCCTCCTAGAGGTGGCTTCCTACCAACTCACTGTTATTCTTCTCATATACAGGAATCTTTCCTTAATTACACCTCTTCTTGAAATTAAACTCTTCGAGAGCCTCAAGAATATTGCAGCACAGGGTGACAATGGGGAGGCTGGTGTTGTCTCTCCACCCACAGCCCCTCTGGTTATGCTTCTGTCAGTTTCGTTACATTTTTGGCTTTTGCCCATGAATCCTTTTTAAAAAGAGCACTGTGCCCACTTCCTGTTTTCACAAGAGCCTAAATCATCTGCTGGGATGAGTCTCTAAACCCTCAGGGCTTTCTTTAAAATTCTTGTCATTCAATTGAAGAGAGCAAATTTACTCTGGGCCATCCCAGTAGGGAAGGAAAAAGAGGAGCCAACCATGTCATTGTGCCCTCACCTGGTCTTTCTGAGTTTCTTACTTCCCATTTGATGAATACCACACACACACACTAGGCTTTGAAATCTAAGGACCCTGGGGTGGCTAGGTGATACAGTGAATAGAGCACCAGCCCTGGAGTCAGGAGGCCCTGAGTTCAAATCCGTCCTCAGACACTTGACACACTTACTAGCCGTGTGACCTTGAGCAAGTCACTTAACCCCAATTGACCTCCCAAAAGCAAAAACAAAAAAACAACAAAAAAGAAATCTAAGGACCCTCAGTTCAGAGCCCTTCCAATGTGGTCAATACTGCTTACGCTCCCTGCACTTGCTCATCCTGCTCCCCCATGCCTGGTATACCCCACTTTCTTTTCCCAATCCACTTCTTGACATTTTATCCATCCTTTTGTGGTTGTGCTTTGTCCTTCATTCTGGAAGAAGACATCAGGGAAGATGACGCCATAACTTCAAGTGAATTGGATTGAAGTGAGGGAGGACTGTGCAAAGTCACCAACCTCATTTTTTCCTCCAGAGCCATCTGGGACCAGTGGCTAAACATAGATCAGGATGACCAGAGAGAGCCCTAATCAATCCATAAACATTTATTAAATCTTTTAATGTCTAGGGAAGAGGTATCCAAACTTTCTCAGTTCAGGAGTCCTTAGTGTCTCAGTAAGAAAGAAATAATTAATAATTCCATATATTAAGTAGTTAGGTTCAAAAAACTCAAAACACTTCCTAAACTTAGTTTCAAATTTTAGCTGTTTGAAAAAAAAAAGCAATGTTTTTATTACATTCTTAAATAAAATTAATTACTTATTAATGGGAGCGTACCTGCTGGGTAATATACAACTTCTCAAAACTTAGGATCATATTGGACACCACCATCTTCATTTCCTATTCCCCATTGATTTTCCTAATGTACTTACTTTTTATCATCTTAACTGACAAAAACAAATAAATAAAACAAACAAAAAACCCAGCTTTGTAAAGATATGCCATTGAAATCAAGAAGGTCTGAGAAGTTACCAGCATGGCCAAAAGTACAAGTAGGCAAGAACAATAAAACATCTCAAACATTCAAGAAATGTCATCAAAAGGAATGCAGCAAGATCTAATGCTGAAGCTGTGTGAATTACCTTGAGCTTAATAGCTATGTGTCCGACAAATAGTGAGTTTTCTGTTTCCTTTGAAAATTTATAATATTCATGGTGCCCCTTCTGAGTTCACTGCAGCATCCTAGGACACCGGCACACCATTTGGGAGTCATGACAAATGACACCTCTGTCATGAATCTTTTTTTGAGCCTCTCCATCCTCTATTGGCATTTTAATTGTTCTATTATGTTGTTATTCAGTCTTGTCTGACTCTTCATGACCCTGTGTATTGTATCATAGCATGCCAGAACTGTCCATGGGGTTTTCTTGGCAAAGATACTGGAATGGCTTGCTATTTCCTTCTCCATTGTGTTAAAGCAAACAGAGGTTAAATGACTTGACCAAGATCACACAGCTAGCAAGTGAGGCAGAATTTGAACTCAAATCTTCCTAATTCCTGGCCCATCTTTTTATCCACTACCCCACCTAGTGCTTCTTATGCACTTAAGTTCTTATCAGTATTATAATTGTTTGCATACTTTGTTTTCCCTGATAGGTTATCTCTTATTGATCTCTGTAATTCTCTCAGAATTCCTAGCACAAAGCACTGCACATACGATAAGGATCTTTGATTTGGTCAGTGGTAGGGATTGAGAACTTACTCCACCAATACAAATTGCAGTTTATCTGTGATTTAGTAAGCCTTTGGAGTGATCTCAGGTACACAGAGTAAGTGACTTTTCTAGTATAACACAGCTGACAAACGTCAGAGGAGTGAGCATAGGTCTTCCTGACTCCAAGCCCAGCAATGCATTTATCAGGCTAGATTGCTTCTTTGCAAATGAGAAAGACACACACACACACACACAGAAGGGAAAAGAAAAAAAGGAAAAAAATTGTTGAATTTAGAATGCTCTTTAGAATGATCACATCCTACTAATCATTTTTAAACTATTAGGTTCTTAAAATAGTTGAACACAGTGTTCATATCAACCAGTACTCCCTGACCCCAATCCCATCTCCCATCACTTTCTTAAATTTAGACAATCATCAAAACAATAAACTAAACTCTCATTTGTAGCTTTCACCAATTTCTTAAGTATAAATGTTCACTTTGAAAATTTAGCATGGTACCTTCCCTCTCAAGTTGGTTCTAAGCGACTCCAGCATATCCCTGTATATCACCATATCAAATACCCATAATCTCCAGCTTGAAGGAATGAAGGACTTTCAAAATTTAGAGAGCTAGCACTAGAAGATCCAGAATTTAAGAATATCTTGAAGAACCAAGCTTCATCAGTTGACACAATCCATCTTTTTTTTTTAATATGCGAGGCAAAAAAAAAAACCAACCCAACAATTCAGAAGTAGTAGATGAAAACTTTTATTTCAAAGTATTATTATTTTTATTTCAAAGTCAATCAATATGCCTGCTTCTTCTAGAGCTAGCAGAAGAAATCAAGGCCATGTGAGGACACTTTATCCTCATTATCTTGGTCACTCCTGTAGAGCTGTGCCAAAGATACATTAAGCAAGCCTACATAAGCATCCATTCCAATATTTTTATTTATTTGCAACAACCAGTCATTTTATCCACCTCCACAATTGTCTACAGAACATAAACACAAAATAATAATAGCTACATAACAGCTTCTTCCAGGATGACGTCTATCTGAATTCCACCTGACAAAATGTGAGCAAAATAATGATGATAATAATGAATTGGCATTTAATTCAATTAGCATTGAAGTTTATAAAGTGCTTTTCTAGTATCATCTTTTAGCCTCCCAACAACCCTGGAAGGTAGGTACTGCCCATCTTACATATGGAGAAACTGAGATTCAGAGAAGTTGGATGACTTGACCAAGGTCATATTAGTTAACAAGTGTTGGAGGAGTAGAGAATACTGTTTGGAGTATATTTTTAGCCTGAGAGTAGAGTGTAAACTTTTAAGGGATTTCAACTCTCTCCTATAATTCTGACAAACTGAGGCTTCCCAAAATATTTCTCCTATCCTAAGTGATATACAGAGTGTTCCAAAAGCCTTACTGCAGCTTTAATCTATAAAAGTTTAAAACTTCACTAACATTTTTGGAACACCATGTATATACAAAAGGCAGCACAACAGTGATTTGGAAAAGGTAGTTTTGTATTAGAATCATAAAACATCAGAGCTGGAAAATAAGCATCATAAGGCAGTAGGGGTAGTACTGGATTTGGAGACAGATGGCTTGCGTTTGAATCCTTGCTCTGATACTACCTATGTCACCTTGGACAAGTCATTTCCCTTTTCTTTAAGCTTGAGGTCTCTCATTTGTAAAATGAAAAGAGATTGGACTACATGGCCACTGAGGTACTTTCCTGCTCTTAATTCTGTAATTTTCAGTAACTTGCCAAAACTCATTAAGAGAGTTAGAAGCAGTCAGGTTAAGAACCCACCTAGTCTCATAGTCTCCCAAACTGCCTTTCTTCCTGTGGCTCCTATCTGCTCCTCTCTAGGGAACCCGATACCCAGGTTGATGGCTTGATACTTGTATGTATGTTTAACAAACTTGGTTCCCCCTCCAGTCCTTCCAATATTTACTTTGCTATGTTTGCCATGAAAGCCAAGTTTATTTAACCAACTTTCCACCCCATGTATTCCAGTGGGTATTTGCTCTGTGGTGTTTTCTTCTGAAGTACTGTTTACATTCTGGTCATCAGAACTGTACCTTGGTGACTGGGGGCTGCTTTTAGCCCATGGGCTTGTGGCCCTGGGGCAGGGGAAGGCCACATATTTTCCACAGTGGGGTTATATACCCTATATTTTAGGACTCTATTCTTGTCAAAATAACCTCAATTCATAGAATGTCAGTGTTGGAAGGGACTTTTGAGCTTTCAGACTCCAAATTCCTCATTTTATTGTTTGAAGAAGCTTGGGCCTAGTAAGGTTAATTAACTTGTCTAAGGTTATACAGAACGTTGGATGTTTTATCTGCAAAGAGAAGATTTGGGAGCTGGGATTGGGGTCAGGGAGGGTTGGTTGGTATGAACACTGTCTTCAAATATTTTAAGAATCTAATAGTTTAAAAAATTGTTATTAATTCTGCTTAGCCCTAGAGGCCAGAACTAGTACCAATGGGTAGAAGTTACAAGAGAATAGATTAGATCAATCAGAAAAAAAAATGGAATAGGCTCTCTTAAAAAACAGTAAGTTCTCCATCACAGTTGTCTTCAAGTCTTTTCTTAATATGAAGATCTGACCATGTCACTCCCCTACTTTATAAGCTCTGGTGGCTTCTTATTCCCTCTAGGATAAAAGTTAAACCCTTATTTGGATTATAATATCATTCTTGGTTTCAACCTATCTTTCAAGCATGATTACATATTACTCTCCTCCTACTCTACCATACGGAGAAATTGGACTTCCTCTATTCCTCATGGCAGCTAGATGGTGCAGTGGACACAGCACAAAGCCTGGAAGACTCATGTTCATGGGTTCAAATCTGGTCTCAGACACTTATTAGCTGTGTGACCTTGGTCACTTAAAACTGTTTGCCTCAGTTTCCTCATCTGTAAAATTGAGCTAAAGAACAAAATGACACACCACTCCAGTCTATTTGCTAAGAAAACCCCAAATGGGGTCATGAAAAGTTGGACATTACTGAAAAATGACTGAACCACAGCAACTACTCCTCATATACAGGATTCCATCTCCCATCTCCACACCTTTGCCCTGAAATTCACTTTCTTCCTGAAATGCACTCCATCAAATTCCTTACTTTCTTCAAGACATAGCTCAAGCCCTACTTTCTATATGAAATCTTTACTGATTGCTTCTGCTACTAGTGCTCTCTTGATCACATTTTATTACCTCATATTTCTTCAATATCTACTGATATATATATATATGTATACATATATGTACATGTTGTCTTGCCCAATAGAATGCAAACTCCTTCAGGGCAGGCATTGTTTCCTTTTTTGTCCTTGTTTTCCTAGCATCTGGCACAGTGCCTGGTACACAGCAGATGTTTAATACATTGCTTTTTGACTAATTCTGCAATAAATCGATCCCTTGCTACTCCTCGAAGAAGCCACACCATCTCTCCATGCCTGGCACTGTCACTGACTATTCCTCCATGCCTGGAATGCTCTCTTTTCTTATCTCTGCCTCCTGCTTTCCTTCAAGTCTCAGCTAAAATCCCACCTTCTCCAGGAAGCCTTCTTCCGCCCCTCCTGGCTCCTCTACACACAGTAGGTGCCTTCCCTCTGAGCTTACTTTCTGTTCATATTGACTGCTGTTTCCTCCATTAGATTGTGAGCTCCTTGAGGGCAAACATATCTTTTGCCTTTCTTTGTCTTAGCGTTGTATCTGTCACAGTTAGCTCTTAACAAATGCTTGTTGACTGAGTCTCCAACCCTGTGAACTAGGGCTACCTATCAATCAGCCATCACTCAGTACAAAAGTGAGCATCATCAAAGTCCCTCCCCCCCCCGCCCACATATACTTTGTAGCTTTTTTATAACCTGTTAGGGGATGTTACAATAAGTTACAAAAAATAAAGGTGAATTTTTCTGTACAAAAATGAAACCTTAATCAGTCTACTCTCAACTAATATAGATCTTCTACCAAAATGGTGTCTTGGAAATCAGAGCTCTCAACTCTAAGAGGAAAAAATGGTCAATTATAACAAAACAAAAGCAATATAATTAAAATTAAAATGTCAATTAATTCTAAAGGATATCTTGGGCTATGTTCACATTCTCCTCGATTTTCTGTCCCTTCTACATCAATAATTAAGGTGAAGGACAATAGAAATGCCAAGTAAGAATTCACACCCCAAATTTGGCCCTGAGGCTCCGTAATAATCCCAATAATCAAACAAATCACAGAATGTTGATTCTGCTAGGGACTTTAGGGATTAGCTCTTTCTTTTTCAGAAAAGGAAACAGTTTCATAAAGGAAGAGTGATTTGCCCGAGGCCATACAGCAAGTTAGTAGAATTCATGGTTCCAAACTCCCAAACAAGTAGGGGTGGACGGAGGTGGATATAATATGGTTTAGTGGAAAAAAACAGTATCTGAAGTCCAGGAAAATCCAGAGGTTTGAATCATAATTCTATCAGGTTCAAGTGGTCACCTTGGACAAGTTATCTTATATCTCTAAATCTCAGTTTCCTCGTCTGTAAAATGGAGAGCCTGCTTCTCAGGATTGTTGTATCAAATGAGATAATGCATAAAAGATGTTTTGTAAACTATGAAGGGAAAGAAACTAGACCTGTTATTTCTTCACTGAAATGAGGAAACTCACTCTACGAAGGTAGTTTGGCATCTTTGCAACTTATACTATTATTGAGAGTTGCCCTGAATACTAAAGGGAAAAGTGACTTGCCCAGGGTCAACCAGTATGTGTCAGAAGCAGAGCCTGAACCCAGGCTTTCTTGGATCTAAGGCTGGCTCTTTATCCTCTTAAAATATAAAGCGTTACATAAATATGAGCAGTCTTTAAATTACTTTTTTTCTTTAATTCTTTAATTAATTAAATGTGCTGTGTCCTGTGCTAGGCACTAGGGATCTTAAGAAAGAAATATTCCTTAGAAAGCTTATATTCACACAGTAGGTTACTGTCTTCACTGAAATCAGTGGGGTCACTGAATTGTTGAAATCGGTTAATCAGACAACTAGCATTTATTAAACACCTACTGTCAGGAACTGTGCTAAGTCTGCTCTCAAGGAGCTCACGGTCTAAAGGGGGAAACAACATACCAAAAAAAAAAAAACCCTCTACTATGTATAAATAGCATATCTAAGAGGAAAGGCACAAAGATTAAGAATTGAAGTATATACACTATATTTTTCTACTTTGTTAAAAAATGACTTAAAAGTCATATTTTAATAACATTTTATTTTTTCCAATTACAGGCAAAGACAATTTTTAAAAACATTTTTTTTTAAGTTTTGCATTCCAAATTTTCTTCCTTCCTCCCTAAACTCTCCCCTCCCTGAGATGGTAAGCAATTTAATTTAGGTTATACACGTGCAATCATGCAAAACATACTTTCATATTGGTCATGTTGTGAAAAGATATAGACCCAAAGAAAAAAGAACCATGAAAAAATAAAATGGAAAATAGTGTTCTTTGGTTAGCATTCAGACTCCATCAATTCTTTCTCTGCAGGTGGATAGCATTTTTCCTCATGAGTCCTTTGAAATTGTCTTGAATCATTGTATTACTGAGAATAGTTGATAATCACACAATATTACTGTTACTGTACACAGTGTTCTCCTGGTTTTGCTCATTTCATTCTGCATCAGTTCATGTAAGTCCAGGTTTTTCTGAAATCAGCCTGCTCCTCATCTGTTATACCACAATAGTATTCCATTACAAGCATATACAACTTTGTCAGTCATTCCCCAATTGATGGGCATCCCCTCAATTTTCAATTCTTTGCCACCAGAAAAAAGAGCTGCTGTAAATATTACAGATCCTCCTCCCTCCCCCCCCCTTTTATACCATTGGATATCAAAATATCACCTAGTAGTGATATTTTGCAGAATCAGAGGGTATGCACAGTTTTATAGCATTTTAGGCATAGTTGCAAATTGTTCTCTAGAATGGTTGGATCAGTTCACAAAGGTTCATGCTTTTGAATGATTCATTTTGCCATCCCAAAGTTGGTGACTTTATTTTTAACTTGAATAACAAATCAAATTAGTTCCATTACAAACATACAGCACTTTGTTGGATTATTAGCAGTCCATTCTGCAAGTACAGCAGACTTAATTAGCCCCCTTTTCTAATTTTCTACTCTGCTACATCCAGTAAAATCCATTTTCTGAGAAGGAAATAGCAGTAACCAAATTCACCCCATACCTTCTGATTCTGAATCTAATCCTTTTCCTATGATAATACCCAGAGAGCCAGGACTCAACCAATGACTTTGCTATCCATCACCCTTGTGACCTTGGGCCAGTCACTTCTCATCTTTGAGTCTCAGGTTTTGTTTGTTTGCTTTTAAAAATCTATATGGAGCAGGAATTTTTAAAGCCTACTGTGGGAAAATAGATGAGAAGCTACTCTTCTCTTTGACCTCAAAGGTATGTCTAGTTTGCCCTTCCATACCCTTCTTTCCATATAGCAAGAAAAGGAAAAGTATCCAAGATTAAGAGTTCATGGTAGGGAGAGGGTCATAGCTGCTGAATCCGGGCTACTGATGCCCAGATGCTGCTGCCACTACAACCCAATTTGGGTTCAGTGTCAGGGAAGCTGGCACAAATCCTAAAGAACTGTGATGGTTGTGGAAGAGATGAGTCCTGGCATTGGGCTGAATCAACAGGTCAGGACCAGGCATTACAGTTAAGACTAAACCAGAGAGATTGAACTGGATTGGGAACACCTTGGAGATGGTTCCAGATACTGGGGCTCCTCCCCCTCCAGTTTTCTTCATTTCTGTGCAGAATTTCATCGAATTCTGAACCTTTTTAGACTCTCCCTCAGTTATGTGCTGGAAGAATATGTGGGGTAAGGGGTCAGCTGGATGAAATGACTTCTTTGCAGTTGGTGGTGGGATTTGTTTTGTTTTATGTTATACTGCAGCTCTTTTATAGTTATTTTACCATGTTTTTAATAAATAAACCATGTTACCACTAAAAAGCCAATTGTCTGAGTCTTTCAATGAGGGGAGCTTTCCCAAATGTAGGGTCTTAAGAGCAAAGATAAGAAATTTCCTGTCCTTGTGCTTTTAAAGGATATTCTATATAGGCTATAATAATAATAATTAATATAATTTATATTATGATACTTATATTTAATATTATAATTATTATTATTGAAAAGCACTTCAAAAACTTTAAAGCATTATATAAATGCTACCCATCATTGTTGTTACTATTATACTATACTCCTAGATCTATACTGAATCTGGGCCTAGGCATGTATATGAGCTGGTGGCAGTGGGAGTTGGGGAATAGTCTAAAACAATGGTGTCCAACTCAAATAGAAATGGAGGCCACTAAACCATATGTAATGATCCCTGCCAGGCTGCCTATTGACTTAGAAAACCACATGGTAATATTGCCTATATTTTCTTATATTTTTATTTACTTTGTTAAATTTCCCGCTTATATTTTAACGTCCTTCTGGCTTCATTCAGGAGTATTGTTAGCCCCATGTAGCCCTGGGAGTGGAGGGGGCAGAGTGTTTGACACTTCTGGTCTAAGAATTTATAGTGTGATCTACCTCTGGCAAACAACAGAGATATATACATTTCCTTCTCCTACTCCCAGATATACTGGGTCGATCTACTTCTCCCAGTTGGCATCTGGCAGGCATTTGAAAGGCTGGTCATATTTAAAATGAGGAGATAAAATTAGGTGGGTTTCTAAGGTCCTCTCTAACTCTAAAGCCTAAGAGGAAAGAAACCATAGCACTTCCTAATTAGGACAGAAGCTGTTTTGGTCTCTCAGCAATTCCCAAGAAGGACATTGCAGAGGGTCCCACATTAAGAGTCAGGAAAAGATCATGATAGCAAACTTTTCTGTGGGCACACTTGCCCTATGCCACTACAGGCCTTTGGTTCTAAAATAGCAAATCATCCGGTGTGTTTTAGGGAGTTTGGATTTGCTTTGAAAATTCTTGTTAGTTTACAATACCTATGAAAACTTGCCTTCCTTCCCCTTCCAGCCACCCCTCCCCCAACTATAACTAGAGAGAAAACGACAAGGGCCTAGGCCTAGGCCTAGGCTTAGAGTCTTCCTCTATACTTTTTCTTAACTGTAAATGGGAAAGAGGGAGACTAGGGGCCCCTCAGTTTTCAGCCAGCTGGGGCCGAAGTGAAGATTCAGTGCTCTAAGTAGTCAGAACAAAGAGATTCTCATGAAGGAAAGGTACTTGGGTAGCTCCTACTGACACATTAGACCTCCGGGGCTTCTCTTTCTGGCTTCCTCCTTGAATTGCTCTGACGTCTTGGGAAAATTGCCTGGCTCCCTTTTCTTCATCCTCCCATCTGATGAAATAATTGGTACTTGTGTTTTATGAATGAGTATAGAAAGGTAACTTTCTGCATCATCAGACATTTACAGGGCACATGCTGAGTATGAAGTATTCTTCCAAGAATGAAGGAGAAGGTGCCATTGTCATATTCAAGATGGGGGAGGGCATTAGTAATTTTCTGTATCTATAAAACTTAAAATTTTGTGGTTCTTAAATTTTTCAGATTTATTTATTCCACCCCAATCTTTCTGCTGATCTTCAAACTTGCATCTCCAACTGCCTTTCAGACATCCCAAATTGCATGTCCAGGAGATAGCTTAAATTCAACATGTCTAAAACTGTATGCATTACCTTTCTCTCTAAAACCCCTCTTACCTTTCCTATTATTGTAGAGGGCAATACTATCTTCCCAGACCCCCAGGCTTATAACCCTCTACTCCTTACCGTCTCTCATCCCACTCTTACCAATCCAATCTGTTGCCAAAACCTGGTGATTTCACCCTTACAACATCTCATGAATATAGCCCTTCCCTTCTCTGACACTGCTACCACTCTGGTGCAGGCCCTCCTCACCTCTCATCTGAATTACTGCAATAGGTTGCTGGTGGACCTGCCTTTCTCAAGTCTCTCCCCATTCCAATCCATCTTTCTTTCAACTACTGAAATGGTATTCCTAAAGCACAGGTCTCTCCCCCTGCAGTAAACTCCAGTGGCTCCCTAATACAAAATACTGTTTGGTGTTCAAAGCCCTTTGTAACCTAACCCTCTCCTACCTTTCCAGTCTTCTTACATCTTACTCCCAATCCAATGATTCTTGCCTCCTTGCTGTTCCATGCAGAAGACACTCCATCCCTTGGCTCTTTTTATTTTCTCTGGCTGGTCCCCAAGCCTGGAATGCTTTCCCTCATTTCCACCTTGGTGACTTCCCTGGCTTCCTTCAGGTCCCAGTTAAAATCCAACCTTCTGCAAGAAACCTTTTCCAATCCCCCTTAATTCTAGCATCTTTTCTCTAAGATTGCCTCTCATTCATCCTGCATATAACTTGTTTGAGCACAGTTGCTTGCATGTTTTCTCCCCAATTAAATTATGAGCTCCTTGAGAATAGGACCATCTTTTGCCTTTCTTTGTATACAGAGGGCTTAGCAAAATTCCTGGCATGTAGCAAGTGCTTAATAAATGTTTATTGATTGAATTATTTCTTTGGTAGGGAGGCAAAATATCACAGTGGAAAGATTAATGAAATTGTTTTTAAAAGACTTTCAAAGTGTGTAATCCTCAGCCAGTCAATCCAGTCAACTCTGCATATCAGTTTCTTCATCTGTAAAATGGGGAAAATATTTACAGTGCTTTATGTACAAGAGCTCATATGGCCCTATTCTGGAGAGAAAGGGCTCACTAGACGTCTTGAAGCAGAGGCCAGTGACCACTTGATAGGGCTATTATTGACAAGATGCATGTTTCAGGTAGGGGTTGGACAGAAGGTCTCTGCCAGCTCTAAGATTTTGTGATCATCACAACACCCTTGTGGTGAAGGCTGTACAAGTATTATTATCCCCATTTGACAGATGAGAAAACTGAGACTTAGAGAGATTAGTTTACTTGCCTAAGGTTACACTACTAGGTAGTGAGAGTATCAGTGGTGAAGCAAGCAAGATGAATCCTTGTTCTAAGGGAAGTTACAGCCCAATTGGCAAGATATGTATATACACAAAAAGACCTGAAATATAAAATATTATGTTAAAATAACTCTGAGGAAAAAATACAACATTGAAAGAACTCAGAGGGCAGAGAGATCTGGTTTTGATGACCAAAAAAAGGTTTTTATGGAGAAGGAAACATTTTAACTGGACTTTGGGGGACTAGGTAGAATTTTTAAAAGCCAAGAAATTATTGGGGGTAAGGGGAAAAGGCAGGAATTACAGACAGATCATGCAGACAGAAACAAAATCATCCGGGTGGGAAAATGGGCATCTATAGAGAGTGCTAAATCTGGTTTAGCTGGAGATTAGTGTTCACACCAAAGTGTGGCATACAATGATCATAACTAATATTTATATAGTACTTTGAGGTTTGTGAACCTTGTTACATAACATCTCATTTGAGCCTGACAACAATCCTGCAAGGTAAATACTACCATTGTTTTACTTGCATTTTACAGATGAAGAAACAGGCATAGAGAGGGAGTGATTAATTTTCTTTGCCTATGGTTACATAGCTTGTAAGTGTTAGAGACTAGAAATAGAGGAAAGAGTCTTGAACTTAGAGTCAGAAAAGACCTGGTTCCCAACTCTGATACTTATCGCTGGGTTACCTTGGTGGGCAAGTCACTTGACCTCTTTGAAATAACCTTTAAAATACAGATGATAATAATACCTGCTAACATATAGAATCAGTGTCATACAAATGGGAGCTATTGCCATTACCATAGAATGTTAGAGACCCTGAATGTCACATGTTCCAGTCACTTCATAGTATAAGGACGTGAAAGGCCAGAGAAAACTATGGGATTGTTCAAGTTACACTAAGGATAAGAAAGCCAGGGTTAGACCCCTAGGATTCTTTCTTCTACATCATAAGCAATATAGTGAATTATATGAAACAGATCCATAAATCCAGTTCTTGTCTCTCCTGAGCTCCTGCTACCCCCAAGCAACTGCTAGACAGCTCTCTGGATGTGACAGAAGTATCTCAGACTCAATATATCCCAAACTGAATTCATTATGTTCATCCTCTGAAACCTACCCTTCTTCCTCATTTCCTTGTATCCATCAAGGGCACCACCAGCTTCTTATTAACCCAGATATGGAGTCTCAGAGTCATCCATGATTCTTTCCTCCCTCATTCCATCTATCTAGTCAATTGTTAAGTATTTAGAATTCTACCTCCAAAGTATCTCTTTAAAGCCAACCCCTTCTCTTCACTAACATGGCCACTACTCTAGTTCAATCCTCTATCTCCTCTCACCTAGACTACAGCAACAGCCTGACATTTGGTCTCCCCAGAATTCAGCCTCTCCCCTGGCCAGTCTATCACTCCACAGTGTTGCCAAATTGGCTTCCCTATAGCTCAGGTCTGAGGCATGTCAACTTGCCTGCTCAAGAAGCCACACTGGTTCTCTGTTGCCTCTAGAGTAAAATAGAAATATCTCTGTTTTGCAGTTAAAGCCCTTCACAATTTATATTTCCAGACTGATTTCACATTATTCTTCCCACCTCAGACACTGTATTCTAGCCAAATAGGCTTACTTACAGCTTTCCATACATGGTATTCCATCTCCTTTTTCCATGCCTTTACCCAGACTGATCCCTACACCTGGGATGCTCTCTCTCCTTACTTCCTCTTCTTGAAATCCCTCATTTCCTTTAGGATTCAGCTCCATTTCCACCTCCTGCCTGAGGTCTTTCTTGATCCCCTCCCCAGTTTTTAGTGCTCTCCTAGCCTTTCTGTAATTGCCTTGATGGTACTTTGTATTGTATATATTTGGTATAACTTAATCTGTGTATATATGTTGTTTCCCTCAGTAGAATAAAAACCTCTTGAGGGCAAAGACATTTTCTGTCTGGAAAAGTCCCTTGGTACATAGTAAGTGCTTAATAAATGCTTGTTGAATTAATGCTTGCTGAAATCCTTGAGTAAAATAATTGAAGGTGAAGACATTTGAATAAATGAATTAATGACCATTTCCAGAAGAGAAGAGTCTGACTGAACAGCAAACAAATGGCTCACTCACTATACGTGTGTATGTGAGGCATGGGATACGTACAGCATACACAAAGGCATTATATGAATTATAGATCGGTATGGTGTCCTGTTGCTCATAGGATCCTGTGATAACCATCACATCCATTCTGGGAAGTGAGCCAGTGCTCAAGTGTGATTAGACCCATTTTAAAGAAAAGAGTTGGCCTTCTTCCTCCTTTGGTTGTTGAATTGATTAGTTTTGTTTAATTGTGGGTTTTTTTTTTCATTCTTTGTTACCAAAGATTTCTCTTTGGCTGGGGAAGGGCGGAAGGAGAAAGATATATGAAAATAATGGTGAAACAGAAACAAAAGATATCAGTAAACTTTAAAAAATATTTTTTAAAAGAGGAGCATAGAAGGGTAAAGAGATCTGCAGTGAATCACTCAATAAATTCACATTCAAGGCAGATTTTTTTTAGATTTTCCTTTTATATAGTTCAACACATAATAACAATAATGACAACTCACTCTTACATAACACTTTAACAAAGAACTTCCCTCACAACCAACTGAGGAGGGAAGGAAACCCAATGTTATTATCTCCCTTTTGCCTCAGAAGACTTGCCTAGTGTCAGAGTCAGGACTGGATACCAAGCCCCAGACCACTCTATGCTATTCTCCTTCTCAGATGGCAAGATGACCAAAACATAGAAGCATGGAGAATAGTAACTGAGATATATATCTGAGTCCATTTTTTTTTTCTTAGATATGGTTTTCTTTTCTAGCCACTGCGGGCTCATTCTCTCTGTGATGGGGATTTATTGGCCTGGGGAGAAACATTCTTCTGAGATGTCAAAGTCTTTTTTGAGGTTCAACAGTCAGGGTTGGGTTCAGATCTTTGCCAGCAAAAGATCTTGCAAGTACCAACAGCACCTTCTCCTGCCCTGTGTGAATCACCACTCATAGACAAAGACCTTTAGCACATAACAGAAGAGGATTAACTAATTAATACATGTGGGTGCATGATTGCTGCCTGGGATAAATAATATGCAATAGGGCTTACCCAAAAAACAAGTGGGACCTGGAGGGTTTTGTCTCAATGTACTTAGAGGCATAGAGAGAATTCGATGATCCCTTTGAGGACCTTGACGGAGGAATTATGATGTTTTTGGAGAAGGGAATCAAGAGTATCTTATATTCCTCTTATGTCTGCCTCTGATCCTGACTTGTTCAATTATCAGTTGTTGGTTGTTATACTGGGCTGATTCAGCATTGCAGATATGAATATTTATCTGCAATAAATGTACAATAAATCTTCATACAACAAATAAAAATAAACCTTTCTGTCATGCTTTAAGAATGAGCTGAGGTTTGGGATTAATACTAAGGATGTGTTTTTTCACCCATTAGAAGATGGTCAAAGGATATGAACAGGCACTTCTCAAGGAAAGAAAGCCAAGCTACTCATAGTCATATGAAAAAACTGCTAAAAATTACTAACAATTAGAGAAATAGAAATTAAAGCAATTCTGAGGTTCTAACCAGACTGGAAAAATTGACAAAAATGGAAAATGACAAGTGTTGGAGGGATTTGGGGGAAATAGGCAGATTAATGCCCTGTTGGTAGAACTCTGAATTGATATGGCCATTCTGGAAAGCAGTTTGGAACTATGTCAAGAAAATTACTAGGAGCAGCCAGGTAGCACAGTGAGTAAGAGCACTGGCCCTAGAGTCGGGACAACCTGGGATCGAATCCGGGCTCAGATATTTAGCACCACACCTAGAAATAACTGGCCGTGTAACCTTGAGCAAGTTACTTAACCCTAATTGCTTAAAAAAAATTACTAAATTTTGCTAGTCTTTGATCCAGCAATATCATTACTATGCCTACACCCCAGAGATGGAAGATGAAAAGTTCTTATATGTAGTTGTCAAATCAACAAGCATTTATTAAGCAACCACTGTGTACCAGATATTGTACTCCCCAAAACTGTACAAAATACTTTTAGTAGCTCTTTTTTGTGGTGGCAAAGAACCAAAAATTAAGGGGGTATCAATAAATTGTGAAATTATGATATATAAATGTAATGAAATACTACTATGTAGTAAGAAATTCTGAGAGATGACTTTACAGGATCATGAGAAGATTTGTATAATGCATAATGATTTGTATAATTTGATAATGAAATTTGATAATGACTTGTATGATGCATAATGAAGTGGGCAGAACCAGGTAAACAATTTATACTATAAAAACCCTATAAAAATGAAAAAAATTGAAAGACTTGAGAACTCTGATCAATGAAATGATCAACGTGATTCCAGAGAACCAATGATGAAGAATGTCTCCTGCCTCCTCACAAAGAGTGATGTACTAAATATACAGAATAAGACATTTTTGGATATGATCAATGTGGAAATTTTTTTTTGCTTGACTATGAATATACATAAAGGGTTTTTTTTCTTTTGTTTTTTTTTTCTTCCTGGTAGGAGAAGGTAATGGAAGAAAAACAAATACTTGATAATGAAAAAAATAAAAAGAATGTGAGCTCCTTTAGGGACAGGAGCTGTGTTTTAGCCTTTCTTTGCTTCCCCAACATTTGGCTAAGCATGGTGCCCAGCACATACATAATAAGTGCTTAAAAATACTTGTTGATTGACTACATAAGAGGCAAGAGAAAGAGGAAGGAATAGAAGTGTTACTCAGAGTAGATGGGATGAAGATCACGATAACAATAGCTATCATTATATAGTATTTTAAAGTTTGCAAAATGTTTTACATCTAATGATATTATCTCCACTTTACAGATGAGGAAACTGAGGCTGAAAGGGATCAATTGACTTGTCCCAGAATCACATAGCTAATGTAAGTGAGGTAGGATTTAAATTCAGGTCTTCCTGACTCCAGGTCTAGTATTCTAGTCCAAAATAATGAATGTTGACAAGACAACACGACTACCCAATTCTTATTTTGTTTCTCTTTTCTCATAGAAGAAGGAGGAAAAATCTTTGAACTCTGAAGCACTGAAGAAAAGTTGTTAATAGGAAGTTAGAACTGAGGATAAATGAGGATTTACTAATTTGGTAAATATTTAGTAAGTATTTACCATGTGTCCAGCACTGAACTAGGTACCTCCAGTGATTTCAAGTAACGGGGTCCAATTGAAATAAAACACTCAGGGGTGTGCTGGAGCTAACTTGAACTAGCTCAAGATTGGATTATTACATTTTCAGTGTGTCAACATATACCATAAATCAGGACTTTTTATTGTTTTGATGATTTTCTTGACTTAAGAAGTGATGGAGAAAATGTTAGTGATGTATATTTAACTAAAAAATTGTGTTTTATGTGTAGTTTTGGGGGGGAAGGGAGAGCTGTCCATTCAACATTTACCAGCATACCTCTGACTATATTGTACTAGAAGTAGAGTAGCTTAATGGAAAGAACATCAGAGTTGAAGTCATGAGACCCGAATTAAAATCCTAGACCTTCTACTGTGTGATACTGGACAAATCACTTGACCTCAGTTCCTTCATCTCTAAAATGAAGGATTTGAGCCAGATGGCCTCTGGTATTCCTTCTGGCTCCAAAGCTACAATCCTAGGAACTGATAACAGGACATAGAGATTCTGGCTGCATGGATTTACAATTAAGGCCACCATGTTGGAATACTGGCTTTGCTACTCACTACCTATAGATCTTGGGCAACTTCTCTCAGGCTCGGTTACTTTGTATCACATAAAGGGGTGGACCAGATGATCTCTAAGATTCCTTCCAGTGGCATAGCCTATAACCTCCTAAATTCCCAAACCACTATCTGAGATTCTTGAAAACCTGTACAGAAGGGGAATGTGACCTACAGACAGGCATGTATCCTATTTGGTGTTTGTTTTTTTAAGAGAAAAGGGTGTCGTCTTCACACTAGAGGCCGGTGAACTTGACTTCAATACCTGAAAAATTCTAGAATATATTATAATCTTATCTTTTATTGATAGCTTCTTTTTAAAAAAAACATTTCCCCTTCTTTTCAAATCAGAAAGTCACTCTTTGTAACAACAAACAGAAGAAGAAAAAAATCATTTCAGTAAAACTTACCAACCTGCCAGCCAAATCTGATATCATATGCAATGTTCCACATCATAGTCTCCCACATGTGCAAAGCAGGAAGTGAGATACATTTTCTCATTTCACCCTTGGGGCCAACCTTGGTCCTTAGATAGTGTTCAGTTTTATTTTTGTTTTAGATATATTTTAATTTTAATTTATTATTTAATTAATAATTAATTTAATATATTTTAGAATATATTATTAGAGGAACTTTGTATAAGCATATAAAATTAAAAACAGTGACCACTAATACTAGCACCGGTCATGTCAAACTAATCTCATAGGGAGCAGTACTGTATAGTGGGAAGAACACTAGAGTTGGCTGCAGAAGAGTGAATCCTGGCTCTGATACTTATTAGCTCTTTGGCACTGGACCAATCATTTAACCTCTCTCAGTCTCAGTTTCCCTATCTGTAAAATCCATATATTAATATTTGTACTATCCACTTCACAGGATTGTTAGATTAAGTGCTTTACAAATCTGAAAGCATTATGTGGCTGTGAGTACTGTTGTTTTTGTTTTTTATACCACACGCTGTAGAGAAATGAGTCCTGGATTTGGAATCAGAAGAGATCTAGTTTCAAATCCTGACTCTGATACTTACCAGCTATGCAACTCTGAGCCTTAGTTTCCTTCTCTGTAAAATGGGGATAATAGTATTTATACTACCTGCACCACAAGGTCATGGGGAGAGGGTACTTTGTAAACCCTAAAATGCTATAGGACTTTTTGGATAGGATTCAGAATTACGAATCATAAGAATGTTTTAGGCTTTGTCTGTATCTGGATTTTAGCAAGGATCAATAAATCAGGAAACACATATTAAGCACTTACTATATACTATGTATCATACTAAGCTCTGGGGACACAAATAGAAGCAAAAAGAAAAACAGTTCTTGTCCTTAAGGAGCTTAGATACCAATAGAAAAAGGCAACTATAAAGGGGAGATAAGAAAGGGTAGGGAGGATGGTACCCATGGAAGCATGGTGTTGAAGTCAAGAGAGAAAAGGATTGATGGATGAATGGTCTAAGCACTTCCTCAAAGTGGGAGAAAGAAGTCACCAAGGGGAGAAGGGAGCCACAACTAAAAGAGAGAGAAGACAGTCAAGGCATAGTATCAAAGTCCAGAGAATGAAGGATGACTGGTCTAGTCAAACTGCGTTAGAACTGTAGATTAGGAGGATTTTGTAGATATAGTATATCTGGATTTTTAGCTGGAATTTACCCATTTCTTATCATATTTGAATGAACTAGGAGAAGGGAAATGAACCAGATGATAGGTGAATTTGAAAGTATTTGAATATTAGGTCCCCCAAAATAGTTATTAATGTATTGATATCAATATATAAGAAGGTATCTAGTGGAGTGACCCAGAGAACTGACTCTTGTCCCATTCAGTTCAACATTTTTATCAGTATCTTTTTCTTCTTCTTTTTTTGCAAGGCAGTCAGGGTTAAGCGATTTGCCCAGGGTCACATAACTAGAAAGTGTCAAGGGTCTGAATTCGGATTTGAACTCAGGTCCTCCTGCCTCCATGGTCATTGCTCTATCTATTGCACTACCTAGCTGCCCCATTTTTATCAGTATCTTGAGGGGGTGTTATTGGACTGCCATCCAGATACTTCACCTTGCCTCATGCCCTGTAAATGGTCTATGCAGCTTCCACCCCCAGGGTTCTGTTACTGTGGGACCCCTCTCCTTGACCTGATCTCCTTCTCTACCCTCCCTGAAGCAGAGGCCAAACCACTCCTCTCCTTAAGTGATTTCAGCTCAGCTCAGACTATTCTCTGCATCTCTACTCTAGCCTATCCTACCTTCTAACACACACACACACACACACACACACACACACAAATATTTGTAAGTATGGCTCTAGGACTGGGTATCCTGACCTACAGATTATTAATCAAGGAGACTGAGGGATTAATAAAGGAGGATATCCAGGGGCCAAAGACAAGGGTTCCTTGATTTATATCCACAAAAGAGCTAATGTCTTGAGATGCTACTGTATGTGACTCAACAACACCTACTGACCTAGAAGCAGGCAGATCTATTAAACTGCCAGAGCATGAAGGGCCTTGGATACCAGGGTAAGCAGTTTGTACTTGATTCAGTAGCTAATGGAGAGCCATCACAAATTTTTGAGTAAGACTGGTGTTTTAAAAGGTAGTGTAGTAGCAGTGTTTTAAAAAGAGGCTTAACCTTGTAATGGTGTGTTTAGTGAATCAGAGAAGGGAAAGAATAAAGCTTGGGTCGTGAGTTCAGATATTATTATAATGGCCCATGTGTGAGGTAGAAAGGGGACAGATGAGGAAGCATTACAAAGGAGAATTAACAGGCCTTGGTAAATAATTAGATGAGGGGCCTGAGGAACCTGTTGGCATCAGGAGTGACTTCAGCACTTCAAGCCATGTAAACAAACTTGAAAGCTGCTTTTGTGCTTACTGTATAAAATGAATGTGACTGCCATCTTTGCAAGAAAACTAGCATGATACCGTAAACTTTCCCTGAACCCTGGTTAGATGAGCACATGTGACTTACAACAGTGGCAGAAGGTCCCCCAGCTCTGTTTCCTTATCTAACTACTTAGTGACTATCAGCAGAATGACTTCAATGTGGAAAGGAAACTGTACACACTCGGCACAGTCAATATTGACTCTAGAGATAAGTAAATGTGTTTCCCTGCTTTAGAAATTTACCTCACCTGGAGGTGAGGAATTTGAGAATTATTTTATTGGAACAGAACAGTACTTGCCTTCTACAAATAGCAATGAAGATGAGGACCCCCAAATACCACTGCCAGCAGAACCTTGCATGGATAATGTTGTCACCTCTCATTTGTGATGATAAGCAGGATGGGTCTTGGTAGAGGGGGAAAGGTAAGAAACATTTATTAAGCACCTATTGTGTGCCAGGCACTGAGCTACAGTACTTCATAAATATAATCTCATTTGACAACATCCCAATTTCACAATGAGGAAATTGTGAGGCACCTGGAGGTTAATTGACTTGCTTAAAGCCACAGAACTAGCAGAATCCTGTTCTTGGAATCATGAGACTTTGGGTTGCACTTTTGACAATTGGCTATTGGTCAATTAACCATTACCTCTCTGAGCATCGGTTTTTCCCTCAGTAAAATGGTGTTAACTCATGTAAAGATTTAGTGAGATAACATGTAGATAAGCAGCCTGGCCACTCTAGAGAACTAGATTCAGGGAGAACCTCTGAAACATATTGGTCCTATGAGGTCCTATGATCCTGGCCAAGTTACTCACCCTCTTAGTGTTCCCAGGCAACTCTGTAGGACTATGAGCTGCAGAGAAGATATATTGGTATTCACTGAATGGGCATTATCTCACTCAAAGTGAGAACCTGAACAGGCTTTAGCCTAAAAGGACCAGGGTCTCCTGGTGCATCCTAGGCCATCTCCAGTCATCCTGATGAATATCAAGTCACTGGATCCAGATGGCTCTGGAGGAGAAAGTGAGGCTGGTGACCTTGCACAGCCCTCCCTCACTCAGATCTAAGTCAACTTCAAGTCATGTCATCATTTCCCTGATGTCATGGTCTTCTTTGAGAAGGAAGGAAAAGCACAACAACACAATCCTACATTAAAATCATACGTCAATATTTTTAAAAAGTCTGTAAAAGTGATTTGCAAACCCCAAGCTGCTATGCAAATATTTATTATTATTAGCAGGAAAAAACAGCAACTCTTTGACCTAATGGAAAGAATTCAGGGTTTGGAATCATAAAGCCTAGGATCAAATCTTGATACTTCCTGTTTTGTCTTGGACAAATCATGCCACTGCTTTAGGCCTCAGTTTCCTCCCATGTAAAATGAGGGCATTGGATTAGATGCCTTCTTAGGTGCTTTCCAGTTCTAAATCTATGACCCTCTGAGCTCACGTCTCTTAATTCTCAGAATAATATTCTTTCTTTGTACTAAACTACAAAGTCTTCAAGAAAACATCTTCCCAATTATTATACAATTATTATACAGGCTGTCCCAAAAGTCTGAGTGAAGCAAAACAGTCTTCTATAATGATTTAGAAAATGGGATTATTATTCAATATTTCTGTGATGTACACTGTACTTTGAGTCAAGTTAAAATATAATATTTGGGTACAGTGTATATTTCTGTGGTGCTCACTGTATTTTGAGCCTTGCTCAGCTATAATATTTGGGTGCAGTAGGAAATCCTTTGTAGGAATTAACTATCATCTCCATCACCATCACTATAAGAGAAAATTTATTGCATCCATGGCTAGAATTTTCAGTCTAAAAATATTATTGCTCCTATTTTGAGAGTCTCCTGTCCCCGTTTAATAACAGGACATAAATAGGCCCTTTAGACTTTCGGCTTTGGTAAAAGCTTTTCTAAGGGTGTAGAATGATTCCATGTGGAGTCACAGGTATATTCCCAGGGTGTCCCAGAAATCTCCACTGCCGACCTACTTATTAGTGAAACAAAAGTTATCAATAGCCTACTACCTCTATTCCATCCTTATCACTAAGATCTCTGTTTTCCTGGTCCATATAATCATCAGAAAAATTCCAGTAGGCTAACTGTGTCTCTGACCTAGGTTTTGGGGGATATTTCATGAGAAAGCATGGCAGTTCTCTCTAAAGTTAGCATGAACACTGAGGAATATCCCCAACCTCCCTAACATGTTTAATTTTCCCTACACTTCTTATCTTTTGTAAAGTCTGTCAGCTGCTTTTCTGGACTGTATTGTGTGCAGAGCAGATTGAAGAACCCTACTAGCTCCTTCCTTTCTTGTGCTAAATGAGAAAAGGTTTCCTGAAATTCTGGTCCCTGTCTCCTGAAATTCTGTTCTTTTTTTCTTCCTCTTCTCTTCTCTGCTTTTTTCCTCCTATTCTCCTTTCCTTCTCACTCTTCCCTTCCTTCCCCTTTTCTTCTTTTTCTTCTTTCTTCTAGTAGATGGTAGAGTAGTTGTGGTCAGACCCCTAGTCCTTATAGAGAAAGGTATTCTCCCTCTGCCCATGGTTAAGGGCAATCAACAACATCCAAGAAATAGTGAAATTGAATTTGATATTACTCAGATCAGATGGAAGGCCCAGTGCATTGTGCTAGAGATGGAGATATTTATAGATCATGGAGAGGAAATCAGATTCAAAGCAGGAGTTCCCAAACCTAAATAAGTCCATGTTCCAGTTTGATCTCACTCCTTTCAACTGAGGGTCTCCTTCCTGGAGGATTACTCAGACATGTATAAAGTGAACCCAGACTATAAAACACCCCCGTATTCTAAAACAAAGGGACCTCTTAAAAGAGGTAAATTTAGGACAAATATGATGAAGTCCTGCTTATCATGATGTGTCATAAACCTAAGGAATTTGTTTTTGAGAGGTCTTTTGGTGTAATTGCTAGAAAGCTAGATCTGGAGTCAGGAAGAACTGGTTTGAAATCCTGCTTCTGACATTTCACAGCTGTATGGCCCTGGGCAAGCCTCTTAGCATCTCACACTCTCCTGAGCAAACAGAGTTCATGGGGATGATGCCTGTCATACTTATCTCATAATGTTTTGAACTTAAATGTGAGGCATAAATGCAAACCTTAAAGCTAATGCTGTTGTTATCATCATCATCATCATCATCATTATCCTAGGAATTGGGGTCTGACCTGGCTGGAGGAATGATGGTGTGGTGGAGGAGGTAGAGCTGATGATGCAGGTGGAAGTGGGTGGGAGCTGTCCACAGCTGAAGCTCGTTCAGAAGATGAAGGGCTATGGGAATAACTTTTAAGTGGTAATACTGAAGAGGACATTGGCACAATCATTGTTTTGAATAACACGAATTAGAATATGTCTCAAGCACATGTGGACACCCAGTTTCTTGGACCTTTTTCTGATCTTTGACCAGACTTCCCTGTTTTGCCCTTTAGATTGCTTGCATTGATAACTTGTACTTGTTTATCTTGGATATATCTCTTCCCTAGGACCTTACCCTGCTTGTTACCTTGTGATAAGAAGTAGCTAAGTGATGCAATGAATAGAGTGTTAGACTTAGAATCAGGACAGACTTGAGTCCAAATCCTTTCTCAGACATTTACTAGTTGTGTGACTCTGGGTTAAGACATATAACATCTCTCAGGCTCAGTTTCCCACTGTAGTTAGTCAGTAAGCATTTTTTGAGCACTTACAAGTGCTGGATAAGTGCTGAAATTACAAAGAAAGGAATGGAGAACCCTAATGTTTTTCAAGGAGCTCACAACCTAATGGGGGAAATTACATGTAAACAACTATGTGCAGACAAGTCACATATAAGATCAATTGGAAATAGTCAACACAGAGAAGGCACTAGAGTTAAGAGGGATTGGGAAAGACCTTCCTTGCTGTAGAAGGTAGGATTTTAGTTAGGACTTGCCAGAAGCCAGGGAAGACAACAGAGATGAGGAGGGAGAGCATTCTGGGTGTGGGAGAAGGTCAGTGAAAATGCTCAGAGAATAGAGAATGTCTTGCATAAAGAACAGAAAGGAGTTCAGTGTCACCAGATGGCAGAGAATATAGTGGGGTAGAGGGAGAGGAAGTGGGGTAAGGTGTAAGAATGCAGAAAAGGTATGAGAGGGTCTGGTTATGAAGGGCTTTGAATGCCAAAAAGAGGATTTTATATTTGATCCTGAAAGTAGTAGGGAGTTTGATGTGTAGGGAGATCACACCATCAGAGCTGCACCTTAAGAAGATCACTTTGGTGTACTGAGTGGAGGATGGTCTGGAGTAGGGAAAGACCTGTGACAAGGATTCCAAGTAGCAGGCTACTGCAAGAGTCCAGGTGTGAGGTGATGAGGGCCTGGACCATGGTGATGGCAGTCACAGGAGAAAAAGGAGCATATGCAAGAGATGTTACAAAAGTAAAACTGACAGACCTTGGCAACAGATTGGATTGTGGGGTGAGAGAGTGAAGAGACAAGAATGACAGATTTTGAGCCTCAGACTAGGAAAATGATGATACTCTCAATAGTTTAAAAAAAAAAGCTAGGAAGAAAGGGAATTATTTGGAGAAAGATAATGAGTTTATTTTTGCACATGTTGAGTTTAAGATATCTAAGGGACACCAATGTCTCTGATGTTCAATAGGCAATTGAAGATGAGAGGTTAGAGGTCAGCAGAAAGATAAGATAGAGATCATAATTGAATCCATGGGAGCTGATAAGATCATCAAGTGAAATAATATAGAGGGAAAAGAGAAGAGGGTCAGGATAGAACACTGTGGGACACCCAGGATTCATGGTTATGACCTGGATAAGGCTCCTTTATGAGAAGGAAGGAATAATAATAATAATAAGCAGGAAGAGAGTCAGTAGAGAGTAGCCACACAGAAATCTAGGGAGACCAATGTATCAAAGAGAAAAGGGTGATCGACAACATCAAAGGATGCAGAAAAGAGGAAAAGGATGAAAGCAGAGGAAAAGGGCATTAGATTTGGTGATTAAGAGACCATCATCAGTAACTGTGGAGGAAGTGCTTTTGGTTGAATGATGAGATTGGAAAGCAGATCATAGAGTTAAGATGACAGTGAGAGGTGCCTATTGTAGATGGCCTTCTCAAGGAGTTTAGCCACTGAAGGGAAGAGAGATAGGTGATGATAGCTAAGGGAGATGGATGGATGAAGTGAGGGTTTTTTGAAGATGTGGGACATTTGGGATTGCTTGTTGGCAGAAAGGAAGCAACCAGTAGATTGGGAAAGATTGAAGTTAAGTGAGAGTGAGGATTGAGGAGGCGGCAATCTGCTAGAGAAGATTGATGAATTGGGATCACTCATGCACACAGACGGAGAGGGAGCTGCCTCATTATGTGAGACAGAAGAGAAGGGAGAGACAGTAGCAGAAGACATCTGGGATGTCATATGAGTGGAGGAAAGGGACTCTAAAAGAAATTCTTGGTGAATGGCTTTTATTCTTTTGGTGACGTGAGGTAGAGTTCTTATCTGAGAAGATGGAGGAATGGAGAGCCATAGAAAGATTGAGGAAAGATGGAAAGGTTTATAAATGGTTTCTATATCCCACTGTTGTGAGTGGGATAGTGAGTCAACTTTTTTTGAATCATTCCAATCTGACTCTCTGTGACTCCTTTGGGGTTTTCTTAGCAAAGATACTAGAGTGGGTTGCCATTTCCTTCTCCAGCTCATTTTCCAGAAGAGGAACTGAGGCAAATAAGGTTAAGTGACTTGTGCAGGGTCAGCTAGCAAGTATCTGAGGCCAGATTTGAACTCATGAAGATGAATCTTCCTGATTCCAAGCTCAGTGCTCTGTTCACTGTTATGCCTAGCTGCCCAGATAGTAAGTCACTTAGAGAAGTGTAAAAAGATTACCTTGCTGCAGTGGGTGACTAGTTGAGATTATGTAACATAAATTATTAGGGGACCTAGTCAGCACATTTTCATGATTTTCTCCAGCTAACATTCAACAGTAGATATCTAGGAGCGAAAGCAATGGATGGTAGGAGTGATCTAAGGCTGGGGTTTTGAGAATGAAGTTCAGCCATATAATAAAGGGGCAAGGAATACAAGAGAAGAGGACAGTATAGAGTTGATCTGATTCATCAAGGAGTTAGGGTAAAGAAGAGAGCATGTAGTATAGCTCGTACAGGGGTATGACCTGGGAGAGGACTGAGGGATTGAGGGATTGGAGGGCATGCTATGGAAGAACAGGGTTTTGGGTTGCAAGGCAAAGAGTGAGGTGGGATGACAATAGACTGATCACATAAGGGAATTAATTCCACAGTTCATGGACATGCAAGTGTCCATACATGGACATGTCCATTGCATGGACATGCAAATGTACTTGTGGGTGTCAGCAAGATCAAGAGCATGACCATCTTTGTGCATGCCTGAGGTGGGGTGCAGGAGAAGTTTATGTGAAATTAGTAAACTGAGAAACAGTTGGATTAGTATGTTTGAGGAAGTATCAATATGATGCCATTGATATCAATATCATGCTAATCCCCCAGTGTGAGTCATGCCATCTCTATGGGCCTCAGTTTCCTCATCTGTAAAATGTGATCAAACCATACGTCCTTTCCATATCTAAACCTATGAGGCATACATTTATATAATGTTTTAAGTTTTATAAAGAAATTTATTCACAACAACCATATCAAATGGGTCAAATATTATTTTATTCATTTTGAATATGAGGAAACTGAGGCTCAGAAAAGTTAAGTAACAATAATAGTATATATGTACATAATATATATACATATATACTATTTCTGAGGTTATGTGACATTTATATAGCACCTATTATGGGCCAGGCACTGTATTAAGCACTTTTACAATTATTGTCTCTTTTGATATCTCACAACAGCCCTGGGAGATAGGTGCTATTATTATCCCCATTTTACAGATGAGGAAACTGAAGTTAACAGGTTAAAAGTTAATACCCAAGGTTCACAACTGGTAAGTATCTGCCGCTGAATTTGAATTCAGATCTTTCTAAATCTAGTAACTATGGCTTTATCCATTGTATCAATTAGCTGCCAAGTAACTTCCCCTAGTCTACATAACAAGCAAACATTCCAGAGACAGGACACTATTCCATAGTTCAACTACTTGATACATTTCCAAATACTATTTCCATTGTTTGTTTTCAACTCCTAAGTCTTCAGCTCACCCTATTTACTCCCTTGGGCCTCTGTCTGATGTCTGGGGCCCCTTTGGGGGCCTGAGTCTATAGGGGTGGTAATTACAACAGACTGGAGCCAGCTGTCTGCAACCAGGCTGAAAGAGCACCTGATTTCTAACCTCCAGTTTCCCACTAATTCATTGCATAGCTCCAGGCAAGTTATTTATTTTCCACAGGGAGCTGTCTTCTTCCTAGGGAAGCTTTTTGATTCTCTGTTCATTTAAAAAGCACTGGTATATATGAACTTCCCAGACGATACCCGTGTTACAACAACCCCTTTGGGACAACCAAGTGATCCTTCAGTCTCAGAGCACCTAAAAACTTCTGGTGCCATCCATTTTTAGCCCCTAGAGCACTGTGGAAAACACTGATTGGGCTCATCATTAGCTTTTTTAATATAATGGATACCAGTTTGCTACCTGCTGTCTTGTGTGAGCCTAGAAAGCCAATTGCATAGCAAATACAAATTTATGACAGGCAGTATAAGCCAGTAGAGCAGAAAAACTGGAAGTCAGGACACTGGTGATTCAGTCTCCAGCTTTTTGTGACATTGGGCACAGTCTCTTTCATGATATGAAAGCCATAGAATTTTAAACATTGGAATGGACCTCAGAAATCATTCAGGCTAAGCAAGACTATCATCTACAAATACCTGACAAGTGGCAGTCATTTGGCGTCTTCCTGAAGATACCACCTCTCAAGTCAGTCCTTTCTATTCTTCTGAGTCAGTCATTTCGTCATGTCCAACTCTTTGTGACCCCATCGGCAGAGATACTGGAGTGGTTTTCCCTTTCCTTCTCCAGCTCATTTTACAGATGAGGAAACTGAGGCACACAGGTAACATGGCTTGCTCAAGGTCATACAGCTAGGAATTATCTGTGTCCAGATTTGAATTCAGGAAGATGAGTCTTGCTGACTCCAAGAGGTCTGATATGCTATGCACTGCACCACACAGCTGCCCTGACATAATATAGTATTGCAAAGGACTCAGTGCAGTTTTAAACTATTACAACTTTCTCCAGCTAACATTCAACAGTAGATATCTAGGAGCCAAAGCAGTGGATGGTAGGAGTGATCTAAGGCGGGGGTTCTGAAAATCAAGTTCAGCAATACAATAAAGGGGCAAGGAATACAAGAGAAGAGGACAGTGTCCAGTTGATCTGATTCATCAAGGAGTTAGGATTGTTTTCGTAGTTTAAAGCTCCACTAAGACTTTTAGAACACCTATGTTTTAACAGAAAGGTAGCATAGTATAGTGGATAGTGAGATGACCTCAAAGCCAGAAAGACCTAGGTTCAAGTCTTGTCTTTGATACATCCTGGCTGGGTGACACTTAACCTCTCAATATTTCAGACTATAAGTTGCAAGAGAAGGTGTAGACCTACACTGATATGGACAGTTTCCTCCAGGGAAGCTCCCTATAACCAATGAAATCCTATGTCCAAGTCCTATCTCCCTCCTATCCCCTATAAGCTTTACAAGCACTTTACATGCATGCCCTCACTGCAGAGACCTGTGAGAGACATAGTGCAGCTGTTAGTAAGATATGTGCACAAATAACTCAATCACAAAATAAGATAATATTGAAGAAATATAAAAAGCACCGGGTGAGATAAGAGGGAGAGATTGCTGCCAGGCAGAGGGACCAGGTGAGTATTTGGTCTGGGTTTAGAAGGTTGAGTGGAAGTTTACCTGACTAAGCTTCTGCAGTACAGAAAGCAGAGAACAAAAGTGGAACATGTTTGGCCCATGATGGCTTGTTTAGTTGGGGGTAGGTTAGTAGGGTAAGATTAATCTGGGAAGATAGATTCAAATCAGATTGTTAAGATGCTTGAACTAAAGTCTATGGAACAGCAGTAAAAACTCAGCTGAGGGTAGATGACAGTATGGTTTAATGACTTTTTACAATTACTTTCTCATTTTAAAAAATTACTATGAACTTAAAAACCTCAACAAATGTGAACATTGCAAGATCTGAAGAACAAAAAGAGTTGGGATATTGTATATGAGATTGTGAACTATGTGCAGTTTGTTTTTTAAAGAATATATATTCGAGTGATGTGTTAATAACAAAATTAATCTGTTTATGTCCCTTTTTCAACTTATTTTTATCTTCCGAATTAAAAATGTTTATTGACATTTTTTTTTGCATTTCTCTTGCTATAAATTACCTCTTCCTAACTTCCATTGAAGACCTCCTTTGTAACAAGTAAGTATAATTAAGTAAAACAATGCAATATATTCTCCATGTCTAAAAACATATATATCATCTTGAAAGTCTGGTCCATCAGAAATATTGTGATCAGTCTTTTGAAGACATGACTGTCCACTGAATTGATCAGAGTTTGGGGGCGGCTAGGTGGCACAGTGAATAGAGTACCAGCCCTGGAGTCAGGAGGACCTGAGTTCAAATGCAGCCTCAGACACTTAACACTTACTAGCCTTGTGACCTTGGGCAAGTCACTTAACCCCAACTGCCCTCTCCCATCCCCTCCAAAAAAAAAATAGAATTGATCATTGATCTAACATCTTTCAAAGTTGTTTTCCTTCACATCATTGTGGCCATCAACTAAATTGTGGCCAAAACTAAATGTTCTCCTTGTACTATTAATCTCACTGTTTGTCAGTTCATACAAGTTTTTACAGGTTTCTCTGAGCCCATAATATTACTTATTTTCTACAGCACATAAATATTCTATTAAGTTCATATACTATAAGTCATTCTGCTGTTTGCTAATTGATGGACACCCACTGTTTCTAGTTCCTTGCTACAGCAAAAGGTGCTGTCATAAATACTTTTGTATTTTCTGTCTTTGACTTCTGTGGAGTATATGCCTAATATGTACAATGGACCATATGCCTAAGAGTGGTATTTCTGGGTCAAGGAATATGCATGATTTAGTGACTTTTTGAATATAGTTCTAGATTGCTTTCCAGAATCATTAGTCCAATTCACAAATCCACCAACAGTGCATCAGTGTGCCTGTCTTCCAATAGACCCTCCAACAATTGTTGTTTTCTTCTTTTATCATTTGTGCTAATATGTGTAGTAGAATTTCAGAGTTGTTTTGATCTGCATTTTTCTTATTATTAGTGCTTTGGAGTATTCTTCATATAATTGTTGATATTTTGTATTTCTTCTTTTGAAAGTTTCCTCCACAACTTTTGACCACTCATCTATTAGCGTAGTCACTTTCTATAGTCTGGGAGAAGGGTAGGTGAATAGTGAGGGTGCAGCAAGATTAGGAAAGCTTCTGGATCAGAGAAACATTCTAGTACATAGTAGTGGTTAAGACACTGGTCTTGGCTTCAGGAGAGCCAAGTTTGGATAGTGCTTTTGGCACATACTACTTGTGTGATTAAGAGCAAGTCATATAACATCTCTAATTCCTCATCTGTAAAATGGAGACAACCGTACACTAACCTCATAGCATTATTGTTGGACAAAGCCCTTCATAAATGCTGAAATGCACATGAATTATTAGGATAGGGTCAGCTTCCTTGAGACGAAACTACAAGGGTAGGACATTCCCCGTCAAGGAACATCTAAAGTTGTTCCCAATTTTCACAAGTGCTCCAGGGAATCACAGTTCTTCAAGTGCTTGGTACCACATTTGCTAAGTGATAGCATCAAAATGATGTTGAAGAGATGAGATGATTGAGGACTCTGGTGGGTTAGGAGGGAAATGGAGCAGGACAACCTACAGGAGAGGATTGTGAGGAATGAAATGACATCAGAGGAAAGTCAATGCATTTATTAATTATCTGCTGTGTTCCAGGTTTCACTTAGTTTGATTTATTTTCTTTTTTTAATTTTTATTATTGTTTTTATTTTTCAAATGCTTTATTAATTCCTGATTTACATCATGCATTTCCACTAGATTTTGAGTTACAAATTTTCTCCCCCTTTTTCCCCTACTCACCACCCCAAAATAGCAGTCCCACAGGATATCCCCTCCTCCAATCTACTCTCTCCCATATTTTCTCCCATACCCCTTTCAACTTTTCCAGTAGGGCATGGTGGATCTCTATGCCCCAGTGCCTGTATATCTTATTTCACAATTACATGTAAAAGAGTATTAATAATAGTATATATATGTATATATATATATATTTATATTTTATTTTAAAACTTTGAATTCCAGATTCATTCCCTTCCTCCCTTGTCACCCACCTTTACTGGGAAGATAAGCAGTTCAGTATAGGTTGTACATGTGTAGCTAATGCAAAACAATAACATAGAAGATATATTGTAAAAGACTGACTATATTTCCCTCCCTCCTATCCCACCTCCCACTTGTCCTATTCTCTACTTTGATCCTGTCCCTTTTCAAAAGTGGGTGCTTCCAACTTCCCTCCCCCCAGCTTGCCCTCCCTTCCATCATCCCCCCTCTCATCCCCTTCCCCCCTACTCTCCTGGAGGGTGAGATACCCTATTTAGTGTGTATTTCATTCCCTCCTCAAGCCAAATTCAATGGGAATAAGGTTGACCCATTCCCTTTTGCCTTCCTATTCTTCCCCTCCATTATAACCATTTTCCCTTGTCTCTTCTATATGAGATAGTTTGCCCCATTCTGTCTCTCCCCATCTCCTCTCATTATATTCCACTCTCACATCTCAATTTCACCTTTTAAGTATCATCACTTCCTATTAAATTGGTCCTGTGCCCTCTATCTATGTATACCTGTAAACATATATACACACATTCACATATGTATTCATATGCCCATATACCCTCATATATAGACATATATATTTCTATTCCCTTCAACTACTGAGAAAAATTTCATCAGTTACAATTATTGTTTTTCCATATAGGAATGTTAATAGTTCAACTTTGATAAGTTCCTTATGATTTCTTTTCCCTGTTTACCTTCTCATGCTTCTCCTGCTTCTTGTATCTGAATGTCAAATTTTCTATTCAACTCTGGTTTTATCAGCAAGAATGCTTGAAAGTCCTCTATTCCACTTAATAACCACATTTTCCCATGAAACATGATACTCAGTTTTGCTGGGTAGGTGACTCTTGTTTTTAATCCCAGCTCCTTTGACCTCCAGAATATCATATTTCAAGCACTTCGATCCCTCAGTGTAGAAGCTGCCAAATCCTGGGTTATCCTGATTGTGTTTCCACAATATTCAAATTGTTTCTTCCTGGCTGCTTGTCATATTCTCTCCTTAATCTGGGAATTCCAGAACCTAGCTATAATATTCCTAGGAGTTTTCTTTTTTGGTATCTTTTTCAGGAAGTGATTGGTGGATTCTTTCAACCACTATTTTGCCCTCTGGTTCTAAAACATCAGGGCAGTTTTCTTTGAGAACTTCCTGGAGGATGATTTCTAGGTTCTTACTTTGATCGTGGCTTTCAGGTAGTCCAATAATTTTTAAATTATCTCTCCTGTATGTATTTTCCAGGTCAGTGGTTTTTCCCATGAGATATTTCACATTGCCTTCTATTCTTTCATTTGTTTGGATCTGTTTAACAGCATCTTGATTTCTCATAAAGTCATTAGCTTCCATTTGCTCCAATCTAATTCTGAAGCAATGATTCTCCTCATTGAGCTTTTGAGATTCTTTTCCATCTGGAAAATTCAGCTTTTTAAAGCATTCTTCTCCTCATTTCCTTTTTGAGCCTCTTTTGCCATTTGAGTTAGTCTATTTTTTAAGGCGTTATTTTCCTCAGTCAGGCTGTTGACTCTCATTTCATAATTTTTTTGCATTGTTATCATTTCTCTTCCCAATTTTGCCTCCACTTCTCTTATCTGCTTCTTAAGGTCCTCTATGGCCTGTAACCAGCTCGTATTTTCCTTTGAAGCTTTTGGTGCAGGAGTTCTGACTTCACTGTCTTCCTCCTGTTCCATGCTTTGCTCCTTTTTGTCCTGAATATAGGAGTCTAATGTTGGAATCTTCCGTCTGCTTTGTTTCTTTTGCCTGGTCATGTCGCCCCTCAGTCACTTTACCCCTGGGCTTTTTGCCACAGTAGGACTCTGCCACCAGACAGGGGAGCTTTCATCCCAAGCGCTAGGGTTTTCCCAGCTGCCAGAGGTATTAGATGGGTGCCCTCTCTGAGGTCTCCACACTCTCTGGCAAGCTGGACACACACCCCAGGACCTCCACCCTAGACTGCAATCCAGATCCAAGCAGGTTAAAGCAAGAGCGATTACCCCTCAGACTGGTGCTTGGTCCCCTTACACCCTGCGGGCCAGGAGCTGAAGCTGCCACGTGGTGTTGGCTGGCTGTGCCAGAGTCTCAGTGGCTTCTCGCCCCGGGGGCAAAAGCCATGCACTCCCACTTACTAGGTCCCAAAGTCCAGACTGCACTGACCTCTCACTTTGTCCTTTGCATCTATGTGTTGATAAATCTGGAAACAGCCACAGCTGCTGCTGATCTGGAGTCCCTCTAGCCAGCGGCTGCTCAGGCCCACACTGGGGCTAAAGCCTTGGCATGGGGCTGGGCTCAGCTCCCAGAGTGCTGCGCTGGCCAATTCCTGGTGGCCTGCCAGGCTGTCCTCAGCGGGAGGTTAGCTTCTCTGTGTCATTTTGTGGGTTCTGCAGCTCCAAAGTTTGTTCAGAGTCCCCTTTTTACATGGATTGGGGAAGGTGGAAGCCAGAGCAGCAGAGAGGTCCTGTTTCTACTCCGCCATCTTGACTCCCAGTTTGATTTATTTTCTTAATTTTTATTTATTTTCTTTTTACCCTATGGAATAAAACAAGCATTTCCATAACATAGTATAATAATAATTTTAAAAAATTACACATGAAACTGCAAATCTATTATATACAACTTCGATTCCCTTCAAATATATAATAAAGTTATCATGTAAATTTCTTTTTTCTTTTTTCATTCCCTTCCCCCTCCCACCCTAGAGATGACTGCCATTAGACACAAATACATATGAGATAGATATAGATATTGTATGTAAGTAAAATCATTCTATATATACTTTTATTTATCGGTTCTCTCTCTGGATGCAGATAGTGTCTTCCTTCATATGTCCTTTGTAGTTAATTTGGTATTTACAATAGTCAAAATTACTTAATCACTCAAAGTTGTTCTTAAAACTATTGCCATTACCATATAAAACATTCTCTTGGTTCTGCCCATTTTGCTGTTTGTTATTTTGTGCAAGTCTATCCATATTTTTCTAAGATCATTGAGCTCATCATTTCTTACAGCACATTCCCCAGTTGATGGGCATCCCTGCAATTTCCAGCTCTTTGCCACCACAAAAATGAAAGGTGAAATTTAGAGGATTAGGTAGGGTTTTAATAATTGGAGAAGAGAACTATATGTTCCAAGGGTATGTGGTGGGGGTGGGGGAAGGATAGCTCATATTTATTGAGAGCTTTACCAAGTTCTTTCCTCACCACAACCCTGTGAGGAAGGTAAGGACTGTATTCAGTCCATGGCACCTCATCTCAGAAATTATTTGTTAAGCTGGAGGGGGTCCAAAGGAAGGCAGCAAGGATGGTGAAGATGATACCTCATGAGTTCTGGCTGAAGAAGCTGTGGTTCTGAGTCTAGAGAAAGGAAGACTTAACTCTCTTTGAATATTTAAAAGGGTCTAATGTGGAAGTGAGATTATACTTGTTCTACTTGGCCCCAGAGGGCAGAGACAATGGTTGGAAATTTCTGGAGACAGACATAGCTTTTGATGTCAGGAATCATTTCCAAGCAACTGGAGCTCTCCACAAGTGGAATGGGCTGCCTGAGGAAGTTGGGGACTCTCTGTCACTTAAGCTAAGGCTTGATGACCACTTGTGCAAAGTATATCACGGAAGGGATCCCTGTTCAGGTATAGGTTGGATTCAATGGTGCCTAACACATTTTCCAGTTCTAAGATTCTATACACACACAAGTATATCACAAGATAAAATATGCAAAAGGTCAGTCTTGAAATAGTGCTCTAGGAAAATGTAAAGAAAGATCTTTCTCAAGGGAGAGAAAAGATCAAGGAAGACTTCATGGATGAAGTAGTACCAGAGCTGAGTTGAGAAAGAAGAATCCAGAAAAGTGGAGATGAGGAAGGCTGTGCCTTCCAGGAAGAGGCATGGCTGTTGGGACAGCTCATACATACATACATACATACATACATACAAACCTTGAGACAAGGTGACAAATAGCATGGTCATCCAGAGGTGCAGTAGTCATCTGGCTTGGCAAGCTTTATATAATGTTTGCAACAAATGATCATGGAGCTTCTGTTTAAAGAACTTTCGTAATGGGGCAACTAAGAATCACATTGGATAAAGTACTGGACTTGGAATGTACATTAAGGCTGGAACAGTAGATGGAAGCTGGATTGTGAGGGGTTTTAAATGTCATGCCAAGGAGTTTATTAGAACCTAACACTTAACTGCCTCAGAGTCTTCTTGCTTGAGATAAAGCCAACAAATGCAACTCATTCTATCTAAAAGGAGTGCTGGTGCAGTTCCAATCAGGACTATATACAGATCTGAGATTGATAGATTAAGAGAGAAAATACTGTGTATATTCAATAAGATATTTGTTTCTGACTCTTCTTGGCAATCTGAGTGGTTTCTGCACCCCATCAAATATTCCTCCAGATTCTAAGGATATTGTTCAGCTCTCTTTGAGCTGTTTGACATATATTCTGGGGTTTTTCCCAATGACCTCAACAACATAAAATGTCATATTTGTGTGTTTGAAAAGGCAATAGAGGTATCATGGAGAGGCAGAATGGTGGAATAGAAAGAGCACCAGTCCTGAGTTCAAGTGCTGACTCTAATATCTATTAGCTCAATTTCCTCATTGGTAAAATGGGGACACTAGACCTTTTACTACCTACCAGAGAGATTATTAGGAAAGTACTTTTGTGGTCTAATAATTATTCATATTCATCTAATGCCTTATGTTTTACAAAGCACTTTCTTCGTAACAACTTTATGAAGTTGGTATTAGGAATATTAGTTCTACAACTGCCTAATGCCATTTATACAGATGAGGAAACTGAAGCTTTGAGAATTTAAATGATTTACCCAAGATCACACAGCTGGCAAGTATTAGAGGCAAGACTAGTACTTAAATATCTGCCCAGTCCAAGAACTGCAGGGGTTCCTTTACATAATACTGCCTCTACCATAAAAAAAAACATGCTATTATTATAATCAATTCTTTCCTCTGTTACATTTGTGTTCATGATGTCTAGTGAAATGGGGCCACCAGGAAGAGGTGAGGATGACTAAGAGTTCAAGCATTATAGTATTAATAAAAAAAATTAACTTAAAGTCAGAGAAAGTTTTGTAGATCAGAAAGAATGAGTAATTTATGAAAATAGAATAATAGGATTTTAGGGGCGGCCAGGTAGCACATCGAATAAGAGCACCGGCTCCAGTGTAGGGATGACCTGGAGATCAAATCCCAGGCTTAGACACTTAGCACCCACCCAGAAACACCTGGCCATGTAACCTTGAGCAAGTTATTTAACCCCAATTGCTTAGGGGCGGCCAGGTGGCTCAGGGAGTAAGAGCACCGGCTCCAGTGTTGGGATGACCTGGGGATCAGATCTGGGCTCAGATACTCAGCACCACACCCAGAAATAACTGGCCATGTAACCTTGAGCAAGTTACTTAACCCCGATTACTTAAAAAAAAAAAAAGAATGATAGGATTTTAGAAATGGAGGCAACACTAGAGTCTCCTCATGTAACTCAAATTGAAGCATGAATCCTTTTGGGAGACAGCATGGTATAGAGGACGCTAATAGCTAATACCTTATCTCTCATACTTCCTACCTATATGACTTTGAGGAAGTCATGTCCTTGGACCTCAGTTTCCTCATCTATAAAAAGAGGTGGTTGGAGTAGATGACTTTTGAGGTCCCCTCCAGATACAGATCTCTGATCCCATGATTCTATAATAGTTGCAACAAATGACCTAAGTCATAGGCACTTGCCCATGGTCACAAATCTGGAATGGAACAGAGGCAAGACCAATAGAGGGAGTTTCCACACTGGGAGTTCCCTGTACTTTTACCCTGATGAAAACCCAGCTCCCTCTAACCCCTCTCAAAAAAATAATAATAATTTGAATAATTTGTTCTAATCTCCTTGACAGCCATTCCAAAATTTGGAGGCAGTGGTTAATGGCCTGCTCACCCTGAAACTTCTCTTCTCCGGGATAATCAATTAATCAACAAACATCACTAAGTGCTAACTATGTGCCAGGCAGTGTGCTAGGTGCTAGAGAGCATCTTCCTTCATGTGTCCTTTGTGGTTAATTTGGGAATTTGTAATAGTCAAAATGACTTGTTTGTTCAAAGTCATCCTTAAAACAATATTGCTGGATGGCTAGGTAGCACAATGAATAGAGCACCGGCTCTGGAGTCAGGAGGACCTGAGTTCAAATCCGGCCTCAGACACTTAACACTTACTAGCCGTGTGACCATGGGCAAGTCACTTAATCCCAATTGCCCTCCCCTCCCCCCCCAAAAAAAAGCAAAAAATAATAATAATAAAATAAAAAAAACAATATTGCTGTTACTGTATATAACATTCTCTTGGTCCTGCTCATTTCACTCTACATTATTTCATGCAAGTCTATACATGGAGGAGAGGGAAGAAAAAAAAGAAATTTTCATGGTAACTTTATTATATATTTAAAAGGGATGGCATGTTGTACCTAATAAATTTGCAGTTTTGTGTATGATCATTGTAAAAATTATACTATGCTTTTGGAAATGTTTGTTTTATCCCACAAATTAAAAATAAAATAAATAAATAAAAAATTTTAAAACATTTTCTTACTTGGTTCTTCTCTAACATACTCTATGACCCAGTGAAACTGATCTCCTTGCTATTGCTCACACAAGACATGTCGTCCCCTGACTCCCTTAGTTTTCACTAGCTATCCCCCATGCCTGGAAAGTTTTCCTCCTCCTTGCTGCCTCCTGGCTTCCCAGGCTTCCTTCAAGTCCAAGGTAAAAGCTCACCTTCTATAAAAAATAGATCCCCTTTTTTGATCCCCCAAAACATGGGGGGCTTCCCTCCCTTAATTATTTCCAATTTATCCTGAATGTATCTTGTCTGAACATAGTTTATATGTTGTCTCCCCCATTCAATTGTGAGATCCTTGAGAAAAGAGATTTTTTTTTCTCCTTACTTTTTTTTGTTATCTCTAGCTCTTCACCCAATGCCTGGTACATAGCACACACTTAATTAATAGTAATTGACTTAAAACAAACCCTACCCTCAAGGACAAAAACATGACCCATCTCCAACAGATCCATAAAACCTGGTTTCAACCCCTGCATTCTTCTGGTTGTATTCTTCCAGGCCCCAATCTAGTTTGTTAAATTCCCAACTTATCAGGTTTTTCTTTGTATTTTAAAAAATCCAATAACTTGTCAATACATCATTCTGCTCATCTGGTTTTCTCCTTGGTTAGCCTGGAATGTACACTGATATGGAATTGATAAAGAGAGAGAAAAAATGTTGGGTATGTTTGATACAATATTTGTTTATGGCCATTTCTGGCATTCTGAGTGATTTCCACATCCTGTGAAATGTTCCCCTGAACTCTGTGGCTATCATTCAGCTTGGCCTGAGCTGCTTAATATACATTTTGGCATTCTTGTAAGTCCACTCAGCAACACCAAGATGCATATTTATGTTAGGAAGGGCAATGCTGTCATTGGAGACAACTGGCTTCCTTCATCAGAGGAACACTGAAAAACCATAGGTCACAACATGAGCTAAACCACACCCTCCACTTCTTTACATTATGAAAAAGAAGGATGTGATTGTTGGAAAGCAATAGTTGAATGGAAAGCATGGACCCAGATGTACCACATCACAGAATTACTAAAGTATTGGGTCACAGCACAGATGGCAGGGGAGGAGATGAGAAACAGAATAGGAGGGGGAAGAAACAGGCTTCAGCTAATAGCCTCCATGAATATTTATGAGGCGCCTATTATGCACAGAAATGGGCTGCCTCCAGAGGTAGTGAGTTTCCCGTCACTGGAGCAGCTAAAGCAGAGAAGAGTCAGACAGTATCTGAGCTGGAATACCTAGTTATCATTTGGATCTTTATTTGTTTCTTTTTTTTTTTTTTGGAGGGGGGAGGGGGCAGGGCAATTGGGGTTAAGTGACTTGCCCAAGGTCACATTTGGATCTTTAAAGCCATGGCAATGACCATGGTGCTTAGAAAAGTAGTTGGAATTTAATAAATGCTCACTGACTGACTGGCAGGTCTCAGAATATAAAATGAGAGAGAAGGCTAGAAGATTTCCACTTCTTAGTTTCCCTCAACTTCCTTCAAGATTCAACTCAAATCCTTCCCTGTTGGAGACCTTTCCTGGTTTGCTTCCCTGGGCTTGTTCTCAGATTACCTTCATTTACTTTATAAATCCTGTATGTACCTGTTGTTGTTCAGCCATTTTTTCAGTTATGTTCAACTCTTCCTGACCCCGTTTGGAGTTTTTTTTGGGCAAAGATACAGGGGTGGTTTGTCATTTTCTTCTCCAGCTTATTATACAGATGGGGAAACTGAGGCAAAGAGGGTGAAGGTCCCAAAGTCATACAGCTAGTAAGCGTCTGAGGCCAGATTTGAGCTCAGGAAGATGAGTCTACTGGGGTCACTATGAGGCCACTGCACCATCTAGCTGCTCAAAGACAGACAAGATGTCTATACTCAGACATTCTCATTATTTTCTCCATTAGAATGTAAGCTCCTTGAGAACAAGGACTGTTTGTTTTTTTATTTTTGCCTTTCATTGTATTCCAGTTCTTATCACAATGTCTGGCTCATAGTAATCAGAGTAAATGTTTGTTGACTGACATATGCCTAAAGATCCTTTCTAATACTGACATGTTATGCTTCTACAAAATCCCTGGGCCTCAGTAGACTCATCTGTAAAATGGGGAGAATGATACCATATCTACTTTAAGGCAAAAGGTCAGACAATATGATGTTATGAAGTTTCTTCTACCTCTAAAAGTAAGAAAGACTTCGAGAGGGATCTCTGAGGTTCAAGAGCTGTGATCCTTCCTTCTTTCATAGACATTTGGCCTCCTCAGGGAACCAGAAGGGAGTCATGGTAGCAATTGTTCATGAAGCAGGAGTCTGTGACTCACCCATGCATTCATAGGATCTTAATAGGATCATCGGAGCATGGGATCAGAGACTGAAAGCTGGAAGGGACCACTTTGCTTTCAATCCTCCCTTTTCTAATGGTACCCCTTTATTATTTTAAGGAAGGAAATAAGCATTTATTAAAAATCTACAATGTTCCAGGCACTGTGCTAAGCACTTTACAAATATTATCTCATTTGATCCTTACAACATCCCTGGGAGGTAGGTGCTATTACTATACTTATTTTACATTTGAGGAAACTGAGGCAGACAGCTGTGGTCTTGCCCAAGGTCATATAGTTAGTAAATAGCTGAGGCTGGATTTGAACTTTAACCTTCCTGATTAGAAATCTACTGCCATACTCTTAAGGAGAATAATGAGTTTCTAAATAGAAACTTTAAGAATCTTAGAATCTTTCCTTGTTCCAACTGCAACAGAGATCAATGCCCCTCCACATCTGAGAACGAGCAAAAGCAGAAAGCTTTTCTTTTAGTGAAAGTCCTGTATCACTAGTAGCCTGAAAGCTCTGTCCTCAACGCCTCTGGCCCCCAGCAGCCAATGACGTGAAGCTCTGTGATCAATGGCTAAGTGGTAAGGGCATTCCTCCTGCTTAACTAGCAAATTTTTGGTCTATGTATCACAGGGAGCTCAACTTGCAGGCTTTATTTAGGTAAAACTCCCATCAAGCCGAGGCTCCTGGGAGTGAGTCTGACTCAGAGCTTCAGAATTTGGCCCACAGTGAGATGAGTCATGGTGATGAAATTTCAAGAGAAAGGGACATTTTTAAAATTAGCTCAGAGTCAACAACTCTTCACTTTTGCTCTAGAAGAGCCTATTTTCCTCTGTTTTCCTAATTCTCTTCTGAGAGTAACTTTGGATTTGGATCTAGGTTCTGTCTGCCCCATTCTTCCGAGTTCCCACAATGCCAAATTGCCTTGGTCTTGTGTCTTCCCTAAGATTAAACTGTGCCTTTTGACCTTATTGACTTGCCTGACTTAGCCTTGGTTTATCACCCCAAACAGAGGAAACCCACTTTTCTGTATCAGAAATCAACTGTACTACGGCTGAAGGCATCCACAATGAACTCAAAATAATAATCTCATATTTCTGCAATTGTCAAATGGCCTTAAATTTTACAACGGTCTTTCCCCACAACAATGTAAGCTCCTAGAGGACAGGGAATGTTTTTCTGTTTTGTGTTTGTATCTCCCTTTATGTAGTAATAGCACCATGTAGTTTTCCCTCCCTAGATCCTGGATTTCACTGGAATAGGGAGCTACTGGTGAGGTTGCTAGGTGGCAGAGTAGATAAACCATGGAACCTGGACCAGAGTGTGAATTCTGCCTCACTAGCTATGTGACACTGGGTGAGTTATTTAACCTGTTGGACTCAGTTTCCTCATCTGTAAAATGGGGATAATAAGGGCACCTACCTCCCAGGTTTGCAGGTGAGGATCAAATAAATTACATAAATTACCTTACAAAGCTATGTAAATACTAGTTATTATTATTATTATGCAGATCTCAGTAAATGGTCCATGCTTGTAGTCTTAGATTGTTGCCTTGGGCACTGAAAAGCTAAGAGACTTGCTCAAAGTCACATAGAAAGTGAAAGCTGGGATTTGAACCCAGATCTTTTCTTACACAGCCAGTTTTCCACATATGTCACATTATCTCTTGCTTCACACACAGTAAATAAGAAATGTTTGTTGGGGAGCAACTGGACTTTTCAGCCCACTCTACTCTGTATTTGCAGAACTAGATGCGACTCCCAGGGTAAGCTCATCACTTCCAATCTCACCTTCATGCTGCCATCTGCTGTCAGCCTCCTCTGACCTCCGACTGGAGGGCTAGAGGGTGGAGTACCAAACTCCTCCCAATGCCTTCCTTTATGTAAGGCAGAAGCCGGACTTTTCAGGCCTCTTCACTCTGCATCTGCTGTTCTCCCTGGTTTCGACTCCAAGAAACAAGATTCCCATGTGCCTCTCCCTATCCCCCCTCTCTTTTCTGCCTTTTTTATATGTTGTCTCCCCACCCCCACCCCCATTAGATGATAAACTATTCAAGGGCAGGAACTGCCTTTCTTTTTATTGTTTTTTGGATTGCATTGCATTGGAATGATTTAGTAGTATAAATGTTACTATCCCCATCACATAGATAAGTAAAATGATATAGGGCCTACTATGTGCCAGGGGCTTTTACAAATGTTATCTCATTTGAACCTTACAATAACCCTGGGAAGAAGCTATTGAGAAAACAGGTAGACAGCAATTGATAAAGGTTAAATGACCTGCCCAGAGTCTATACAGCTAGAAGTATTTTAAGCTAGATTTGAACTTCTTGACTCCAGGTTCATGGCTCTATCCAGTGCATCAACTAGCTGCCTAGATGACATTTAGAGAAATAAAGAGACTTACCTAGAGGCCACATAACTAGAAAGTGATGGAACCAGGATTCAAACCCAGACCTAGAGTTTGTTCTTTTATTTTTTTTTTTTAAAGCAATTGGGGTTAAGTAACTTGCTCCAGGTTACACGGCCAGGTATTTCTGGGTGGGTGCTAAGTGTCTGAGCCTGGATTCGATCCCAGGTCATCCCAACACTGGGGCCGGTGCTCTTACTCGCTGTGCTACCTGGCCACCCCGAATTTGTTCTTTTATAACAAGCTACCTCTGCACATCTGAGTGGCTCAGTGGATAGAGTATGGGGCCTGGAGTCAGGACTCCTTTTCAAAAATTCAAATTTGGTTTCAGACTCTTTCTAGCTGTGTGACCCTGGGCAAGTCACTTAACTCTATTTGCCTCAGTTTCCTCATCTGTAAAATGAGCTGGAGAAGGAAATAGCAAACCACTCCAGTATCTCTGCCAAGAAAAACCCCAATGGTGTCACAAAGAATTGAACATGACTGAAAACAACTCAACAATAACAAGCCCCTAATCTGGAGTTTGGTTAATATTCCAGTTACATTACTGAAGAATCTGATTGTGAATTTAGACCTCTTAGGCCCCTCTCCAATTCTCAGCTTCTGGGATTCTACGATTCTCCTTTCCAACACCCACAGTAAGCGTAAGCTCATCGAATCCTTAAAGAGGCATATTTTCTGCCTATGGCCAGCCCCTCCTAGCACAGGAAATCAGAGCTGACACTGACTTTAGGCAGAAATGAAATGTAGACGAACAATTTCTCCACTGTTTTAATGTACAACGATGGGGTCTGTTGAAATCGGACGGGTGTGGCACAGTTCCCATTTCTCACTTCCCCTATTGGAGAAGTTTCCAAGCTCCAGTGTCCTCATCTCTCCCTTGGGACAGTGTCTTCTGTGTGTAAACAGGATTCCCCTGGAAGAGTCCAGCAGGGCATAAAGGGCAAATCAAGAGGGTGATGGGACTTTTTGGGAACAAATCTGCCACTAACTCACTTTGTCACCATGAACTGGTCACATCCACTCTCTGGGTCTTAGTCACATCTATACAATGTGTAGCTCTGACAAGTAGATCTCAAAGGATCAACCAGTTCTAAGTGTCTAAGTTCTAGAATTCTAAGTGATCTTCATGGACTCTGAATTCTTAACCTTTTCTTGTGTCATGGGCCCCTTAGAAAATCTGATGAAGCCTATGGGCCCCCCCTCTCAGAACAGTGTTTTCAAAATGCATAAAATAAGAACCATAGGATTACAAATGAAATCAATTCTATCAAAATAGTTATCAAAATATTTTTTACAAAACAAATTCATATACCTGAAATTCAGAACCCTGGTCTAGATGGCATGATTTGAAGGGTACTGAAAGGTCTATCTGCCTGCCGTAATGCCTGAAATTCTCCATCATTCCTCTGAACCAATGAATTTATGGTCCCCACTAAAGTGAAATGATTGTATCTCAGAAAGATGTGATTTTTTCATTTGTAATGTAATGGCATGGATGTGATCTTGGCTTCTCTAAGAATGTGCCAGGGAAGTACAAGCTCTGGCAGGTTCCACTGAGTTGGAAAGGCTTCAAGTATGAGCCCAACAATGGACTTTAAAGTACACAGAGGCTCAATCCCAGGCTGGATCCTTTCCCCCATCCCATTCCCCCCATGCCTCCCACAACCTGACTCCAAGTCCCTTGCCCCTTCCTCTTGACCACCTAGCTGCCAAAGCATGCCAATAATGCGGCACTGATGCTTGAGGTCTCACTGGGGGGTCTCAGGTCAGAGGTCCTTTCTGTCTTTGTCTCTCTATGGCTAGAAGAGAAAACTCTACATCTGGCTTTGGTGTAGGAAGGGAAGATGCAGTTGAAAAGAATTATCTTTAGGCAAGACTGATTTTCCTTTTGTGTGAGAGTAAAACTCTGAAACACCTTGTAGCTTCTCAAATCATGGGGGGAAGGAAATAGAGCACGTTCAGAGGGCTCCAAATTGATAAACATACCTTTAGTAATACAAATGTAACCCTGGGGGGTTGCTGTGTTTTGCTTGTGTTTGATGAGGTAGGTTTTCAAAGGCCCCAAGTTCATAGTAATGTTTCCCTTGTTCAGTTATGAAACAAAACATATGGACAGTTAGTGATTATGCTGCCAGTTAGAGAGAAAAAAAAATAAACAATAACAACACAATGGACTGGGGGCTTGGAATCCCAGCCCTGCGCTAGGAAAGGTCATTCTCCCCTGTAGCTCCCAGCACTGTCCCCACAGGGAAATGCAAGCACAGGGTCAGTCAAAGGTGCTTTTTGAGAAAGAAGATTGGAGCAGACGAGAGCAGTCTTTGAATAAAAGCACATGATGAGGAACAAGTGACATCATACTGCCTCTACAGTGAGTCTGGGGGCTCAGATAAAGATTGCCGGTTCTTCCTGAGGTGTATGAGTGCTCAAGGACGAGCACTCCTGGTGTGAAGGCTTGCCGCGCCCTTTCCAGGGCTGCTTATTCACCTTTGGTGTCCGTCTGGCACTCAGCTCTCACCTGGGACTCCTAGAAGCTGTAGCAATGCAGGAACCACACCCCAGTAAACCATCTCAGCACAAGAGCTAAACCAGGTGGAGGGTAATCAATGGGGCACAAACTCATTGGTGAGTTAAGAGTGTGTCTGCCCCAAGTATGTAAAGATGTAAAGTATGTAAAGAACAGTTTGTTCCAATGGCCACGAAGGTGGCAGAAGCAGGCATTGTGGAGCTCTCAGGGCTTGGTCAGACACTGAAGACACCAAGGTCATCCACTGAATCCTGGGCCATTGGCAGTCATTCTGACTTTTCTCCTGCCACTGGACCATGATGACTCTGGAAGAGAGAAGAAGGCTAATGACTTTGTGCAACTCTACTTCAGTTAGATCCAATTTACCCACAAGTCAAGACATCGCCCCATGATGTCATTGGTCCTCTTTGAAAATGAAGGACAAAGGCAACAATCAGTTCTTTCTATCTGGCTTTTCTCAGTACTCAGGAGGAATAGGGAGAGAGAGAGAGAGACAGAGAGAGAGAGAGAGAGAGAGAGAGAGAGAGAGAGAGAGAGAGAGAGAGAGAGAGAGAGAGAGAGAGAGAGAGAGAGAGAGAGAGAGAGAGAGAGAGAGAGAGAGAGACAGAGAGAGAGAGAGAATTAGAGAGTTGTAATTAAAAACAAAACACATTCTTATACCTTCCCCTTGTCTCTTTAGCTTTCATCCTTCCTGTTCTCCCTTGGAGGCTTTGGTTTGAGGAGGGTAACCACAGATGTCTCTGCTACCAGCAGCCATGATCACACTGATGGGACAAGGGGAGGAGGTAGGTGTAATGGGAATGTAAATTTTTAAGATCTTCCCTGCCCCTAGGCTAAAATGCACCTGGAGCCTGGGGTGGGAGGCTTGTTTTTCAGTAGATACTTTTTGATTGGCCAGTGGATCCAGAAGGTTGTTACATTCTCTGAGCCAGGAGAAGGCTATATAAGCCCTGATGTGTAGCTTTGTTTTGGGGCTCACTTTGAGAAGTGTTTTGTGATTTGATCAGATGAAACTCTGGGAAGCCGTTGTCCAGAGCCCCCCCGGCTTTGAAACCCAGATGTTGATTTGGTATGGATGTAATGGTTGGACAGTTTGGAAATCTGTCTACTTGATCTGTTTCTGTCTTGATAATTCTGTCTGTATATTCTAAAGTTCGGGGTGCTGACCTTTTTCCCCTAAACTAGGTAAATGATACATATCTGACTGATTAAAGTAAGCTTGTTAACCCATTTTGAGTTGCTTTCCTTTATCAAAACAGATCTAAGAACCTGTGGTGGCAGCGATCCTGGGGAGGCTGGAGTGCTTGCTGCTACAGTAGGGGAAGACCCTATCTCCTGCCTCTTCTGGTGTCCTTTCTAGAGACCCACCCAATGTAAGGTGAAAACTCTGCCATGCAGGTTTGATCTCTTGTTAGCTTCCTCTCTTCCCACTCTGGAAAAAAAAAAAAAGCATAACTCCCAGCATCTTTAACAGCTTAGATCTCCTTGAAGGCAACTAGCCCAAGACTTACCAGAGATCTGCTATACAAGTATTACTCATTTCAGAACATATGGAATAATCTGTTAGGCCTGGAGCATGAGGAGATTGATGCTCAAAGGAAAGCAGGATGTGGAGAGGAGGATGGATGGTGTAGCTACTTGGCCCAGGGCCAGTGCTGTGAGGCAACCACAATGGTGTTCTTTCCACCTTCCTTCCATTTTCTCTCTGTCCCTGTCACTCTTATTTCACTTTCCCACCTGTACATCTCTTTCTTTCCCCTGCTCATGTCATTTGAAAATGAGAAAAACCACTCCAGGAGGAAGAGGAAACGGAGGCAGTTCATTTTTCCAATACTAGTTTTCCTCACGACTGCCTTGGGCCAGATATGTCAACAGGAGTTCCTTCATAATTTGTCTCACTCTGTGAACTTAATGCTTTTATATGGTGTCATGAAAGCAGCCTATGGGTTTTCATGTCCTAATAAAGTTGTATACTCAAAGAGATACCTCTCAGGGTAGAGACCTGAGGAATTTTACACATTTTTTTGTGCCTTGAACCTTAATATTCTCTTCGCTGAGGTCAGCCCCCTTGCCTTTGATGACCCTGTGACCTCTCCCTAAAACTGGCTACCACACCTTCTCTGCTAACCTATGCCCAAGTGTCAAAAAAGCTCAAGACTAGAACCATTTCATTTCAGAAATGGAAGGGACCTCAGAGGCCATCTAGGGAGACATTTACCAGAACCAGAATCCTCTCTACAGTATCTGTGCCAAGGCAGGTAGCCATCCAGTGACAATAGAACCAACTCAAGACCTCCCAAGGCAGCCCATTACATTTTTTAAAAGCTCAGATTAATAGGAAGTCTTTCCTGACCTTGAGTTCAAATTCTTTTCTTTACAGCTTCCACCTATTATAAAAGTCAAAATTTGTCTCTACATTTCTCCTCATTTTGCCCTCTAGGTAAAATCAGAGGAGGCCTAGTCCCCTTCCATTTAAAACCAAATGGATAAAACTAAAATTAGCCCACAAAGTCTTGCTACATCCATCTCCCTTGCAGAGAGCACAACTACAATGGGCTGGCCATTGTTTGAATGCCAAATATACACTTGCCTAAAAGACTATTTACAAAGAACTCACATAGGGCAAGTGTTTATATGGTGGTAAGAAGAATTGATACAAGGACATTCTCAAGGTCTCTCTTAAGAATTTTAGAATTGATTGTGTGACATGGGAGACACAGAGGGCAGCTGGGCTCCTAAAAGCATGTATCTTGTTTTTGCTGGATGATTTCCTCATTATTATTAAGTGTGCTTTTGTGGGAAGGCCTACGATTAGCTAACCCTGATGGATCTGTATTTTCACTGGCTTGCCCTTCCCTCTGCTGATCTCAGCCCATCCATGCTTGCTCATCCTGAGTGATTACTTCAAGTCTTCCACTGAGGATCCACCCAATTACTGGAGGTACCCCCCTGGTTCTCTTAGTCTCCTTGTATCTGTCCCTATTGTATGGAGAAATGAAAAGCAATTTTTTCCCTTTCAAATAGTAACAATTCCACAGCAGGTCCATTTTGTGATTCCCCAAGAACGAGTTTATCTTCTTGACTTTCCTGCTACCCATCCAACCTTGGGCTTCATTGCAAGGTCAAGCCCCTGTTTCCTCCCAGCAGAGCTCCTATGACTCAGGTCATCTAAAGGGGTCAGACAGAAGCATGGTAATGGAAAGAGTACTGGACCAGGATTTGAGGTTTTCTGAGTGTTACTCAGCAGAGTAGGAGCATGAAGGTCATCCAGTCTACCCTTCTGCTTCCAATTAGGATTTTACCTAATTTAACTTCCTGGTATTTAAGGTTTTCCATCACCTAACTCCAACCCTCCTTTCCAACCTTATTTTATATTATTCCCCTTCACAGGCTTTACATTTCAGGGCTTTATACTCTGTTCCCTCAGCTCTGTTACTATCAAGCTCTGTGAATTTGGGTGGTCTTTAGATTGTTCATCAAGGGGAAAAGGTGTTAAATTGAACTTCCTGGGTGCAGATAGTTAATTGTGAGAAAGGTGAAATGTTCTGGCAGCTACCTTCAATAGCTAAATTCTACCTCTCCTTCCCAAATGTCAAGATGTTAAAAATCCAAATATTTATTAAGAACCTACAATTCTACAGTTCTTTTGACACTGGTAATTAAAGGTCATTTTTCCTGGCTTGTGATGAAGTATGGAGTGGTTATTGAGAAAGAACAAGAAAACAGAGCAAGGATTGGAAAAGTTTGGAACAGATAGATGCTCTCCTGACTCACCTTGACCTGCTGGCTTCCTAAAGACTCATCTCAAGACCTATGGTCCATAAGAGAGTTTTCCCAGCCCCAACCCACCTCCATCTCTGCCCTGACCATCCACTATGAGTCACTAAACTGCTGACATCACTTCCATCTACTTGGTACATATGAGATATACACACACACACACAGACACACATATATATATACACATTGTTGTTCATTTCCTTTCTTCTCCTACTCCCAGTCTCATTAGAGTGTGAACTCCTTGAGGACAGAGACTGTGTTTGCCTTTCTCTATATCCTCAGCTCTTAGAACAGTGCCTGGCTCAGGGTAAGGACTTAATAAATGCTTGTTGACTGACTAGCTAAATGTAAGGGAGCAAGAGCTTTGAATTGATTCTGTACCTAAGAATAAATCTATCTAAATGTGGGTACTTGGAATTGATTGTCTAAGGCTCATGGGCATTGGGTTACAAAGCCAAATGGTCAGAGGTCCCCTCTAGGGAGGGCAGGGGGGAACTGGATGGAAAAGTTGTGTAGCCCTGGGTTCAAGACAAGGAAGGCTGTCAGCATTTGGGAAGCAGTTCTGCACCTCTAGTAATCTCAGTATAGGAAAAGAGAGTTATACCAGGAAAAGCCAACAGGGGATTGGAATGAATTTCTAAGGTCCCTTCAAACAAACAAACAAAAAAATCCTATAATTCCCCTTTTACTCCATTGACTGACTCACACTAAGGTTTTAAAGGCTGACTAGCCTAGACTATGAGTCAGTTTCCATGCTTTCAGTGGGAATCAAACATCAATCCTCTCCCTACCCCATAGAAATACCATAGGGTCTAGACTGACTTCAGTTTGTGAGCGCACAGAGGCCCATGTGTCTAAGGGGTATAAGGTTGGGAACAGCGATATAGATAAAAATCTGAGTCATGGAATCACAGGAACAAATGGGACTGGGGTCATTCACTCTACCAATCTGTCTCCAATTAGGATTTTTGCCTAATTTAACTTAAGGTCCTCCATCACCTAACTCCAACCCAACTTTCCAACCTTATTTCACATCATTCCCCTTCACACATTTTACATTCCAAGGTTTCATACTCTGCCCCTTTGCATTTGAATGTGCCCTCTTCCTGGAATGTTCTCCTTCCTTATCTCCACCACTGAGAATTCCTTATTTGCTTCAAAACTCAGCTCAAGTACCACCTTCTAATTGAAGCCTCTTTTTTTATGCCCTCCCTGAGCTGCTAGGCCTCTCCCCATCAAAAGTACCTTGTTTTGATTTTGCGTACATTTTTCGTCTATATGTTGCCTCCTCCGTCAGAATGCACCTTCATGGCAGGGTCTGTTTCATTTTTTTGCCTTTCTATTTCCAACACCTAGCACAGTGACTGACATATAGTAACCACTTAATGAATGCTTGTGGCTTGATTGATCCCTGGTTCTCTGAATTTTCTCTACCTGTTCCCCTTACCTGGAATCTGCTTAGCCTACTTACCTACTTTGCTTCCTTCAAGTTCCAACTAAATTTCCACCTCCTATAGGAAGCCTTCCCCAATCCTTCTGAATTCTAGTGCCTTGCCTTAATTATTTCCTATTTATCCTGAATCTAGCTTGCTTTACATGTATTTGTTTGCATGTTGTTTCCCCCACTAGACTGTGAGATCCTTGAGGACAGAGACTTGTCTTCGACCTTTTTTTGTATCCCAGCATTTAGTACAGTGCCTAGCTCATAGAGGAAACTTAATAAATGTTTATTAATTATTGACCTATTAAACTGGACTACTCCCTGTTCCCAGAACTCAGATTGTTGTTTCCTACCTCAATGCTTCTTTGCAAACTGTTTTCCACACTCCATCCATGTACCTCTACCTCTTGAAATCTTTCTTTTCCATCAAGACTTAGGAGGTGATGCCTCCTCCATGAAGCCTCCCCAGTCTTTGCCAGTTTTCCCTTCTCAAATTTTCCTAGAGGTTCCACTCATCTGGAATTCCCTCCCTTGGGTCCAGTTATCTTAATTAATGTTGGTGCAAATTTACCCAGGCTGATGTATCCAGTCAGCCACAGTCCTGGACTAAGCCTCACCTGCACATGCTAACCAATGCCCCTCTGTGTACCCCTGGCCTGGCTTTTACTTCTGGCTCTAGGTGACACCATCAAACCAATAGTGTGATCATTTTGAAAGAGGAGTGTGAATTGACTGCTCTATGGATCAGCTGACCCTTCTGGACACCCCTGACCAAAATCTCATATATCCTATCTTCCTCTATTAGAATGTAAATTCCTTTGCTTGTTTTTCTATCCTCAGTACACAGTACCTGGAAAATTATAATTATAAAGCCTAGCATTCATATAGCATCTAATGTCTACAAAACATTTTATAAATATCATCTCATTTACTATCATAACAACTCTGGGAATAAGTGCTACTATTATTTCCATTTGACAGATGGGGAAACTGAGGCAACCTCAGGGTCACCCAACTAATTAGTGTCTGAGGCTGGATTTGAACTCAGGTCTTCTTGACTTTAGCAGTTTACCCATTGTGCCACATTTCATTCATTCATTCTACCCTTGTATATTCCTGCTTGCAAATTTTTAGTTCCTTGGGATCATTTTTATATTCCAAGCACCTTTGAGACTAATTTGCTAAATGAAGAGATTGAACTAAGATGATCATTGGTCCCTTCTAGCTCTGAAAATGTATGAATTGAGTATTTTCCCTCGAATATTCTTCTGAACATTAAGTACTTAAAAAATTTTTTCATTTATTCATCCACATCCACCCACCCATCCATCCATCCATCTATCCATTCCTTGAGACAGACAGAGTTCCTTTACCCTCTCACTGAAATTCCAAGGTCAGAACATTGTCCATCATTCTTGACAGTAATTTTTTTTTTCTCCTGGTTTCCTTCAGTCAAATTGTTCTACTGTCACCAGATATCCAGGCACATCAAATTCTATCTAAAAATAGAAGGAAGAATATCAATCTTGTCTTTGAAGTATCTAAAAGTAACTATTCCTTCCTGAGATCAGAGACTCACAGAATTTAAAAGCAGAAAGAATCTTAAAGGTGACTAGTTGAAAAAATTTTTATCTGAAACTTGAGTCCTCTCTTCAATATATTCAAAGGGATTTTCCAGTCTCCCATTGTACACCTTCATGGCCAGAAATTCTTTGAGACACTGGATATATCATTCTACCACTAGACAGCTCTAACTGTTAAGAAGGTATTTCATAATGTGGAACTAAAATTTATATCACCTGAACTTTCCATCTCTTAGTTTTAGTTCAGCTCTCTTGTGGGCCTATCCTTGCAGTCAGGAAGACCTGGCTTTGAATCCTGACTCAGATACTTAGTAACTGTGAGATAATGGAAGATACATTTAACTTCTCCAAACTTTGGTTCTCTCATCTATAAAATAAGAATAATTATAGCATTTACCTCATGGCTAATTTTGAGGCTGATGTCAGGACCAAATGATATAATGTACACAAATCTCTTTGCAAACTTTAAAGTGATTTATAAACGTCTATTATGATTGAGATTATATTATTATTATTTTTTATCTCATTCACATCTTCTGAAATAGAAGTGGTCTTAGGACAAGTTTCTATCCTGCTGTTACTTTACATATAACGTTCTGCAGACTATTGCATAGGTGGATAGTATGACTGCCTTTTGTAATTAAATAGAAGTATTTGGATATAGCTCATCTTCTTTCTGCAGGCTCCCTAAAAGGATCTTCATCACATCTCCAGTAGCAGACAAAATGACATAGACACATATAAATATTTTCAGAATAAATGTTAAATAGTTAATGCAAGGTGGTTAATGAGGGAGGACACTAGTAGTTCAGGATAAGGAAAGGTATTATGAGGAAGGTGGAGTCTGAGCTGTTTTAAAGGAAGTGAAGGATGCATGATGTGCAGGTGAAGAAAGAATACACTCTAGGCATGGGACATGACCAGTGCCAAGGCTCATAGGTGGGAGATAATAGTGCTTTGTGTGAGAAACAGAGAGATGCCAGTTTAGCTCAATTGTAGCATGTGCGGAAAAGGGAGTAATGTATAATGGGACTAGAAAGCTATGTTGGGGTCAGATTCTAAAGGGCTTTAAATGTAGAACAGAAGGGTTTATGTTTGATCCTAACAGCAACAGGGACACACTGAAATTTGTTGAGTAGTGGAGTGAGATGGTCAGAGCTGTGCCTAAGGAAAACCTGTAGAAGATGAACTGGAATGTGGGGTGACCCAAGGAAATTTCAGTTTCCTTATTTGTGAAATGGGGATGATGAAGGCACCTGTAACACTGCCTTGTGGTAGGGATCAAATAAGTTAACAAATGTAAAGTGTTTGAGAAACCTTAAAGCAAAATATAAATGAAAGCTATTATTATTATTTGCTATTGAGGCAGGAGGATCAATTACGAGGTCATAACAATAGTCTAGGCAAAAGGTGATGAGAACCCAAACTAAGGCAATAGCCATGGGAGGAAAGAGAAGGGGAGGAAGTGAGAGATGCTGTAGATGTAGAGACAACTCAGAAGTTATGTGGTAGGAAGGAGAATGAGGAATCCAGGATAATACTTAGGTTCTGAGTTTCAGATACTAGAAGAATGGTGATGCCCTTGATAGGAAGAGAGGTTTGGTAGGTAGGAGGATCTGGGTACGTGCTGACTTTTGTAACTTTTGGCAATGTGTTGCATAGTTCCAATCAATCCCTTGCATTGATCACAAATTTGAATTCCTTAAGGATTACTCTCCCTAATTTCTAATGATCTGGTCCTAAATTGCCATTAAAACCCTTCATTCTAGGGGTGGCCAGGTAGCACAGCGAGTAAGAGCACCGGTTCCAGTGTTAGAATGACCTGGAGATCGATTCCTGGGCTCAGACACTTAGCACCCACCCAGAAACACCTGGCCGTGTAACCTTGAGCAAGTTACTTAACCCCAGTTACTTAAAAAAAAAAAAAACCTTCCATTCTTATTTTTAAAATTCATTATTCAGTCACAACACTTTTTTGTTTGCATGCTATTGGTTGAGTTCACATGGATGTTATTCTTGAAGGGCCTTTTGATTCTACTTTTGATCCTCAGTCATTTCATAAGCTATTTTCTTTTGTTGTTCACTCACTTTCAGTCATTTCCAACTTTGTGACCCCATCTGGGGTTTTCTTGGCAAAGATACTGGAGTGATTTGCCATTTCCTTCTCCAGCTCATTTTACAGATGAAGAACTGGGGTAAACAGAGTTAAGTGACTTGCCCAAGGTCATGCAGCTAGGAAATGTCTGAGGCCATATTTAAAGTCAGGAAGATGAGGCTGGGCATTGTATCCACTATGCCACCTTTCTGTCCCCTTCATAGTCTCCATCAGGAAGTTAAACCATTTTCAGTTACATTTGACAAACCTAGTGGTGGATCTCTATTGTCAAGGTTTATTATTACTTGGTGAAGTGATGTTTGTATGTTCTGAAAGCCTTATTGTTATTATTATTTTTATAAGAACTCTTTATATTCTTGAAGGCAGCCATCATGTCCCCAGCCCAACTCCTAGTCTTCTCCAGGTTAAACATCTATAGATCATTTAAGTATTCTTTACATGGGTGTGTTTTGAGATCCCCTTGCTATCCTGGTTGCTTCCTTATGGACACTTTTTAATTTATCAATGCTCTTCCTAAAAGAGGACACTCATAAGTGAGTCCTCCTGAAGTGATCTGACCAAGGGAGAATAATGGAATTATCACTGTGCTTGTACTTAGTGGGATAGGAAATGTCCCTGAATAAACTGTCCTTTCCAGAGCATCTCTCCATGCCTAAGATGGCATCTTATTTCCTCAGAAATCATTGATGGTTTGATCCAAAGAATCATTAGGACACTGGGGATTAACTAGAGCAGATTCCTCTGACTGAAAGGAATTCTCTCACACCCACTGCTTGCCTTGCCATGGTCCACCCAGGCCTTTGACTAAAGGCATCTGTAAAGTATTTGGTGTTGCAGCACATTTCCCCTACCCTTCTTTCCCTGAGGTATCACAGGGGTTTTTTTTTTCAATTCATGTAATCAAATCTTGGCACTTTCATTTAATTATTACATTTGCCTCTCCCCTCACCCACTCCTCTTTCCCCCAATACTTTTGTCATTAAACCAATTGAAAAGGTCACTATCATTTGGAATGGTTAAGCCATAGATTGTGAGACTCTCTTGACCTTTGACTTGTTCCACCCATGCCGAATGCATTTTAATGGAGCTGGATGGAAAACAAGATGGTTCAATGTGTAAACAAAGGAATCCAGGAGAAAGTCTGGAAAGATGTCAGCTAAAATGTGAAAATGAAATTTTGATTGGATAATTTTAGCAAATATTCCTGGAACTTTCTTCCCCTAACTTCAGGGCTAGGGGGATATTATTTCTCCTGATCATGGGGTGGGAGTGACAATCTGGCATTCATTAGAGTGAAACTTGTTGGTAAAAGAACAAGGGGAGCAGGGAGTTTTCAATACAACTGGGCACCTGCAATGTGGGTACATTAGTCCCCTATCTGTACCCTACTTTGTAAGCAAATCACCTACCTGCACAAAGTGAAGGCTTAAATTGTGAGTTGGCAGCATGGAATCTGACCATCTTCCTATTTAAGAATCACAAAATCTGTGTTGAAAAGGTCATCAGAGGGCAGCTAGTCCAAACGGTTCCTGATCAAGCATCTTTTCCTCATCAAAAGCACTTTTCTCATTACTTTCTCTGTCCTTCAATGTCAAGGATCTGTAATTTCATCATTCAAGGAACTCTCTTCACAATTGTAGAGCACAACCTGTCTATAGCTTTCTAAGTCTCAGAGAGTTGCCTGAGGTTATAAAAAGTTAAATAACTTGCCTGTGGTCACACAGGGGCAGCTAAGTGTTGCAGCAGATAGTGTTAGCCTAGAGTCAGGAAGACTCATTTTCCCGAGTTCAAATCTAGCCAGACACTAGCTGTGTGACCCTGGGCAAGTTATTTAACCCTGTTTGCCTCAGTTCCTCATCTGTAAAATGAGCTGGAGAATGGCAAACCACTTCAGTATCTCTGCCAGAAAAACTCCAAATGGGGTCATGAAGAATTGGACATGACTGAAAAATGACTGAACAGCAACAAACAACAATGGTCACACAGCTATTAAGTGTCAGAAGCAGAATTTAAATCCAGGCTCCCTGACTTCCAATTCAATGCTCTATTGAATTAATTATGTTGCTTCTCATTTTCCCTTTCCAGAAGAAAGAAAAAAATTCCAGAATTGAAATTAGATAGTCTATCACCCTTGTTTTAGCTGTTTCTAAATTTATAGAAATCATAGAATCTTAAGGCTAGGAGGGACTTTGGAAATCATCTAGTCCAATTTTTTTATTTTTTTAGTCCTTTATTTTTTTCAATATTTCAATAACTATATTTCAATATAATTGGGTTCCTTTTGAATTCCATGCATTGTATTTTATGTATTTAAATTTTTTTTGAGGTTGTCTTCCTATTTTTCCAAGACTGGAAGTGTCTTGGTAATATTCAGGGACCCAGTCCCACTACCAATCAACACAGGAGCTTTGACCTACTCTGTTTCTGACCTGACCCAGTTTGCCCCTCCTTAGGGCATTAAATGGCAGGCAAAAGGAGTTTGAGCATTGTTCGGGAGGCAATATGGAGATACTTAGTTATTATTTGGGGGGAGGGGCATATTTTTGTTTCCATTTTAGCTGAAGAGTGACATGATCAGGTCAATGCATTAAAAATTATTCTGGCAATAATGCAAAGGATGGATTGAATGGGAAAAAGCCTGGAAGTGGAAAGACTAGTTAGAAATCCATTGCAATCATACACACAGGTGCCAGGGAGTACCTACCCATGCAAGGCTAGTGGCAGTGGGAAAAGAGGACAAAAGAGTGAAGGAGTTGGAATTGGTTGGATGTGGGAACTAATTGAATATTAGAGGCAAGGGAGATGAGACTCAAAGTTTCAAAGATGGAAAACAAATAACATTAGTAAAAACAGAGAGAAAGATAAGCTTGGTGTGGACAGGTATCATTTGAGGAGTTAGCAGGTGATCTTGTAAGCAGTTGGACGCATAGATTTAAATGAATAAATAAAATTAATTTATGAAAAAAAGATATTAAACACTTGCCATGTCCTAAGTCTGTGCAATGTGCTAGGGATATAAATATAAAAATAAAGTCCCTGCCCTTCAAGGAGCTTACATTCTAATAGGGAAGGCATCACACAACATAGAGTGGAAACCAGGAAGGGATATTTTGTTTTGGAAAGTTAAGAAGCCATAGGGAAGCAGATTGATACCCCTTTTCCAGGAGCAGTAACAGAGTTAATTTAATCATGGTTCAAAAATGAGAAAAGGAGGGAGGAGGGTTTGACACTCAGAAAAGAATGTCTGTATGTGCATGTCACTATTCTAAGAAATGGGAAAAGTATAAAGTTTAAGTAATACATGGTCAGTGCCCACATGATGCTTATAGTCTACTAGATGTATAAGATATATACAGAGATGACTGTGACACATAAATATTACAAGATAACATTTTGGGGGAGGCATGGGGAAATCATGGAGGAAGTGGAATTTGAGTTGTGATGGCAAGGAATTCAACAAGACAAGAGAGAGAAGAGGGGCATGCTGGGTATAAAGTATACTCTAAGGAAAGGAGGGAGATTGGGAACTGGAGAGCTAGGAACAGGTCCACTGGGAACATAAATATTAAGGGGTCAGGGAGAGTATGAGAAGCCAGCCAAGGATACAGAAGAGGAAGGTTTATAAAGATAGGAGAGCTAGATGAGTGTCTCTGTGTTCTAAAGCCAAGGGAGGGAGAAGAGTGAGTAGGAAAGGAGAGTCAACAATGTCAAAAGCAGCAGAAAGCTTAAAGATTGAATGTAATTGTTTGTTGTTGTTAGTTGGTTGTGTCTTACTCTTTGTGACACTATTTGGGGTTTTCTTTTCAAAGATGCTAGAGTGGTTTGCCATTTCCTTCTCCAGTTCATTTTAGAGATGAGGAAATTGAGGCAAACAGGGGTAAGTGACTTGCCCAGGGTTACCCAACTAGTAAGTGTCTAACGCCAGATTCAAACTCAAAAAAATGAGTCTGCCTGACTCCAGGCCTCTGTCCACTGCATCACCTAGCTGCCCATATGTAATGATCAGCAGGTCATTGGTGGCCTTGGAGAGAGCAGTTTCAGTGGATTGGTGGTCATTAAGAGTAGGAGAGGCATCAGATTGCAAGGGGTTGAAGAGACAATGGGTAATGAGGTGGCAGACAGTTAGTTAGACAACTAGGTAATATAGTGGATAGAGCCCTGGACCTGGACTCAGAAAGCTTTGAATTCTATGCTTTTTTCAGACACTAGCTATGTGACCCTGGATGAATACCTTAACCTCTCACAGACTCAGTTTACTTATCTTCAAATGGGGATAATGCACTGTTTTATAGCAATATTATGAGGACCAAATGAGATAATATATATAAAGCATTTTGCTTAAGACACTATACAAAAGTTAGTTTTCGTTATTATAATTAGTGACACAATAGAGATGTCAAAAGTAGACAGCTTTTTCAAGCGGTTAGGAATGAAGGGGAGAAGAGATGGGAAAGTAGCTGGATGAAACAGATTTCAAAGGAAATCTTTTATTTAGGATTGAAGTACCCTAATTGAAATTAGCTAGAGATAAATCTCCAAAAACTATACAATTTTACAGCTATCAAATTTACCTCAAAGAACAACTTTTCTATCCCTCACCCCCTTTTAATAAATGAGGAAACTAAGCCCAGAGAAGAGAAATAATTTGCACAAGAACCCAGTTCTCTTTCAATTATCATCTTAATTAAATGCAAGTCAGAGGAAATAATTTGAAATTATATTTGCTGTGTCATCTCCTCATATAAGATTAGTCAGCATAATGCATAAAAATATGACACTGTTAAGTCAGGAAACCCAGGTTCTAGTCAAAGCTCTGAAGGCCCCTTCACCTCTCTGGGCCTCAGTTTTCCCAAACAAGGGAGTTGGACTAGATAAGGTCTATCTATGCTCACTTCCAGCTCTGACATTCTATCACTCTGTACTATGTAACTCTGCCTGTAAAATAGGTTGTAATAATACCTGTAGCCTCAGGGACCTCAGACCTTAGAGCTTGTGATATTCAAAAGAGATAACATATATAAAATAGGACTTTGGGCAAATTGCTTTATTTCTTTGGGCCTCAATATCTTCATTTCTAAAATGAGGGGTTTGAATAGAATCACCTTGAAAGTATCTTCCTACGCTCAATCTATGATCCTGTGAAGTGCTTTCCAAATCTTTAAGAGCTATGTAAGTGTTGACTATTATTATTAATATTAATTATCATGTAATTGAGTAAACAATTTATTAAATATAACTGATAAAATAATGTATAGACATTTAATATTTGTTAAAATAATGATTATTGATAATTGATTAAATTGATTAACTAATATTAATAAAGGCTTGATTACAAAATGAAGTTACCACTTTTGATAAGTATGGCTTTTACAAGTAGTCCAGAACATAGAGTGAATTAAAATTCTGCCCCTACTGCAAAATTCCATTTGAGCTTGGGAAGCCATCTAATCTTTCTCTTCTAAAGAATAGGGCTGTTCCTCTTGACTTCTCTCTCTCAGGGGGTGCTGGGTGACTGAACTAGCTTATGATCATGTCATGGTTTAAAAATAAGAGGATTTTGTCCAAACCCTACATACTTGAAGGGCAGTCATTCAGTCAATGTGACTGTTTTTCCCCCAGTACATTCATAACATTTCTTAGGTGAAAGGCCCAACTTGGGCACTGATCATCAGAGAAAGAATTTGACTTATGGTCCCAGCGCAATTTGTGAACAAGGAATGAATGGCATCTGTTGTTCCCTCAGCAGCACCCCCCACCCTTTACAACCTGTCTTTATGCAATACTCCAATTAATATAGCTTCAGGTGAAAAGTACCCCCTGGAAGCCTCTTTCCTGCCTTGCCAGTAACGTGTCACCACTCGTTGCCTTTGAGTCCCACCTGGACTTAGGGAACTGTAGAAAATAGGCCTGGAAGGGACTTAAAGGTCATTTGGACTGCCCCCTCCCTCTTCTACTTCTTTCCACCCCTTTCTTCCCCCTTCTGACTTGCCCTCAGGGTTGGAGAATTCCAGTGATCAAACTGGTTTATTCCACCCTCAGATCAATATAGCAACAATTTCTGGCTTCCTGAGACCAGTGATGAAATATGACTTGTACCTCGCATGACCAGGCAAAAAAAGTGATGAACCAGACATGCAAAATGAGACATACACTTTTTAGACATGGCCAATATGTTTATTTGTTTTGCTTGACAATTTTTTTAATTTTTTACAAAGGAGGACTTCTATGAAGGTAAGGTAGGAGGGCATTATAGAAAAGTGATAATGATGTGAAAGAAAGGAGGGAAGAAAGGAAAGGAAGGAAAAAAGAAGAAAAGGAAGGAAGGAAGAAATGTAGGAAGGAAGGAAGGAAGGAAGAAATGTAGGAAGGAAGGAAGGAAGGAAGGAAGGAAGGAAGGAAGGAAGGAAGGAAGGAAGGAAGGAAGGAAGGAAAGATGGAAGGAAGGAAAGAATGAGGGGAGAAGTTGGAATGGTAACGGGAATTTGAAGATCTTCCCTGCCCCTTAATAAACCTAAGAGAATTTGAAGACCTTCCCTGCTTTGAAAATATACCCTGTCTGCTAATAGGTTGAAAGTAATCACATGGAGTCTGTGGTGAGAGGAGTTTGCTGAATGAAGTATGGAGCAGAACCTACAGGAAGCTAGGAGTCAGAACAGCTAGATTGGAGGGAGGAGAGGGATGTATCTGAGGGAGGCAGCTGGGCTTGTGAGTAAATGTTGGTTTATGGGAAGGCTAAAGTATGCTGTGGTTCTCTGTGCCATTATGGCTTATTAATTTCTTTGCTACTATGATGAAATTAGCTTACTGCTTTGGGGATTCAGTTTTCTTGTGTCTGAATAAATGTTTTTGTTTCTGTCTTATATATGGAGACTCTTATGTTTTGTGATCCAGCACTACACCAGCATATTTATAGTCACTGTTGGTGTTGTAAATATTGTGTTGGTGCTACAAAAGTGAGGGAGGAAGAGGAAGGAAAGAGAGATATAAAGGAAGGAAAGAAGGGAAGAAAGGAAAGAAGGGAGAGAAAGGGAAGAAGGAAGAAATAAAAAGAAAAGGTAAAAAGAAAGAAAGAAAGAGGAAATGTAAAAAATGCAAAAAATATACATTGGAAAATTTAAACATTCAAAACTGGGTCACAAACAGGATGATTTTGTTACTATTGTGTTGTTTAATATACACTTTTTAAAAACAGTGTACATAACAGAGACTCGTGTCTTTATACAAAATCCTATTTTTTGTTCTTTATATATTAGAATGTTTGTGTTATTTTATGTTTGTTGTCCATGATTTAAAATGAATCAAAAAACAAAATCTCGCAGAAGTCTTACAGCCTCCCCAAATTAACTATCCCAGGCTGATGCTGACCTTGGAATTGTTTTCCCACTGTTTAACCTGAGCCTCCCCCAGGGAAGTTTGCACTGATACTCTTTCCTCCTGTGATAGTTATGGGGAAACGCCCTGCAGGGAAACTCCCTTTTCCAACACAGATCACAACCTGTCTGATTTAGAAGTTAAATGCTTGGAAGCTGCCTGAGAAACATAGAGGATCACTTATTTATTCAATCAGTTCTTACCAAGAGCATATTATGTGCCAGGTTGGAATGCAAAGACAAAACTAAGCAGTACCTCATCTAAGAAACTTACATTATTGGGATTTAAATTAAGTGATTTTTTTCACAGCCATCTCTATAATGGCAAAGGCAAGATTTGACCCCTAAATCTTTCTGACTACAAATGCAGCACTCTACCCACCATGCCATACTGCCTCCACCATTATAAGATCCTAGAAAATGTTTCAGATGACTCGAGTCCTTCTCCCACCAATCTCCACCTTCCTATACTCCTTTACAGACTTTCTCCTCATTCTCTCTCTCAGACCATCTCCAACAACCATGTTCTCCTAATAATTTCTATTGCTCTTCTCTCCATGATCTCTATATGATATTTTCTAAGTGCTAGTGCCTCAAATTAGACACAGGACTTCACTCATTCATCATTCGTTAATAGAAAGATGGATGAATTGGGAGTCAGGACACGCGTTCAAATCTCATTTCTCTCAGTCACTAACTTTGTGAGAAGTTATTCCTCTGAGTCACAGCTTCATTTCTAAAATGAGGACAAAAATATTTTTACCATATACCTCCCAGGGCTGTTAAGAGGCAAATACATTATAAATTATCATATGAGCAAGTTTTTATGAATGTTATATCATTATTATTATTAACAAGAACAACAGAGTATAGTGATTAGAAAGTCAGTGTTGGAGTCAAGGAGAACTAATTTTAAAGTTCTATTTCTGACACATACCAACTCTGCAATCCTGGGCCATTCACTTACACTCTTATCAACTCAAACAACTCTCTAAAATTGTAAATTAAAGAAAAGATCCTGGGTCCAAAATAAAGGAAGCATAATAATGTTGGGAGGAGTGTCTACAAGCCAAGAAAGAGGATATTATAATATCTCTGTCCAAAGAGGAGGAAAAAAAAAATACCCCCCTCTAACTCCTATGTACAGAATATCCAACTACAAAGATCATTCAATCAACTTTGCCAAACTGGAATTGAGAAGGGTTAGTGTATCACTAGTGCAATATTCACAGTGCCCACAATCACTATAAATACACCTGCATGGTGTTCAACTGCAAAATATAACAAACTCTCCATATAGAAGACAAAAGCAAAACATTTATTCATATACCAGAAAACCAAATCCCAACACCAGGAAACCAAATTGATCATAGCAACATAGAAGTTAATGTACCACAACATAGCATCCTTTAGCCTTCCCACAAACCAATATTTGACCAATATTTACTCACAAGCCTATCTGTCTCCCTCAGAAACAAACTTTTCTTCCAACCATCTAGCAGGCTCTGACTCCCTGCTTCTTGTGGGCTCTGCTCCACCCTTCAGCAAACTCATTCCACCACAGGCTCCATGTGATTACAGTCAGCTGAATAGGGGGCAGAGTATTATTTTCAAAGCAGGGAAGGTCTTCAAATTCCCTTAGGCATATTAAGGAGCAGGGGAGATCTTCAAATTACCATTACCATTAAACTTAGGGAAGACTTTCTGTAGAAGATAATATTTTTGTTGGGATTTAAAGGAAGACAGACATTTCCAACAGTAGTTGGAAAGCATTCCAGACATTGGGGACAGCAAGAGAAAATGCTTAGAACAGAGATGGAGTGTCTTGTTTTTGGAACAGCCAGGAGCCTGGGGGTCACTGGATGCCAAACAGAGCATTTTGTATTTGCTTTGGGGGGAAATAGAAACCATTGGAGTTTATTGAGTTGGGAGGTGATGTGATTGGACCTGCACTTTAAGAAAATCACTTTAGTGACTGAATGGAGAATGGATTAGAGTGGGGAGAGACTTGAGGCAGGCAGAGTCGCCAATGGGATATTGTAATAATATAGGTTTCATGTGATAAAGGTCTACAGTAGAGAGATGTTTGTGTCAGAGGAGAGAAGGGGGAATATTTGAGAGATGTTGCAAAGGTGAAATCAGTAGGTCTTAGTGACAGCTTGGATGGGGGTACTTGTGAGAGATGGTGAGGAATCCAGGATGACTTCTAGGTTTTGAGCCTGAGGGATTGGAAGAATGGTGTTACCCTCTACAGTAATAAGGAAGGTGGTAAGAGGAGGATTTAAAGGGAAAGATAGTGAGTACTGTTTTGGATATATTGAGTTTAAGATGTCTACTGAACTTCCCATTCAAGATGTCTGAAAGACAGATGGAAATGCAAAATTGGAGGTTAGCAAAGAGATTAGGACAGGAAAGGTAGATTTGAGAATCATCAGCATAGAGATGGTAATTAAATCTATAGGAGCTGATGAATTCACCAAGTGAAATAGTATAGAGGGAGAAGAGAAGAGGACCCAGAACAAAACCCTGAGGGACACCTTAAGTTAAAGGAGAATCTAGCAAAGGAGACAGAGGAGAAGCAATCAGAGAGGTAGAAGGAGAACCAGGAGAGAATAGTGTCCCAAAAACCTAGAGAGAAGAGAGTATCAAGGAAGAAAGAGTGATCAGCAGTGTCAAAGGGTGCAGAGAGGTCAAGGAGAATGAGGATTGAGTTTGAGAATGAGAATGAGCTTTGAATTTGGCAACTAAGAGATCTTTAGTAACTTCAGAGAGAGCAGTTTTTGGTGAAATGATAAAGTCAGAAGTCAGATTGTAAGGGGTTAAAAGAAAGTGAGAGGGAGGAAAGAAAGTGGAAGCACCCATTGTAAATTATTTCTTTGAGCTTAGCATCTGAAGAAATCACTAGTTCATGAGAGGGAAACTAGTTTTTTAGGCATTGTTTTCCTCAGTTGGATGCAGATTCCTCATACTGGACTAGCTGCCTCTGTAAATGAAAACGTGCCTTTATTTATTGAGTGAGGCAGAGGGGAGGGCAGCAGAGGGGGCAGGAGCCAGCTGCAGTCCCTCTGGCCAGGGTTGGCCTCAGGCTTCAGAGATTTCCAGGGGTTTCAGCTGCAATCACATTGCCTTCTTCACCTCTCCATTAAGAGGAGTGGTGCTTTTTCTTCTTTTGCATAAGTGATGCTTTGACAGTTTTTGCTTAAAGTTACTTTCAGTGGCATCTATTTTCTATTCTGCAGGACTCCCCTTCTTGTAAAGCCATACAAAAATCAATGGCATTTTCTTGAGGTGCCATTTTGGGGACATGGTTCACAGACTTTTGGGCAGCTTGAGGATGGGGACTTCTTAAAGTCCAAATTGTGTTTATGGGAAGAATGTGAAGGGAGAAAGAGAAATTCTAAATCTATGATACTTTGATTCTTCTTTCCAAGTCCATGGTAAATAATCATAAATAGACCATGGCTTCTTTGTCTTCATCTACCAGAACCACTGAGAGTGAATCTAGTAAGAATAAAAGGGAAATTTTCATACATCTAGAGCTGGCAGGGACCTTTAAGGTCATTCAATCCAGCCCTCTCATTTTACAAGTGAAGCAACACAGATGCCCTAAGACAGGAAATGATCTGTCTAAGGTCACACAGGTAGGTAGGTGATACTACCACTAATTAGTGCCACTCATTAATGCAATGATGTGGTCACATTATCTGAATTTGCACTGCCTATTTCCAGGAAACAATTACCATGTTTTATGTAATCATAACTTTGAAGAGTAGGATCTTGAATATGGGTGACCACATCACAGGATTCATTATTTGTGCTCATACTAGCAGTATCTGGCAGTCAGCACTGAGGTCCCCTGTCTCCTACCCAACACTCTTGCCAGTTCTCTACAGCCAAAGAAAAATGAAAAGATTTCTATTTTAAAAACAAAATTATAAAAGGCTAGAAGTAAACTAAACCTAACTATATATCTGTTGAAAAATCCCAAGATTGGTCAAAGACTGTAGTTAAGGAAATGGTAAGGAAAAGGGGTGTATCTTAGAAATATTCAGGAAAAAAAAGTCATCACAGCTTGGTGAATATCTAGATGTTCAGGACAGAGGAAATGGAGGAAATAATTAGAAATATAGAATAATGAACCTGGGGAATTCAAAAGAATGCTAAGCCAGAGACAAAGTATAGTCAGGAAGCCTTACTCATGGGGCTCTAAATCTGACTTCATAGCTGGCATAACTCTGTGTGTGTGTGTGTGTGTGTGTGTGTGTGTGTGTGTGTGTGTGTATGAGAAAGACACAGAGAGACAGAGACAGAGAAAAAGACAGAGTGACGGGGACAGAGACAAACTGTGGGCCATACAAAAAGAAGTACAGCATCCAAGTGAAGAGGACAACAGTCCCATTGTCCTCTATCCAGATCAGGTCACGTATAGAACACTGGGTCTGCTTCTGGACACCATATTTTTAAAGAATGGTGATGAGCTTAATTGTTTCAAAAGGAGGAAGACCTAATTGTGGAGGGGCTTTAAAACTGTGTCATAGAAGAATTACTTGAAGGAAATGGGGATATCCTTAGGAAAGGAAGACTTAGACGGAAGCCATGATTACTATCTTGGAGTATTATATAAGACAGATTAGTCTTGTTCTACTGTATCCCAGAGGGCAGACATAGAATCCATGGATTAGAAGTTAGAGGGAGGTAAATTTCTTTTTTTTTTTTTTAAAGCAATAGGGGTTAAGTAACTTGCTCAAGGTTACACGGCCAGTTATTTCTGGGTGTGGTGCTGAGTGTCTGAGCCCGGATTTGATCCAGGTCATCCCGACACTGGAGCCGGTGCTCTTACTTGCTGAGCCACCTGGCCGCCCCTAGAGGGAGGTAAATTTCAATTCTATGCAAAAAAAATATTCTTAACAATTAAAACTATCTAAAAATGGAAAGGGGTAGTGAGTTCTCCATCTTGAAAATTGTTCAAACTAGGGCTGACTCTCTCATTTGAGGGGCTCTTTTAGAGGTGATTCATACTTTTAGGTACCAATAGACTATATGCTCTTCAAGGACCCTCCCACTTCTAAAATTCCAAGATTTTGTAACCTCTCTGGGTCTCAATATCCCCATGAGTAAAATGAAGATATTGCTACTAACTGCCTTCCTCACCCTGCAAGGGTATTGGTAGGATGAAATGATGTTATACATGTGTATAAGTGCTTTAAAAAGCACATACCAATGCAAAGTAAATAGGGTCATACTATCATACTTTACACAGGCTGTCTGCCACAGCTAGAATACTCTCCCTTCTCACCCCTGCCTCTAGGAATCCATAGGTCCCTTTAAGGCTAAGCTCAAGGGCTACTTCCTGCATAAGGACTGTCCTAATCTCCACCCAGCCCCCCACCATAAGAACATAAACTCCCTGTAAGAAGGGATTGCCTAGCAGTGCCTGGAACAGAGAAAGTTTAATGAATATGACTGATCAATTGAGTTGTTAACACTTCCCCTATTTCAATTGTCTTTGTAAATATTTTGCATTTATCTACCTGTGCATAAATTGTTTCCTCCAGTAGAATGAAAGCTCATTGAATGACAATGTCATTGTCATCTTTGTATTGCCAGTGCAAAGCACAGAGTCTCAAACATGGTAGGTGTCCAGTCAATGTTCAATGAATGAATTTATTTGAAGTGAGAAGGGAAATAAAACTGAGTCCAATGTCAGACATATTTTTAGATAGAGGATTCCCAAGAGGGATTGTCTTATGGACATGAAGAAACTACAATATAGTGAGAAATGAGTTGTATTATTGATCATCCTCTGTTTTCAAAGAGGACCAATGATATCTTGGGGTGATGTCTTAACTTGTATATGTATGAATTGGATTTAAATGAGGTAGAGTTGCACAAAGTCATCAGCCTCCCTCTCTCTTCCAGAGATATCAAAGTCTAGTGGCAAGATAAAAGTCAAGACAACTGGCAATGGCCCAGGATGGAGTGGATGATGTCTTGGTGTCTTTGATTGTCTGACCAAGTAAACTTCAGCTGCCTTGATGGCTGTTGTAACAAATTGTTCTTTAACTCTAATCTGCCCATTCCACTGGGGAAAGTCCATGCTTGGGCTAGATATCCTTCTAACTCACTGAAGTGTTTATGGCTCATCTGCCAAGATGGTTTTCCAGGGGTGTGACTGTTTGGGCATACTATAGCTTCTTGGAGCTTCAGGGGAGAGGTAGGTGAAGGACACCAAAGGCAGGCGAGCAGCTCTGAAAAGGACTTGGCAAGCCCTCACACCAGAGGTGCTAATCCTCTCTGAACACACTCTACACTCCAGGAGGTAACAAATCATAAATCATATCAGTAAATGAGTTCCCTGAGAGAGTATCAAAGGAAGTCCAGGAATGGGTGCACCTTGGGGAATCCCTGATGTGCATTCCACTGCCCTGTTAATAGACTTGCATTTCTATGTTTCAGGATGACTTTGTGACAATTACCTCTTTGGTGCTGCTCCAGCAAGACACTCCATGTCAACTCTGGGCATTTTCACTGGCTGTCCCTCATTGTAAAGTCAATCACGAGCAGCTCTCTTGAGGACTGATGCTGTGAATAACTTTGAGGATCTACCATAGTATAGTGAACTCAGCAATAACTAAAGCATAACATTCACAACAATATAACATAACTTACTGCTACATCACAAACAATCTCTCTTCCAGCTCTGCTCAAGCTTTTCTCTGCTCTGCTCCTTCTTGTTCCACCCTTCCTGTTCTACCCTCCCTTTCTGCCCTTTCAGCAAGCTCCTCCCACAGGTGGGTTCCATGTGATTACCTTAGACCATTTAAGGGCAGGGAAGGTCTTCAAATTCCCTTAGGCCTATTAAGGGCAACACAATGTATACTGTTTTCCAGCAAAGACTCTTGATACAATCAAAGGCGAGGCTCAAAGGCACTTGAATAGCTGAAACAAGTAGCAAAGTATTACTTTGCTTGCCATTACACTCTTGCCTGGCATTCTCTCCCTCCTCATCTCTACCTCCTGGCTTCCTTCAAGTCCTGGCTAAAATCCCACTCATTCAAGAAGCCTTTCCTGACCTTCCTTAATTCTAGTGTCTTCCCTCTGTTGACTATTTCCAATTTATCCTGTATATATTCTAATACATACATAGTTGTTTACATATTGTCTCCCCCATTAGGCTGAGCTACCGTGTTTCCCCAATAATAAGACACTGTCTTATTATTTTTTTTTGGACAGAAAAACACCAGAGGGCTTTTTTCAGGGGAGAGCTTATTTTAATGAACATTGACAGCAATTTTAATAAACAGGTAAATGTGAACAAAAAAATGTACCTTTATTCAATAATGATCATGTCATCTTCTTCAACAACATCGTCATAAGTGTCCATACCCTGAATTCCGTCCTGGATGTCTTGCGCCTCCATTTCCTTCAGAAGAAGTGGACCCAATCTGTCATGTCCAGCAATATAGCTCTTTTTAAATGAATATATCTTGTCCAGGTAACCTGCTCGTAGTGCCTTGGCGACACAGCTGTCAGTAATTTTATCCCATGACTTCTTCACCCAAGTCTTGGTGAATGCAAGTGAATGCAACACTTCTTGCAGACAGGGCTTCACAAAGTTTCCACGCTGATTTCTTTCCATTCTATTTTCAATGTAGTCATTGACTTCCATGCACAAATGGTCCTTGAATGGCTTCTTTGTTGCAATATCAAGGGTCTGGAGATAGGCAGTCATTCCTGCAGGAATCATTACTTGATCTATTCTTCTCTCTGCAAGTAAGTTCTTCATTTCTTTAGTGCGGTGAGTGCTGGCTGAATCCCAGACTATCAGACCTCTTTGGTTACCTCGCATAACAAGTGGCAGCATTAAATCAACCCACTTTCTTATAACGGGTTGTGTACACCAGGCTTTTTCGGTTTCAAGAACGTAAATGCCAGATACACATTCAATCTTATCTTTCTTGCCCTTACTGATGATTAGAGGTGTGGCTTTCTTTCCATCCAAATGAATTGCCAAAACACAGGTGACCCGTGCACTTTCATAGCCAGTGGTGGGAATGTAGGTTGACTTTGCACCCCTGTGATGAATTGTTGTTTGAGATCCTTGTCCCATAAACACTGCAGTTTCATCCATAGCAATCATATTGCAGGTTTGGTACTTGGAAATGTCGATCCTATCAATAAAGGACTTGAATGCAAGTGCACGTTTAATAACTTCAGCATCTTCCAGCTTAAACAGTGTTGTTGATCTTCTTAGGGACAGTTCATACCTGTACCGTTGAAGGAAACCGTCCAACCAGTGTTGTGATGCTTTGAATCCTTCTGAGACCATTTCAAACTCTGGTGCCATTGAAAGGGCAAATGCTTGAATATCAGCCCTGCGCACAACCAAGGCCTTTGCTCTCCTGTCAGCAATCCATTCACCAATGAGGATCTCCAAGTCAGGATATAAGGGCTGCCGACCTGATCCAGACCTGCGCTTTTTCCCTTTTCCCTCATCCACCTGTTGATTGAGGTTATTATAATCTGCTCTCCATTTTCTGACCATTCAAAGATCCAAAAGTTTTTCTTTACAGAAAACGGCAAGATTCTTGCCATGTGACTCCTCTACAATTGCTTTCTTATACTCAACAGTATAGCTCTTCCTTTTTGTACTCATGTCTGGGGGTCAAAACAGACAGAATAATAAAATTATGACCATCAGTCCTTCTTTTCACTCCATCATGCCCCCTGAGTTCTTTTTTCCTCCATCATGCCCTTTTTATCCTCCATCATGCCCCCTCACTCCCGCTTACATACCGGGTTTTTATGTTGTCCTGTCTCAGCTCTCCTCCGCGGCACTGCTCTCAATGGCGCCAGCAAGCAAATCACTGGGGAAGAACAGGAGGACGCGCTCACTGCTGCAGCTCTGATTGGATGCAGCTCGGAGCGCGGCGTGCGTTTCACGGTGCATACAGAGGGTACCGTAATGTAGTGTGTAGCGCAGGGGATCACCTTCACTACAGCAGCAATCTCAATAGGGCTTATTTTCGGGGGAGGGCTTATTTTAGGGGAATCTTACACAGTAAGGGGAGGGCTTATTTTTGGGATAGGTCTTATTTTCGGGAAAACACGGTAGCTCCTTGAGAGAAGAGATTGTCTTTTGCCTTTCTTTGTATCCCAGAGGTTAGAACACCATAGGCATTTAATAAATACTTATTGGCTGGCTGGCCCAGCTCTTATTTATGCTGTACGTTAAGTCCTCTGAAGCAGTCCCCCTAAATTTAGCTCTCACACGCAGTTCTGAGGGGCTCCTCTTCACTGACTTTTCACACATTAATTTGTATTTCTCTTGTCCTGAGGCTCCCACCACAATGTCTCCACAGAGTCACCTGTCTAACATACATCTATTTGATTAGCTTCCTGTTATCTTCTCCCTAACACAGTCCCCTTAAACCATGACTGCTGGGTCCAGATTTCTCTGTCTCACTGAATGTCAGTGTTTTGGATCATTTGCATGTCCCCAAGTTAAATTGAACAGTTTCATGTTCCCATCTGTCCTCTTTGTGTCTGTTTTGGTGTCTCCCAGTTTGGTTTATTCTGTGAATTTCATTAAAAGGGCTAGTATTCAATTTCCCAGGATTCTTAGTGGAGTTTTAAAAATGAGACAGGAATTAACACCCAGCTTGAGAGCATCCCACTAGAGACCTCTCTGAATTAAGCAAACCAAAGAACATTTGTATTTCTATTAATTCAACACATATTTTTACTCAGGACACTGTTCATAGCCAAACTAAACTGAATACATTTCAAAAATATAATTTCCCAAGACACCACCCAATACTTCATTAGAATTTTAATCTTCCATACAGTATACCTCCTCATTGCCTTCCAGTATGATCTCAAATCTGCTTTGTTGTTCCTGTTTTCTTTGTAATGTTCACTTTCTTTATCTTCCATGGAGGATCAGCGTCTTATATTACTTTCTCTACATGTGTTACAGTCTAAGACTCTCTCACTTTTTTTCCCTTTAATTAAGCTGTGTCTTAAAGCCAATTTTCATTTGTCCCTCTGTCCTTATTTGTCATTTTCCTTGCCACCCAAGGTGGATTCTGTTGCAAATTGGATTCATATTACATTTCCTTTTTTCCAGATTACTCACAGATACAAAATGAAAAAAAAAAAAAAAAGCAGGGCCCGGCTCCAGAAGCCTACTGGGTCCTACCCTCTCCCCTGGCTCATACACAGCCATCTGTGATTGCCTTTTCCTTATGATCTCTCAGCTATGTGGCTTTTTAATGAAGCCAATTTTAAATTGAATTTGCATGAAGGAACTGAGGGTGCTATATCCAATACTAACACTAAATCATGAGGAGATGGACCAGATAACCTCTGAGACTCCTTCAATGCCCTAGGATTTGTCATTTCCATAGAACTTCTTCCTTACCTCTTTTAGTAACTTAAAATTTTTTTCTTGATCCAATATCTTTGGTTTCTCTTTTATTTTTTTTTATTTTTTTGGTCTTTATTAATTTGTTTATTTACTTTTAGTTTACAAGATTCAGTTCCACAATCCCTTGAGTTTCAAATTTTCTTCCCTGCCCATGGTGGCATGCAGTCAAGCATAGAATCTGCAAATACTTTCACATTAGACATTAGTCAGGTTATAAAGAAGGATTCTAATGGATGGAATGAACAATGGGAAAGAGGAAACAAACCAAACAAGAAAAAGAAAGAGAGTGGGTAGTTTGCTTCAATCTGCATTCAAATTGTTTCTAGTTTTTTCTCTGAATATAGACATCTCTCTTCATCATGAGTCTTTTGGAGTTGTCTTATAACCCTGTATTGCTGAGAAGAGTCCAGTCCATCAAAGTTGGTCATCAGACATATGTTGTGTCTGTGATTGTGTACAAATTTCTCCTGGTTCTGCTCTTCTCACTCAGCATGAGTTCGTATAGGCCTCTCCAGGTAAATATAAAGTCCATCTGCTCCTCATTTCTTATAGCACAGTAGTGTTCCATTACATTCTTATACCACAACTTGTCCAGCCAGTCCCCAATTGATGGGCATCCCTTTGATTTCCAATTTTCAGCCACCACAAAAAGAGCTGCTATAAACATTTTTGTACATATGGGTCTTCCTCCCACTTCTATGATCTCTTTTTGGACACAACCCTAAAAGTAGTATTGCTGGGTCAAAGGGTAAGAAATATTTTATAGCCCTTTGGGCATAGTTCCAGATTGTTCTCCAGAATGTTTGAGTCAGTTCACAACTCCACCAACAATGCATTAGTGTTCCAATTTTTACATATCCTCTCCAGCATTTGTCATTTTCCTGTTTTGTCATCTTAGCCAGTCTGGTAGGTGAGATGTGGTACCTCAGAGTTGTTTTGATTTGCATTTCTCTAACCAATAGTGATTTAGAGCATTTTTTTCATGTGCTTATAGTTATCTTTAATTTCTTCCTCTGAAAACTGCCTGTTCATATCCTTTGACTATTTATCAGTTGGGGAATGATTTGTATTCTTATAGATTTGACTAAATTCTCTGTATATTTTAGAAATGAGTCCTTTATCAGAGACATTGGTTGTAAAAATTCTTTACCAATTTTCCACTTCCCTCTTAATCTTGTTTACATTGGCTTTGTTTGTACAGAAACTTTTCAATTTAATGTAATCAAAATTATCCATTTTGCATTTTATAATGCTTTCTAATTCTTGTTTGGTCATAAGGTCTTCCCTTCTCCATAAATCTGACAGGTAAACTATTCCTTGCTTTCCAAGATTGCTTGCAGTATCATTTGCTTTCTCTTTTTAAAAAAAAATGTGATACATATTATTGATTATTTAATTTTTCTTAAAGCCTTACTATAATCTTTACTCAAAACTTGGTTGTGCCAGGAATAGTGATGAGCACCTATAATCCCAACTACTGAGACAGTTGAGCCAGGCATATTTCTTGAACTCAAGAATTCTGAGCTTCAGTGGTTATGTAGATTAGGTGTCCAAAGTAAATCTGGCATTAATATGATGAGTCCCTGGGAGCAGAGGGGTCCACTAGGTTGCTTAAGGAGAGTCAAACTGGTCCAGGTTGGAAATAGAGCCAGGTCCTGAATAAACAATAGTGGGTTTGGAAGAATATCAGGAAGAAAGACAAAAAAATAATAATAATAAACTTGGTTAACTATTTTACAGTCATAAAATGTTAGAGCCATAAGGGATCTGAGAAGTCATATGTTAGGTAAAAATTTGACCAGATGACTTCTAATGACCTCAGTATCAACCAGGAATCCCTCCCTAACCTGGACTCTTCACTGGATCTCCTCCATCCCAATGGCATACACTTTGGGTGACTGTATATCTACATATTTTATACTTTGCTTGATTTTTATCATTAAAGGGTATTGAAAAAAAGTGTATTGAACAGAATTATTTCTGGTATATCTTTAAATCTTGAATAATTTTGATATATAGATGGGAGATACCATGTAAAAGAGAGTAAGAACTTAATAAATGCTTTAAATACATCCACAAAATCATATTAATGGAATCAAAAGACTCCCTAAGCCTAGGGACCATGGCCATGTGAATTTTCTACTTAATTAACTCTAATGTCGCTTCTAAGATAAAATACAACCTTCTCTGTCTAGGTTTTAAAGCTCTTAATAATCTGACCACAGTATATTTCTAGCTTCATTGGACATTACTCCCCACCTTGTACTCTGCCATCCAGTCATCCTGGTCTTCTCTCTGTTCTTCACAGACATTCCATTTCCTGTCTCTGTTACTTTGCACTGGCTGCCCCTTATGCCTGGAACAAACCACCACCTCAAAGAGTCTCTGTCTTCCTTTGAGAAGTAGCTCAGGCACAATCTCCTGCATGAAGTCATAGTTGGTTGATTGATAACTTACACTTTTTTGCATCTAGCCCAGTGCCCTGCACATAGAAGGAGATCAATAAATTTCTATTGACTTCAATCTTACCAAGGACCAGCTCAGATGCCACTTTCTCTAGGAAAACTTCCTTGATTCTGGCCCCCTCCCCCTCTAACTTCTTTCTGTATTCAAATAACCCTGTGTTTACCATCAATGAATAAAGATCCCCCCTCCCCCCATTAGAATTGAAGGTGTTGGCAGGCCTGGACTCTCTTATTTTTGTCTTCATATCCAAAGGGCCTTGCTCTCTCTGCCTCACAATAGTAGGTGCTTAATAAATGTTTACTGAATTTTTAAGTTTGTTTCAATTGAATGTGTGTGCCTCAGTTTCCTCTTCTACAAAATCATCATGACTACTTCTGTGATGGCAAAGGAAATAATCCATATAGAAGCACTGTACATTTTTTGGAAGCAAAGATATCATATGAAGCTCAAGTATTCAGCAATATTATTTCTTTGAGAAATATTAACAGCAGCTAAGTCAGAGAAGACACAGGCTTGTTGGATTGCTCTACATGATCTATGAGAAAAGTCCTAACTAAAATAAACATGGTCAAATGAGAGAATTGAATTAAACGTCTCTAAAGTCCCTTCCAGCTCTGACATTTTATGATTCGATGCCTATGACAGACATTTTCCCCTTTTTCCCAAGTGTTGAGTCATTGAGGTTTTTGTTCTGTCAGAATGAATTATCTTTTGGAATTTCTCTCCATATGCTGTCATTATTATTATGGCAGCAAAGCAAATAAACTTTTTAAAAAGGGCTTATCAATCTTAATCACTTAGCTACCATTTCCCTGAATAACTCCTGCATCTTTCTCTCTTTTCTTTCTTTTCTATTTCCCTCTTCTCTTCTGTCCCTCTCTCCCTCTTCATTCCTCTCTGTCCCTGTCACTTCTTAGCATGGGTCTGTCATCTGAGGTCAGACTATCTTTGATTATTCAAACATCTCTTTCTTCCTGTTACTTTCTTCCATTTGCCTTTCTTGAAGACCCCCTTTGATCTCTGCAGCTGACCCTGACAGAGTGAAGAATAAGAACAGAAGTTGGGAGACACACTCCACCACTCTATGCCTCAAAAGAAATGGTTTGGGGTAGGCGGGAGGCCCATCTGTGTGCCCAGCAGCATGACAGTGGCAACAATCATGGGAGGAGCGACAGGAAGTCTTCTTTGATTAGCTTCCTACCTTCCCCTCTTCCATGCTTCAATAGCAATTCACATTAAAAAAAAAGAGCTGAATGAATGAACAAATGAATGAATAGATGATTAAATAAATTAAAGAAGGGATAATTGAAAATTACCTTCTGGAAATCAGTAGTTATAACATTATCATGTTTAACATCTTATATGTGTGGCATAGCAGAAAGGGCATTAAACTTGCAGTCAGATGGCCTAGATCTAGACAGTTCTTCTGCTTACCAGCTATGAGACCTTGGCAGAACCTTTTCATTTCTCTGGATCTCCATTTCCTCATTTATGAGATGAGAGGGCTGGACTAGTTGATCTCAAAGGATCCTTCCAGCAGTAATATTCCATGGTTCTGTGACATAGTGCTTTAAAATTCCAAAGGGCTTTAACATCCATCATTTCCCATTTTACCCTCACAACAACCCCAGGACATAGGAAGGGAAAGTTTTATCACCCATGTTTTACAGAGAGGAAACTAGAGCTTAGAGAGTTTCAGGCTCTAGCCCCAGATGACATGGCCAGCGGCCAAGCTGGAATTTGGAGCTCAGTCCTCTGATTCCAAGTTCAATTTTCTTTTTTTGGTACACCAAACATAGTGTGCTTGAGCATTCATGGGATTACAAGATCATAGATTGAGAACTGGAAGGTATCTCAGAGGACTGCCCTCTCATTTTGTAAATGAGGAAACTGAGTCCTGGGAAGGTTAAGTGACTTTGCCAAGGTCACCAACAAGGTCAACACTGGGGGAGGGGAGCAGAGTGGGGAGTGGCATTCATATCATCTGACAGTAGAGCCCATGCTTTTTCCGCTGTGCAATTCTGCTTTCCTAACATTCTGTGGACTCCACAGACAACCACTGATGTTCTTGGGAATGAATGGAATGAAAAGGCATATATTAGGTATTTATTATGCACCAAGCAGATATATCCTTAAGTCCATTTCCTTTACTAGTGGCTAAAATTATGAAATAAATGAACAGCATGCATTGTTCTAGATGTTATGGGAGAAGTCAAGAATACATATGGCCCCTGCCTTCAGAGTTTACAATTAAAGGCAGTCCACAAACCTCAGTATTTAAGTGACAATAGATAGAGCATTGAACTTGGAGTTAGAAAGACCTCAATTCAATCCTTCCTCAGACAATCACCATGACCCAAGACAAGTAATTGAACCTCTGTGTGCCTCAGTTTCCTTATCTGTAAAACAAGAAGCTTGAACTTCATGACCTCCCTTCTAGATTTAAATCTATGAATCTACATCTAATATCACAGCTACTTAGCTTCTTCTGTGAAGTTTCCTGATCAATGATATATACATTGCTAGAAAGTAAAATGATGGGCTAAAATCAGTTTCCATTCTGAATAGTCTCATTTCTAACCCTATCAGGAATCCACATCATAAAATCAAAGAATCCCAGAATCATAGAATTTAGTATGGGAAGAGCTTTAAAGAGTGATCTGTCCACTAACGGCAACAACTCTGCCAGGGTCAATTCAATGCCTCAACATTATGAGGATCAACATAAACCAAGCTAATCCAATAAGCATTTACGAAATATCTACACTATATAAGGCCTGGGCTATGCTCTGTGGGTACAAAAAGAAAAACAGTACCTGTCTTCATGAAGTTTACATTCTACCGACCCTTATACTTTAAAAAGAAGGCTTTAGTGACTTGAAGGGTGAAACTATAATAAGTGCTTACCTGATGCCACAAAGAAGCTAAAAAGTAAGGAAGAAATATATTGTTTTCTTTCCTTCTCTCTTTCTTCCTTCCTTCTTTCCTCCCTCCTTCCTTCTTTTCTTTCATTTTTTGACAAGGCTACTAAATTAGCAGATCAATGGAAAACCACAGACATGGTATATGTCTAATGTCAGGAAGATATTAGACAAAGTCTTTAATGTTATCTTTGCATGGACAAGATGGAGACAGGTAGGCTAGAAGAAAGTATGGTCAGGTGGGTTTGGAACCAACAAATAAGCCAACACAAAGCCAGAGGTGGGGGGTAGGGATGATTACTGTACTGATGACAACATAATGGGAGGACTTTGAGTGCCCCTAGTATCTGTATTTATCTCTATACTATTCAGCTTTTTTAAAAAAATCAAATACTTAGATGATCTTCAGACAGCATAAAGCCAGGAGTAATAGCTAATATACTAGGTGAAAGATTTGGGATCCAAAAAAACCTTGATAAGTTAGAATGATAAAGTGATTCACATGTAATATTGATTAGGAAGAAATGTAAAGACCTAATTGTGGAATATACAACTCCTAGCAGCCAAGTATGAGATGGGGAAGATGGGGCTAAGTAGCCATTCCTTTGAAAAAGAACTGGGGATTTTAGTAGCCTAAGAGTTTCACGTCATGCTCTGTCACTGTGGGACCTAGCTGTCAAAAAAGCTAATGCAATCTTTAGCTACATTTCTAAAAGAATCAGATTCTGATTTGCATTAGTATAATTAGTTTCTTATTGGGAGTTCCCTACCAGTGAAATCACAGGTCCAATCCCTACTTAGTCCCTATTCCTATTTTCTATACAAAAAAAAAAAAAAGCAAATATATGTGTGTATGGGGGGGTCAGGGAGAGTAGCACTAGCAGCTATGGAGATCTGAAAAGGTCTCCTGAAGATGGTGCTTCAGTTGAGAGTTGGAGAAAATTAGTGATTCTAAGGGGTACAGGGAGGAAGTGAATGCATTCCAGGCATGGAGGGCAGCCAATATGCAAAGGTACAGGGATGGGAGATGAAGTATTATGTATAAGGAACATTAAGAAGGTCAGTTTGGTTAGTTCATAAGGTAATGTGTAATAAGTCTGTAAGGACAAGTGGAAACTGGTTGTGAAGGACTTTAAATACCAAGCAAAGATGTGTATACTTGAACCTAGATGGCTAAAAAGAAATCTCTATTTTCCATCGAATCATAGAATCATCCTGGTCATTTGTCCTGACTACTGTCTCTAGACACAAGTCTATTACATCATCTCAGAAAGCTATCTGGACCCTTTTCGTCACAGAAATTTCTCTTGGAAAACGTTCCAAACATTTCACAACCCTCATAAACGCCCTGTTCTTTCTAAGAGCTAATCTAAATGAAGTTTCATATTACCATGCTTTTATAAAATATATGGCAGATAACAGGGAAGAGGGAGAGTTCTTCTCCCACTGGACCTCAAGCATCTATGCCTTTTCTCCTGTTATGTCAGGCAGGCTCTCCAAGTGCTAGGATTATATCTTGTTTAGTTGTTTCATATTTTATGGGCTTTGTAAGATCAACAATGTTTGGGTATAATTTGCCTGTTTGTCTCTTGTTTTATCTTGAACTCTTCCCCTACCCTTGTAAGTCTCTTCCAGGACATAGGAAAAAGCACTAAGCATTTCAAAATTGAGTTTTGGGAGGAGTGAGCTGGGTCTTGTGATACTCTAATGACTAAGATGTTCCCTGGATACCTACTTCTCTCCTAGCCATTTGGTGACCCAAGTGGTTGGCTCAGTCTTGTGGTGAGTTGGAATAGGGAACAACGCCAGAAAAGTCACCCAGGGAGAACTGTTCACACTCCAACTCACCATTCAAGGACAAAGTCCATTTCTTTGGCTTCTCTTGATGGATACATCCAGCAAAGAGGGGAATTTAAACCTCTAAAATCTCTTCCTCCTTTCTCTTGACTAAAGTCAACCACCCACTCCTTTCTGTCCTCTGTCCTTCTCACACCACTGTCAGATCCCTTGCATGACTAATAGCAAAGTGATTCCACCCTAACTTGGTATGTAATTCTATTCAGCAACCTTTTATTGGACCCTTGATATGAGCAAGGAACTGGGTCAGGCACAATGAGAAGATACAAAAGTAAAATAGTACCTTCTCCTAAGGAGACTAGTGTTTTAGATGTGTATACCAGTATTTACTCTAGTACAAGATAAGACATTATATGAAATAAAAGATGCAGATCATGTGGTATGGGGCTCTGAGGGAGAGAAATCATGACTGAGGGCATCATGGAAGATTCCATGAAGAAGGCAGTATTTGAGTTTATGCTTTGAAGGATTGGGAGGATTTGAGTAGATAGAAATATCGAGGAAGATTATTACAGGCAGAGGTAACAGGATAATACTCCCTCATTCATGAATCCCTTGCCCCCCTATACTTTTGTTGTTCCCATGCCCCCCCATCCCATTCACTTTATCTTGTTATATACCCAAGCTGCCAAGTGCTGTTGAAAGAATTCATAGGCCTTTGATGACTGAGTCCAATGAATTTCTATTAATCCTATTGAGCTTCAACCGCATCCTCACCAATATTCACCAGTCCTTTTATTTCTATTTAACTGACCTCCTATCACTACCCATAGTGGTGGTTCTAAAACTTCTCCTCTTTAATTAAACCTTCAGATCTATGATTATTCCTCTCTTTCGCTTTCTGCCTTATACTTTACTAAGAACTTCGAAGCCATCCACAAGCTCCCTTGTAACCTCTCCTTCCCAACTCAGAAAGAGTCATTCTGTGCCTTGGCTTAGTGACTAGAGTTCTAGAACTATAGTCAGGGGAACCTGAGTTCTGCTTCAGACTATTGCTATCTGTATGTAAGGGCGAGTCCCTTAACCTCATTGTGCCTGAGTCTCTTTTTCTGCAAAATAAAAGGGTTGGACTAGATGGCCCTCAAGATCTGTTCCCAGCTCTAAATTATAATCCTGAGATCCTTCATCCTTTCCTCTGATGTCAGTGAGAGAGACAGTCCTTCATTGTAATCTTGGAATCATCTCCAGTGTCCTCTGAAAACTTGATCTACTAATTATTTTCAGTGTGTATTTTTATTGCTGTCTCCCTCTGTTTCTGTCTAAACTGTATTTCCTATAGACATTTCAACTCAACATGTTCAAAAGGGAATCATTATCTTTCCTCTAAAACTCACTCTTCACCTGACCTTCTCTATTAATGTCAAGGACACCACCATCCTTCCAGCTACTCAGGCTTTCAACCCCAATGTTATTGTCAATTCCTCTCTCTCTCTCTGACACACACATACACACACACACACACACACATCCAATCATTTGCCAATTTTGCACTTTATTTTCCCACAACATCTTTTGCATATGTCACTTTTTTTCCACTCATACAGGCAATGACCCCAGCTCAGGACCTAACCACTTTTTGCCTCCACTCTTGCAATAATCTTCTAATTGGAATATCTGCTTCAAACCTCTTTCCCTTCCAATCCATCCTCCAAACGGCTGCCTAAGTGATTTACCTAAAGCATAGGCCTGGCCATGTCACTCCTCTCCTAGTGACTCAAACTCCAATGGTTTTCTGTTACATGTAGGATCAAACATAAACTGTGCTGTTTGTCACTTGAAGACCTTCTTCACAACCTGGTCCCTTATTGTCATTCTGGTCTTCTCACTGCTTCTATCCACTTACCTTTTGGTCCAGCCATACTGACTGACTTGTTCCTGTTGTTCCTTACAAACAACACACCATCTCTCACCTTCATGCACTGGCTACCTCCCACTCCTGGCATACTCTCCCTCCTTACCTTCACCTCTTAGAATTCACTTTATACAGGAGATCTTTGCTGGCTTTCCCAACTTCTAGCACTTTCTTCTCCAATGCAGCTTTCTACCTATTCTATATGTATCTTGTCTGTATATATGTCAGTCTAAGTGGTCCCTTTTAGACCTTAAGCTCCTGAAGGGTAGGAACTGTTTTTGCTTTTTCTCCGTATCTCACTCGCTTAGCATAGCATGTGGCACATAGTAAATGCTTAGAGGCAGCCGATGGTTCAGTGAATAGAGGGCTGGGCCTGAAGTCAGGAAGACCTGAGTTTAAGTAGGATCTTATATACTTACTAACTGTATGACCCTGGGCAAGTCATGTAATTTCTATCTGACTGTAAAATAAGGAAAATCTAGTACCTACTTCACAGGTTTGTTGTGAGGATCAAATGACATAATATTTCTAAAGTGCTTAGCACTGAGCCAGACATATAGTAGGTGGTATATAAATGCTTATTCCCTTCCCTTTCCCTTTTCTCCCTTCCCTAATAAATCCTTGTGGGGCCGCTAGGTGGTGCAGTGAGTAAAGCGCCGGGCCCCGAAGTCATGAGGACCAGAGTTCGGTTCTGGCCTCAGACACTTAACACACACACATACACACACACACACACACACACACACACACACACACACACACACACACACACACACAC